>NC_138871.1:19899293-20263231 GCF_965194805.1 Balaenoptera borealis
GTCAGATTTCATTCATCTGTGCAGAGAGTCTGGATTTGATCATCATAGAGGAAAATGATTCTAGACTATGGATGCTAGATGACTGCAAAGGGGCTAGTCTCCTTCCTCACAGATTCCAAACCCTAGGAGGGAATGAATAAAGAAATAAGCCCCAAGGAGCTGATTAATGGGCATCCCTTCCAGAGTGATTCATACACCACCCCTGCCTGTGTGACCATTATGGATTTATTAACATTAAAGCAATGTTATTCAGACAGGTATCAAAACATGTTAATGTGATGGAACGCTGGATGAAATATTATTGCAACCTCTCAGCAGACTGAAACAAGCTGAGATTATTGTACTGCCAAGGAGAACAGACTCAACCTCCAGATGCCACTTAAGGCCCTGAGTTCTATCTTCCAAAATTGCATTATATTTGATGTAATAACGGCCTAATGTTATGTTCTGAATCAGCTCCCCCCATATTGTGATACCCACTGGATACCACTGATTGCACCCCCTGTTCCAATACATCTTCTGAGGCTTAATTGCAGAATCAGTGAGGAATCCCAGGCTGAGGAGCTTCTGTCATTTCCTGGGCACTTCCTGGTACAGCCCTGGTTCATTGAGGGTGGGGTGGGGGTGGGGTGTGGAGAGCAACAGGGTGGAGACCAAGGCCCTGTCTCTCCAAAGAGTCAAGAGCTGGAACAAGACAATTATTTGAGAAGAGACATTAAGCACAAGAGCAACAAGTACAGACTACCAAACAAAAGTGAAGCCATGTTTAGAAAATATACCAACATCCTTCTTTTGCATTTTTCTTCAGTGTGGTTTTCATTTCTGAAAAAAAAATTAATTTCCTACTTTCTGAATTTAGCTGTCTTTTCCTTCTATTCTATACCTCATCCCCTGTGGGCCTTCAAATCTTTTTCTATGGGACAGAAAGAAATAGAGCAGTGCCTGTCTTCAGCAAGCTTGTCACCATGGCGGGGGTCCCATGACTGTTCATGTGATAAGTAAGCTGACCATCCAAGGCAGATGGTGGTCACCACAAAGTCATTTTCAGAAAGCCACTCTCTGAAGGTGGTAGTGTGTGGATGAATGTCTATGAACTAGGGGAATAAGAGCAAAGGAGTGACAGAGTCCAGCAGGTAAAACCAGAAAGTTTTGTTTGAATATAGGTATAGTCACACTTTTTTTCCCATGTTTAGTACCAAGGCCGTTTACTAAATGCTCCCAAGGACAGATCCGTGACCTCAAGGAGGACACTGGGTTATTTTAAACCATGATAAGCTCTCTCCTCTTGCTTATTTCATTCTGTATGCTGTAGGAGCCTGGTGGGTGGCAGAGTTATTATACAAAACTTCTTTTTTTTTTTTTATTACCCTAACTATCCTCCTCAGTCTCCCAAATTCCAGAGCATCTCCACCCTCAGACCTTTCTTTTCTCAATCTGTCCCCATGAACCAGAATGTCTTTTCCCTCTTTACATACACTGACTGGTCTGGAGGCTCCTGCTCAAGCTCCCCACCCCCAACCAATGGCACTGCCTTCCTATTCTGGTTTCCTAAAATACTTGTCACTTAATCATTTACTACCTTTGTTGTTATTCCATTTCTTCACGAAACTGTGTACTGCATCTTTGATGAGATCTTAAGATGCCCGAGAACAGCAAATTGAAAACTCCTGACCAGGTTTCAGTTCTTGGTAATGAATCAAGCAAAGTCCGAAGGTGTGCCAAGAGCTGTGGCTCAGCTTGGAGCTTATGTGGGATCACAAGGAACGGGGAGAATTAGAGGAGACAGAACAGGCCAATGGGTAGCATAGTGATTTTAGGGCCAGCTCTGTACCTTGGAAAGTCACTGGAGATACAGGGCAGGTGTAAAGACAACTTAAACACAATGCTAATGGATGCTTCTCGAGGACAAGGGATTAATTTAATAGCACATTTCTTAAATGAAATGAACCAACCTCTGTGGCTCTAAAGCTGCAGACATAGAAGTCGGAAGGTAACCCCTCTGCTACATTATGCATGCGTTTAATACTTTTTCCTGTTCTTCCCCTCAAATAAACTGCAGGAAAGGCTTGAGAATCTGTTCAAGAGAAGTGGGGAGAAGCAAAGAACCCAGAAAGAGGGGACCAAAGAGGAGCAGTTGTGAACATAAAATTTTGCCAATTTCACAATTTGGCCAGGACAGTCCTACATTCCACCAGATCTTCTTGGAGGGGGTGAGCCAAGAGACAGTGTTCAGTTCTGGTCCTACTTTCCCTCTTCAACAGATCCACATCCAAAGAGCTTCTTCAAGAATTCAAACTAACTGAAAATTTCCATTAGCCCAGTTTGGTATATCCCTATTATACTCACAAATCAGAGAAGAAAACAAACCACAAACTCAGAAGTTCTCAGTAGAATAATACAAAATACAACAACGTATCAACCACCAGCACCATGACAATAAAATCCTAATAGAATCCTAGCAAAGTCCCTATTCAGTCTCAAATCTTCTCCATATCTTACTCCAGTGATGACACTAGCAGATGATATCAAACTAAGACAGGAAGTTAGATTCAGACATTTTAGAAAGATTCTTGTACCTATAATTGTAAAACCATCATCTGCTTAAATACAACAATGAGAAAATTCAGTTAACCAGAATGCCTCATTCCTCACATATTTTGGCTCCTGGGTGTTTTACTGCCTCCATTCTGCCATATGCAACATTAAGTATGCCTAATTTTCAAAGCAGAACGTATAATTATTCCTTTTGTCAATGAAAATCTTGGGTGGAAATAATCACCAATATGAAATTTGCCATTCCAGGTGGTTAAATTCAAATGAATATAAATGCTGTTCTCTGTAAATTATCTTTCTAATTTGAGGCATAAATGGGCTTTTTGCCCTCACCTTCAAGGTTTGCCTTTAATATTCTGTGAAAGATAAATTACATTATTATCTAAGGAAAGTCTGCTGAAAATTATTGAATTTTTAGTCCTAGGCACTGAAGATATTTCTTATTTGACAAAGTATATCAATACTTGTCACTGACACAGAGATTGGATTTTTAAGGCATTTATGGAGCAAAAGAAACAAAACAAATTTTACCCTGAAATTCATTTAAAAGCAAAACATCTAAATAAATCACATCTGGCTAAAAACATATCTGGGGCCTTGGCTGGATTTAATTACACATAGAGTTGGCAAATCTACAGTCATAATCAACAAACAGACAGCAGTACTTCTCAAATAATCTCAACACTGACACATCACAGGCAGTTGACTTTCAAATACTTTGAGCCAGAGCTGATAAATGGCATGGCGGCCGCCAGAGGATTTCGCTGATTATGGGCATTTAAAGCAACTTCCTCTATTTTAGATTTGGTCTTCCTATTTGTGTTGCTTTTTAATGGTAGACTAGGAATTAAGACGACCACTCACAATGAGAGTGGAAACACACTTATGGTTTACGGTCTGATTCCATGCTGAGGATAATGTTCACTGCTGCATATGCGCTTCATGGGTTCATTTGTTTAGAACTCACAGCCCTCTGAGTTTGCTATGTTGTTCATTTCACAGATGAGGAAACTGAGTCCTAGAAGAATTAAGCCACTCGCCTAAGGTTACGAGGATAGTTCACGTGACAGAAGTACTTGAATCAGTAAGTGAAAAAAGGGTTATGTGAAAAAAAAAAAAAAAAATAGGGAGGAGAATATAATGGAATTCAGTGGAATACTTAAATTCCATTGACAATAATTCCTTTCTTTCCTTCAAGTTTCAGTATCAGGAGACTCTAGGTACTAATCTCCCATCCCCAAATTTAGGTGCCTGAAAAATGTACTTGTCCTTCTACTTATACAACTCAGTAGTAACAATAATAGCAAATACTTACAAAGCTCTTATTCTGTGCCAGGCTCCATTGGTAGCACTTTATTATTATCATCCCCATTTTACAAGGGTGGAAACTGAAGCATGGTTAATAGATTAATTTGGTTAATTTGCCCACTGTCACGTGGCTGGTAAGTGGAAGAGCAGGGATTTTGAGTGGGGATAATTTGGCTCCAAGGTCTGTTTTCTTAGCCACCGTGAATCAGTACAATTCCTTTGATCTAACTTCCTCTAACATCTGTGTTTACTGTATTCTTCCTTGTCTCAATGGAGCCACAGGAAACCTGGTGTGGCTCTCTAGGACCTTTGGTCACTTCCAGACTACTCTTGAGGGCATACAAATAGTTATATTCTGCTGCACCTTATGGACACAGGGAACTCTGGAAGGCTGCCTCAGTACCCCCTTGAGCGCATACCCTGAAGTCATTGTTCCCTGGGCTTGTGCTGTTCCCTAAATTTTCCCTAAAGAATGAGGCACATATCTTCCCGAATCTACCTAAGGTCCTTCTGTTGTTCCATTCCTAATCCTCAGCCTGCATGCAAGAAGAGCACAGAATTTCTTCTCAGGCACACAATCAGGATCTAATCTTACTTTGCTTCCTCTCTGCCCATATCTACGAGGATCTTATTCTCAGTGGTTATCCATCATGAGTTTAATATCTCTGTCAGTTGCTGAGGATACGAATAGGAGGACAAAACTTGAAATCTTCCCTGTCCTCATTAACATTTCAACAAAGGCAGATAGGTCTCTACCTCCACCCAATTTATTTAGCTATGGAATTACCAAGAGACCTGGTATGGTGTCATGCTGTCACTGACCCATCTCCTGGATACCCTCGAAGTCCAGGACAGATCTTTGATTTGACTCAGCTTCCACAGAAGATTGAGAGGAACACAGAAATACATAAGGAGGAAATCAGGCCCAGAGGGGTTAATCCTCAAAAACTCTCAAAGGCAGGCACATCTCAGTCACTAACACTCCAGTTCTGAAGTGTTTTCCACAGAAGAGGGAACCATACTTCCATCTCAAAGCCAAGAGTAGGCTAAGAGCCTAGAAACATGCATCGGGAATAAACTCAACATTATTGTTTTTTCTGAAACACTTAGATTTTGTTTTTTATGTATTTGGACTATAAAATCCTTAGTTTTCAAGGGTTTCTTTGAGGAATACTTCCTCATCATTGCATAGCTGGATTTAACAGGTATCACAATCACTTCTAGCAGGCTGGCTTCTTTGGCACAAAGTAGTAATGAAAGTACTATGTTTATCCAACATGCTGGAAAAATGTCAGTCTGTTAGACCTTAGGCAAGCAATGGTCTACAGTTAGAGGCAAAAGTATTCCCATAACTAAATCCTTGGAACAAGTTATCCAGGAAAGAGAACTTTGACATTCAACACACTACAACTTACAATAGACATTTTTCTAAAATGTGTATGTAGGGTTTTATTGTCTCATCTTGATTCATGAGCTTCAGATATGCAACATTTTATACAAAGAGACTTTCTTGAACATATAACTTCATCCTAGACCTAGACTCACCAACTGATTTGTCATTCCTTAGGGTCACTGAAATAAGCAGACAAATTACATATATCTTTTTTAAAATTCTCTAAATGTATGAACATTAGAATCCCAATTTTGTGGGAAAGTTACTTTCCTCTTTGAACCTTAGTGCCCTCCTTTGTAAAATCAGCTATGAAAGTACTCAAAATTCTTGTAGGATTACTTCAGGTTAAATAAAAATATAGATGCAGAGTTCTTAGCATAGTATCTAGTACAGAGTATGGCTCTCCAAATAGAGAGCTAATGCATACACCCACACACACATATGTATGTAATTCATACAGAATAGTAACACAAAGAAAGCTAAATCTACTATTTGTTTTCTGATGTAGCCCCTTAATGATCTGTGATGGGTCAATGGGTAACGTAGAGCTTAAAAGTCAGGTGCTGTATTCAAACAGACACAGTACATAGGTTTCTGGCTGCCATGACGATGTTGCTAATGATGCTGGCACTATTCTAAGCTCTTGCCTGTACCCTTTGATGGGAGAACCGAAATTACCCTACTTTGCAAATAAGGAAACAGAGACATGGAGTGTTCAAATGACTTGCCATGTCATACTGCTGGTGTACGCAGCAGCTAGGATTGGAGCCCGTGTAGTCTGATTCCACAGCACATGCTCTTAACCTTTACAAAAGGAAATGCTCCTCTGACCTGCCCATTGTCCAGTTCTCTGGATGATACAGGCAAAAGCTGCTCAAAGGAAAACCAATGAAGTCCGAACTTTTGTCAACTCTCAGGAGTCAGGAAGTGATAAGCCCCACGCAGCATGGCTGACCTGACTTCCTTCAAACCAGGGTTGTTTTGAGAACCAGATAGGATAACCGTGTGCCCTAAGAACATGGTGTATTTTAGTCACACAGAAATTGTGTGACTCTGAATCTGAACTAACTTTAAAAACAACTTAAGAGTGACTGGCATCACGGCATGTGCTGCATTTTCCACTTACAGCCACTCATCTCCAAGTGTTTCCAAGTGGGCACCCACTGCTTTCCACCTTTTGACATGGTTGTGGTAGAAGTACTATTTTCAGAAATGTTAAAAAGAGTGCATGTTGAAACAAACACCTTATAACATTCCTACTATCACGAGTAGAGGGAAGGACATAAAAACGTTGTTTATTTATTTATTAGTATTCATGGTCTTAAACCAGGCGAATCAATGAGACTCTACATACCTGCAATTTGTAGCTTCCGCTTATTGAGGTCCTACTATGTGTCCGTTATCTTTAATCCTCAGGCCAAAGTTATTTTTATTCCTTACAGCCATTTGATGAGTTAAATATTATTACCTTCCCTTTTACAGTTGAAAGAAACAGCCTGCCAGAGATTACGTAACTTGCCCAAGGTCGTGTTAAGAAGCAGAGGTGGGGTTTGAACCTAGTTCTGCCTGAATACAAAACCTTCACACTGTCCTTCTATCATATCAAGCTGCTTCAGTGAGATGCCAGAAAATGAAGAGAGTGAGCAAGCTTGAGACAAATGGGGATTTGAATAGAAACAGGAAGTGGGATTCTCATGGGTGGACCCTGCAGATTTCAGATCACTTTACCCCAAGTCACGCTGCTCACCCTGAGGACAGAGTGGAGGACACAGAGCTTACGCCCTGTCAAGCAAGGGCCAGTGCTGTGTTTCATTTTCTTGGGGAATCATGGTCTTGACTTTTGGAAGAGTGACAGCTTATAGCTGGAGAAAGAAGTGGGTTCTGTGAAACACAAAACAACACATAACTCTTGGCCTGGGGCTGACAGTCCAGGAAGTACCCCTGGCCCACTCCCACACCCAAAAACTTCCACCTGGAGGCAGCAAGATTGAATCTTGTGTTTCCATTTCATCTCCACTCATCCATGAGAACTCAGGAAGACCAGAGTATCTGCTATATTCCAGCTGAAATAAATCCTTAAAGACAGGATGTGGACAGAAGCCCTGAAGGTAGCATCTTTCGGGAGCAGCTTGGGTTACTCCCCTGCATCCGTGCTGCAAAGATGGAACACTGAGGGCCCTGCCCCGTCTCACCCATCTAACCTCCTCTTCCTTTAATTCTTCTCCATCTTCTTCTCCTCAAAACCTTTCCCCAAAAGGGCCTGAGGGAAGAGGTGAATGAAACGGTAGATTGCATGTTTTTGGTAAGCAGGGATATCACTAGGCCAGGCTGGAGAGGGGATGGCAGCAGTGGGTTTAAAAACGTAAGCAGGGGACCTTCCTGGTGGTCCTGTGGTAAAGAATCCACCTTCCAAAGCAGGGGATGCGGGTTTGATCCCTGGTCAGGGAACTAAGATCCCACATGCCATGGGGAAACTAAGCCCGCGCACTCCACAACTACTGAGCTCATGTACCTCAACTAGAGCCCGTGTGCCGCAAACTACAGAGCCCACGCACTCTGGAACCCATGAGCCACAACTAGAGAAGAGAAAACCCACACACCACTACTAGAGAGAAGCCTACGCACCGCAACAAAAGATACCGCATGCCTCAACGAAGATCCGGCATGCCGCAACTAAGACCCAATGCAGCCAAAAATAAATAAGTAATAAATCTTTTAAAAAATGTAAGCAGATAGTGAGCTTTTCCATCCCAAATCCACCTGCATGTGACTTCCCGAAGAAGTAATACATGGGGCACGCAAAAGGACAGAGGGGGTGGAAGAAGTAGCATTCTATAATTCTATGAAATGGATCCTTTATTGAGCTCATTACAGCCTTGGAGATTCACTAAGAGGCTGTCAGTGGTCCCACCTCCAGCTCTGCAGAGGACAAAATAAAAGCAAGCCACAATGCCACACAGGGTGCTGAAGGTAGGTCCGGGGACCAAGCATTCATAGCAGAGGTGGGTAGCAAGTGGTGGTTACAAAGTGAAGAGGAAAATCCTCCAGGCCATGAGGATGTTCTCTGTTCTCAGAGAAGGAAGCCACGGCAATATTTTCACCTTTCAACGTTGAGCTCATTGAAGGCATTAAAGCAGCAACAGTGTCTGAGCAGGCATGGGCATTTGCTGAAAATTTAAGGGGTCTTGACAATTTTTACCAACACATATTATGATAAATTAAAATTAGATGTTAATATTTTGGCAAAAGGATTTGACACAAGTGGAGTCAAAATGTGTCCTTCGAAGAAGAACTATGCATCCCATGTACATTCACAGACATACATTAAGACAGAGGTTGGGCTTTGGGACAGAAGTAACCAGAAAGCAAATGTCTAATCTTACTTTTTCTTGCGGTATAGAAAAGTGATCCCCAAGAGAGAATAAGGGCAGATATTTGCTTTCTGATGGATACCTGGAATTCCGGCAAGTGTATGTACCTATCCTGGCCTGCAACCTGGCAGTTGTTCCCTTGCCTTGTTCCAGGTCTTCTAGGAGAGGCCTAGGAAGTTGGGGGCTTGCTGTTGGCACACGAGAGGCCAGGCAAGGCCATGCTCAGACTTCCCTGCTGCTGAGCCTGCTGCTTGCTGCTTCTGTTTCTGGTACTATCTCCACTGAAGTTAACATATACAGAAGATTAGCTTGCTTAATCAGTAACATTAATATATTGATTAATGCAACAATGCAACAGCCCTTGCTTTTACCCCAACAGGTCCTTTGTTCTGCTTACATGCAGGATGGCACTTCACTGCCTTCCTATCAATTAAACACCTATTTACTGAGTACCTGTGCCTAGGTCTGATACTCGACTCTGGGGAAGGTCAAGACACTCAGGAGACTTCTACTCTGTGGAGGCAGGGTTCATACACTCAAGAAACAGGCAACTGATGATGCCTGGAGTAAGGTATCCTGAGCAATGTTGAAAGGCTGGCACAGAAGTGCACCTAGGAGGCACGAGGGTGAGGCGTCAGCATGAAAGAGGATGGTTGAGAGTCACTGGGGCTGAGGAGGTGCAGTAAAGAACTCCAGACAGGGAGTGCAGAGGTGTGGAGTGTGCAGCATCTGTAGGAACAGTGAGTTATCCACAGTGGCTCAGAGTAAGATGCATTGGAGGATCTGGCTACAGATAAGTCAGCAAAATAAGCCAAAGCTAGCTTGGGAAGTGCTGTACTTGGGGTGTGAACTTGATCATGCAGGCTAGAGGTCAACAGTTTCTGTACAGAGCCAGATGGTAAATATTTTGGCCAGACAATCTCTGCTGCAACTACTCAGCTCTGCCCTAATAGGGCAAAAGTAGCCATAGACAATAGGTAAATGAATGGGCATGGCTGTGTTCCAATAAAACTTTATTGACAAAAACGGGTGGTCAGATGGATTTGGCTTGCGGCTGGATTTTCTAATTCCCGCTGTAAGCAATGGGAAACCCTGTGAGGTTTAAGCAAGGAGATTATGACCTGACAGTGAGTATGTCACGTAGGTCACAGTGCCACTGTTTGGAGGATATACTGGAGATGAGGGGCAGAGGGAATGACCAGGAAACGATGACAATGGGTCTTTGTATTTCTGGTAGACATCTCTGCAAGTCTAACACTCTGGTACACATCATCTGCGCAGTGCCCCTCTCCTCTCAGGGCATCTACTCATAGCCACACTCCAGTCTCGAGTTATACAAACTAAGGCATCATTCTGAACCCAGATGCATTCCCTAAAGGACCACACTGACAAAGATGTCTATTAAATTAAGTGCAGATTAGCACAGAGCTAACTTGTAAATCTGACAGTGTGTGGGAGATGGAAAGGATGGCTTGCAAAGGAAAATGTGAAAAATCAGGGTTTGCTTAAGATAAAACAGGGACAAGCATGATAAATGAGCACCATCAGCCTTTTTTTCTTTCAATATTGAAGCGAGGAAAAGGACTTGGATCAACGTCCTCATCAATGGCTAACTCCTCTCTCTCTTCTCAGAACAAAACTAACTTGCTAAATGAGGAGATAAGAAACAACAACAACAAAACCCAGCCTTTCTTGAGCATCTTTCTGAAGAGGGTTTCCAGACAGAGGCTCTGCCAATCCTACTTTTATGAATACATACAAATTCTGTGGTAATTAACAACATCCACCCACATTAATATGTTGAAGGTTCTGCAAAGCAGAATTAAATTGAATGTGCCAACTCTAAATCTACTGTTACAGGGAATTTTGTAGCAAGTCTCCATAACAGGACAAATGTAATCTTCAGTACAGCCTGAGTAGAAACTAAGATTTCGGAGTAATGAGGTTTTTTTGATAAAATGAGGACCTGCTTTAACACACTTCAATGCAGGATGCCCCCATCTTAAAAAAGAACTATGTTTCCAATTTTTCTGTGCAATTTGAATAACGTTTTCTCTCAGAAACATGGTATAAATGTGGGTTAGTTCCCAGGCTAGCCCTTGAAAAGCTTATTTAAACCAAAAGAAAAATGAAAACAGTAGGAAACCATGGCTTTTCAGTACTAGTAATTAAGCAAATCAAAAGCAATTAAGATTAGAAAATCATTTTTTTTAATTTCTCTTAAAAACAGGGAGTTTGGGCTTCCCTGGTGGCGCAGTGGTTGGGAACTCACCTGCCAACGCAGGGGACATGGGTTCGAGCCCTGGTCCGGGAGGATCCCACATGCCGTGGAGCAACTGGGCCCATGAGCCATGACTACTGAGCCTGCGCTCTGGAGCCCGCGAGCCGCAACTACTGAAGCCTGCGTGCCTAGAGCCCGTGCTCTGCAACGGGAGAGGCCACCACAATGAGAGGCCCACACACCGCAGAGAAGAGTGGTCCCTGCTCGCCACAACTAGAGAAAGCCCGTGCACAGCAACCGACCCAATGCAACCAAAAATAAATCATAAATTAATTAATTAATTTTTAAAAAACACAAAAAAACAGGGAGTTTAAGGAAATAAAAGTGAGACAAAGGATTCATTTTGAGATTCTCATCAGTTTCAGCCCCCTCCTCCCTGATCACTCATTAGATCCCAGACTCACCAGCTTTCTTGCTATTCTTTGAAGACTATAAGCTTGTTCTTGCCACTGGGCCATAATAATAACTGATCCATCAGTTAGAAGCATATTTCCAAGAGATACCTGAACGTCTAAATTCTTCTCATTATCAAGACCTCTTAGCCTTCTCCATGAATATTTAAAAGAGACCCTCCCTAACCCAGTCAGCATTTGTACTATCACCCTGGGTCACTTTCTTCATAGTTAATATGAAGAATTATGTTATTTGCTTTACACTTGATTTACTTGTTTACTGTCTGTCTCCTCCACACATACATAAATTGCACACAAGCAGGAATTCTGTCTTCTTTATCTTGATAAGTGTTCGATTAAATATTTTTACTTTTGAATGGACCCTGTAGGGATGGTTGTATGGATGCTTTCCAAAGTTTCTTTATTTTGTTATTTTATGATTTCTTTATTTTCTCTAATATAATTTCTAATTTTTTCTAATTCTTTAATTCCAAAACCAATGCTCATCCATTATTTGATATAGAGACCCAGGTCAAGAATCAGTTTTTTAATATTTATTGATCAACACAAATAACTTTGTTCCTCATAATGTAACAACTGTGGTCAAGAAGAGGGAGAGAGAGGTAGAGAAAAGTAGGTTAAAGAAAAGTTATGCATGTATCAATGGAAAAGAGAGTATAATGTTGACCCAATTAACTGCATGTCTATAAAAGGCATAAAAATAGGGGAGATCAATAAATGGGTGGAAGCAAAATCTCCCGAAGACCAAAAAGGGAGGCTCCAAGAATGGCAGAGCAAAATATTGCCATAGACCCCTAAGGGGCATTGCTGGCACAGTGTAGAGCTGCTATTCAAAGTGTATTTTATACTGAGTAGGGAAAACTATGCTAATAGCAAGCAAAGGACATTTATTGAAAGTCTACCATGAGCCAGAAACTTTACTAAGTATTTTTATATTTAATTCTTACAACAATCTTTTGAGGTTCACATTGTATTATCTTTATTTTTCCAATGAATGAAACTGAAATTCAGGTTAAATAATTTAAACCAGAAAACATTCTGAGTTATGCATACAGATTTGAACCAAAGTTTGTCTAGGAATTTTTTTTCCTATGACATTTCTCCAGAAAGAACATATATGAGATGTTTATACTTATAAACACTGTCACCAAAATTTACAAAACAAATAATGAGCAAGTTTGATTGGGTATTTTCTTTTTAAAAAAGTAAATTTTGCTTAATAAAATTGCTTTAAATTATAATAATATCCAGTTATTCTAGGGTCTGTGAGAATAATTTTAATTGCAAAAAATTTTGCACAGTGGTTGTATTCCCCAATTGTCTCCTATAATCACCGCCAGAGTCAGGGGGGTTGTAATAAGCAGATTCTGTAGTGAGTTACAGGTACCACATCCCTGTCTTTTCCTATTTTCATGACAAGTGAACAAATAAAACACTTGAAAAGTTACTCCACAGAACCCAAAGCAGGAAAAATAAAAAGATCAAATAGACAATTTTCCTATATTAAGTTATCTGCTACCAGCACTGAAGATCCACCTGAATTTCCACATACCATGTCCTAACCATGGCTGGCATGTGGCCCTCTTGTAGATGGGGCCTAAATGGGTCAATGAAGAAGCAACTTCTCCTTCCATTTCTCTGTCCACAGAATTGTGGTACCCGGTGTAACGGTCAGAATGCATGCAGGTGATAGATCAAATGTGAAAAAGTAGCTATGGGTATGTTATTTGATCTCTAACTCTAAAAATGTGTACTTAGACCTAAACTGCGGGTCTGTACCTTTGCAAGCATGCCGCCCCCAGCCAGCTGGCAGGAACTTCCCTGGCAGCACCGGTGGGGCGGTGCCTGGGGCCTGCTGGGTGGGCAGCTGCGCAGGAGGCTTGGCGGGGCCGTGGCCACTCTGGGTATGCGGGTCTCACCTTCTGCACACGGCCGGGGCCGGGAGCATGTGTGCAGACGCGGGAGAAGTGGAGAGACAGAGCTCAGATTTTCTTCAGTGAGAAGTGATGTTACTTTGAGTATAAAAATTTAATGAAGAGAAAAGTTGAATAAAATATTCTATTAGAGGGCAGACAGCAGAAGCAAGAAGAACTACAATCCTGCAGCCTGTGGAACAAAAACCACCGTCACAGAAAGATAGACAAGATGAAAAGGCAGAGGGCTATGTCCAAGATAAAGGAACAAGAAAAAACCCCAGAAAAACAACTAAATGAAATGGAGAGAGGCAACCTTCCAGAAAAGGAATTCAGAATAATGATAGGGAAGATGATCCAGGACCTCGGAAAAAGAATGGAGGCAAAGATTGAGAAGATGCAAGAAATGTTTAACAAAGACCTAGAAGAATTAAAGAACAGAAGAACAGAGATGAACAATACAATAACTGAAATGAAAACTACACTAGAAGGAATCAATAGCAGAATAACTGAAGCAAAAGAATAGATAAGTGACCTGGAAGACAAAATGGTGGAATTCACTGCCGCGGAACAGAATAAAGAAAAAAGAATGAAAAGAAATGAAGACAGCCTAAGAGACCTCTGGGAAAACATTAAACGCAACAACATTCACATGACAGGGGTCCCAGAAGGAGGAGAGAGAGAGAGAGGACCCAAGAACATATTTGAAGAGATTATAGTCGAAAACTTCCCTAATATGGGAAAGAAAATAGCCACCCAAGTGCAGGAAGTGCAAAGAGTCCCATACAGGATAAACCCAAGGAGAAACATGCCGAGACACATAGTAATCAAAGTGGCAAAAATTAAAGACAAAGAAAAATTATTGAAAGCAGCAAGGGAAAAACGACAAATAACATACAAGGGAACTCCCATAAGGTTAACAGCTGATTTCTCAACAGAAACTCTACAAGCCAGAAGGGAGTGGCATGATATACTTAAAGTGATGAAATGGAAGAACCTACAACCAAGATTACTCTACCCCGCAAGGATCTCATTCAGATTCGATGGAGAAATCAAAAGCTTTACAGACAAGAAAAAGCTAAGAGAATTCAGCACCACCAAACCACCTTTACAACAAATGCTAAAGGAACTTCTCTAAGTGGGAAACACAAGAGAAGAAAAGGACCTACAAAAACAAAACCAAAACAGTTAAGAAAATGGTAATAGGAACATACATATCAATAATTACCTTAAACGTGAAGGGATTAAATGCTCCAACCAAAAAGAAATAGGTTTCCTGAATGGATACAAAAACAAGACCCATATATATGTTGTCTACAAGAGACCCACTTCAGACCTAGGGACACATACAGACTGAAACTGAGGAGATGGAAAAAGTTATTCCATGCAAATGGAAATCAAAAGAAAGCTGGAGTAACAACACGCATATCAGATAAAATAGACTTTAAAATAAAGAATGCTACAAGAGACAAAGAAAGACACTACATAATGATCAAGGGATCAATACAAGAAGAAGATATAACAATTATAAATATATATGCACCCAACGTAGGAGCACCTCAATACATAAGGCAACTGCTAAGAGCTATAAAGGAGGAAATCGACAGTAACACAATAATAGTGGGGGACTTTAACACCTCACTTACACCAATGGACAGATCATCCAAAATGAAAATAAATAAGAAACAGAAGCTTTAAATGACACAACAGACCAGATAGATTTAATTGATATTTAAAGGACATTCCACCCAAAAACAGCAGATTACACTTTCTTCTCAAGTGCGCACGGAACATTCTCCAGGATAGATCACATCTTGGGTCACAAATCAAGCCTCAGTAAATTTAAGAAAATTGAAATCATATCAAGCATCTTTTCGGACCACAACGCTATGAGATTAGAAATGAATTGCAGGGAAAAAAACGTAAAAAACACAAACACATGGAGGCTAAACAATACGTTACTAAATAACTGAGAGATCACTGAAGAAATCAAAGAGGAAATCAAAAAATACCTAGAGACAAATGACAATGAAAACACGATGATCCAAAACCTATGGGATGCAGCAAAACCAGTTATAAGAGGGAAGTTAATAGCTATACAAGCCTACCTCAAGAAACAAGAAAAATCTCAAATAAACAATCTAAGCTTACACTTAGAAGAACTAGAGAAAGAAGAACAAACAAAACCCAAAGTTAGCAGAAGGAAAGAAATCATAAAGATCAGAGCAGAAATAAATGAAATAGAAACAAAGAAAACAATAGCAAAGATCAATAAAACTAAAAGCTGGTTCTTTGAGAAGATAAACAAAATTGATAAACCATTAGCCAGATTCATCAAGAAAAAAAGGGAGAAGACTCAAATCAATAGATTTAGAAATGAAAAAGAAGTTATGACAGACACCGCAGAAATACAAAGCATCCTAAGAGACTACTACAGGCAACTCTATGCCAATAAAATGGACAACCTGGAAGAAATGGACAAATTCTTAGAAAGGTATAACCTTTCAAGGCTGAACCAGGAAGGAATAGAAAATATAAACAGGCAAATCACAAGTAGTGAAATTGAAACTGTGATTTAAAATCTTCCAACAAACAAAAGTCCAGGACCAGATGGCTTCACAGGTGAATTCTATCAAACATTTAGAGAAGAGCTAACACCCATCCTTCTCAATCTCTTCCACAAAATTGTGGAGGAAGGAACACTCCCAAACTCATTGTATGAGGCCACCATCTCCCTGATACCAAAACCAGACAAAGACACTACAAAAAAAGGAAGTTACAGACCAATATCACTGATGAATATAGATGCAAAAATCCTCAGCAAAATACTAGCAAACAGAAGCCAACAACACATTAAAAGGATCATACACCATGATCAAGTGGGATTAATCCCAGGGATGCAAAGATTCTTCAACATATGCAAATCAATCAGTGTGATACACCATATTAACAAATTGAAGAATAAAAACCATATGATCATCTCAATAGATGCAGAAAAAGCTGTTGACAAAATTCAACACCCATTTATGATAAAAACTCTCCAGAAAGTGGGCATAGAGGAACCTACCTCAACATAATAAAGACCATATATGACAAACCCACAGCAAACATCATTCTCAATGGTGAAAAACTGAAAGTATTTCCTCTAAGATCAAGAACAAGACAAGGATGTCCACTCTCACCACTATTATTCAACATAGTTTTGGAAGTCCTAGCCATGGCAATCAGAAAAGAAAAAGAAATAAAAGGAATACAAATTGGAAAAGAAAAAGTAAAACTATCACTGCTTGCAGATGACATGATACTATACATAGAGAATCCTAAAGATGCCACCAGAAAACTACTAGAGCTAATCAATGAATTTGGTAAAGTTGCAGGATACCAAAATAATGCACAGAAATCTCTTGCATTCCTATACACTAACAATGATAGATCAGAAAGAGAAATTAAGGAAACAATCCCATTCAGCATTGCAACAAAAAGAATAAAATACCTAAGGATAAACCTACCTAAGGAGGTCAAGACCTGTACTCAGAAAACTATATGACACTGATGAAAGAAATCAAAGATGACACTAACAGATGGAGAGATATACCATGTTCTTGGATTGGAAGAATCAATATTGTGAAAATGACTATACTACCCAAAGTAATCTACAGATTCAATGCAATCCCTATCAAATTACCAATGGCATTTTTTACGGAACTAGAACAAAAAATCTTAAAATTTGTATGGAGACACAAAAGACCCCGAATAGCCAAAGCAGTCTTGAGGGAAAAAAACGGAGCTGGAGGACTCAGACTCCCTGACTTCAGACTATATTACAAAGCTACAGTAATCAAGACAATATGGTACTGGCACAAAAACAGAAACAGAGATCAATGGAAAAAGATAGAAAGCCCAGAGATAAACCCACGCACCTATGGTCAACTAATCTATGACAAAGGAGGAAAGAATATACAATGGAGAAAAGACAGCCTCTTCAATAAGTGGTGCTGGGAAAACTGGACAGCTACATGTAAAAGAATGAAATTAGAACACTCCCTTATACCATACACAAAAATAAACTCAAAATGGATTAGAGACCTAAATGTAAGACTGGACACTATAAAACTCTTAGAGGAAAACATAGGAAGAACACTCTTTGACATTAATCACAGCAAGATCTTTTTTGATCCACCTCCTAGAGTAATGGAAAAAATAAAAATAAACAAATGGGACCTAATGAAACTTAAAAGCTTTTGCACAGCAAAGGAAACCATAAACAAGACAAAAAGACAACCCTCAGAATGGGAGAAAATATTTGCAAACGAATCAACAGACAAAGGATTAATCTCCAAAATATATAAACAGCTCATGCAGCTCAATATTAAAAAAAACAAACAAGCCAATCCAAATATGGGCAGAAGACCTAAAGAGACATTTCTCCAAAGAAGACATACAGATGGCCAAGCAGCACATGAAAAGCTGCTCAACATCACTAATTATTAGAGAACTGCAAATCAAAACTACAATGAGGTATCACCTCACACCAGTTAGAATGGGCATCATCAGAAAATCTAGAAACAACAAATGGAGAGGGTGTGGAGAAGAGGAAACCCTCTTGCACTGTTGGTGGGAATGTAAATTGATACAGCCACTATGGAGAGCAGTATGGAGGTTCCTTAAAAAACTAAAAATAGAATTACCATCTGATCCAGCAATCCCACTACTGGGCATATACCCAGAGAAAACCATAATTCAAAAAGACACATGCACCCCAGTGTTCATGGCAGCACTATTTACGATAGCCAGGTCATGGAAGCAACCTAAATGTCCATCGACAGATGAATGGATAAAGAAGAAGTGGTATATATATACAAAGGAATATTACTTAGCCATAAAAAGGAATGAAATTGGGTCATTTGTTGAGATGTGGATGGATCTAGAGACTGTCAAGTCAGAAAGAGGAAAACAAATATCGCATATTAACGCATATACGTGGAACCTAGAAAAATGGTACAGATGAACAGGTTTGCAGGGCAGAAATTGAGACACAGATGTAGAGAACAAATGTATGGACACCAAGGGGTAAAGTGGCGGGGGGGGGGGTGGTGGTGGTGTGATGAATTGGGCGATTGGGATTGACATGTATACACTGATGTGTATAAAATTGATGACTAATAAGAACCGGCTGTATAAAAATATTTTAAAAAATTAAAATGTGTAGTTAAAAATGAAGCCCTGGATTTTAGATTTCTAAGCACAACTTTTTTTGCTCTGTTTACTTAGTTGTATATCATTTATTCTCATGCTTTACCCTGCAAAATAAGTGCAACTCAAGCTCTTTCAAAGAAACCATGACATAAGCGAATGCATCATTTTGACAGCGGAAAATGACAAAACATCTTTGAGAATCACTCCATACTTGGCTGATAAATGAGCCACATCAACTCCAAATTCTAATACCAAGCAAAGACTAGTGAAAACAAGTGAGCCCATTCAGAATATAAAAAGGAAGACAGCACAGAGTATTTGACAGTTAGAAAAGGAAAAAGATTGATTCTTTGTTGATTTGTTAAAAATGAGCAAAGTAGAAAGTAAATTATATTGCAACTTAAAGCTCTCAGTTAATTACTTTTTTACCTAAGCACCACTACAAAATGATGATTATGATGCCTTTATTCCTAAATTAATTTATAATTCCTTATTTTTTTCTAAAACAGGCAGCATGAAAAATTTAAATCCATACAAATTCGCAAAACATACAAATAATGCACATAAAACAAATTGACTTACCCCCCTTTGCTTAACATTATGTTTTACCTACAAAAAATCTTTAAAATAACTTTTAAGGATGTTTACATAATTATAATGATGTTTATATACATAAATGGCAATATCAATATTACAAATGAGTTTTTAAAGTTTAAATATGAAATTGTTAAAAATAATCAGAATTCTCAGTAAAAATCCCTACAATTTCAAAGACAGAGAGTCACTAGAAGCCTAACTTGTGCCATTATAAAGCTTTGCAGCTAAAAATATTTAGATCAATGAAGGAGGTATTGCCAGTTCTAATAAGTGTAATAGTCCTCTAACTTTTCTGGGCATTCAAAAAGAGAAAAAATATTCAAAAAAAGGCCATGTGACCAGTTTTGGTCTATGTAATATGGATAAAAATAATAATGTCATTTTAGGACCAAAGCAGCTTATATCCTTCTATGACTCTCCAGGCCCTCTTGTTGAGCAGGGGGAATGTGAAGCCTAGTTTTGAGATGGTGGGGTCACCGTATTGAATCAGCCTGGTAAACATCTATGTAGAGAGTCTCCTCCAGGATCTGCAGAAAATTTTGTAAGGAAGAAAAACAAGTCTATTATTAATCCATCAAGATTTCGGCTGGGGACTTGCATGGTGGTGCAGCAGTTAAGAATCTGCCTGCAGGGGACATGGGTTCGATCCTTGGTCCGGGAAGATCCCACATGCCTCAGGGCAACTAAGCCTGTGTGCCACCACTACTAAGCTTGTGCTCTACAGCCCACAAGCCACAACTACTGAGCCCACGTGCCACAACTACTGAAGCTCACACTCCTACAACCTGTGCTCTGCAACAAGAGAAGCCACTGCAATGAGAAGCCCACGCACCACAATAAAGAGTAGCCCCTGCTCGCCGCAACTAGAAAAGCCCATGCACAGCAACGAAGACCCAATGCAGCCAAAAATAAATTAAAAAAAAAAAAGATTTCAGTTGTTTGTTATTGCAGCACAGCCTCTCCCATCCCTTCTAACTGATACTGCACATTTACATCTTTGTTATTGCTTTTCTTCAGACTTGGGGACGTACCTTTGTGAGACATCTAGATTTCTAAAAGTTGCAGACAAAATAAGTTAGAGTAAATTGTTTTAAAATGTTCTATTTATTCCTTTATCATATCTGAGATGCTTTATCCCGATTTCTGATAGATCTTTAGTGTATTATAAAAGAAGTGAATCCTAGGATTTTTTCTTACTCAGGGAAAGATATTTCATTTCATTTTTTTTGGTAATATGAATTCTTTATTGGGTCGAATGACCATAAACAGATACTTTTCTCAATTGTAGAGCAACAAGACTTACTGGTTCTAAGAGATCAGGAAATTAGGAAGGAAAAAAAAAGAAAATACAAATCTAAGAAAACACAGGTAATTTTCCCATTAAAAACTGGAAGGTGTGCATTAAGTATGAATGAGGCATAAGTCTTGGACACTTAGAGATGGAGAAGAATTTAGAGATCATCAAATGTAACATCTCTAGCTGCAGATGAGAATACGAAGGCTCAAGTCACGTGACTTCTTCAATTTCCTAGTTAAGTGCCTACCGAGCAAAGGGGTTTGCTTTACGTTGTTGACCAGCATCTATCCAAGCTCCCTTCTTTGTATTGGGTGCTAGTAGTTGATATTTAAATAATTGATCTAGAATTTATAAGTGTGCAGGACCTTATTTATTTATTTTTGGCTGCATTGGATTTTCATTACTGCACGCAGGCTTTCTCTAGTTGTGGTGAGTGGGGGCTACTCTTCATTGTGGTGCACAGGCTTCTCATTGCGGTGGCTTCTTTTGTTGCGGAGCATGGGCTCTAGGCGCACGGGTTTCAGTAGTTGTGGCATGTGGGCTCCGTAGTTGTGGCTTGCAGGCTCTAGAGCGCAGGCTCAGTAGTTTTGGAGCACGGGCTTAGTTGCTCCACGGCATGTGGGATCTTCCCGGACCAGGGCTCGAAACCCTGTCTCCTGCATTGGCAGGAGGATTCTTAACCACTGTGACACCAGGGAAGTCCCAAGTGTGCAGGACCTTAAAGCATCATATTTCTAGCTTTATCTTAGTTTTTTTCAAATACTTATTTTCCCTTTCCTGAGTTTTCTCACTTCCTTTTTGTTTTGTCATTCTTTAGTTTCATTATAAACCACTTCAAATGTTTTCTGTAATTAGGTAGTTGTAAAGAAATTAACAAATAAAATTATATAATTGCAAAGGCCCCTTCCAATTCCGACATTCTGTTTTTCTAGGGAATAGGAGAGGCAAGCATTTTAGGTATTAAGTTTGACTATAACTAATTTAACCAATTCTCTATTTGTCATTATGCTCATTTGACACATGAAGGTTAAGTAATTTGCTCAAGGTTAAGCATTTTGTAAATGGTAGAGCTTATCAGTTTGAACCCAGGGAATCCATCTCTAGGTTCTTCTCACTTACTGATTATTGATTATTCTATGATATGTCCCTGAGGGATGTATCTTGGATGAAAGCAGTGTCTCTAGAAAAACTCTGATAAAGTAGATATGTGGGCTATGGGCTGTTAGACCGTCATCATGATGACCTAATACTTTCTGGTTGCATCATTAAGATGACCCTACCCCACTTAAAACACCTGCCTAAGAAAACTCAAGGCTGCCAGAAAATCTACATCTGAAGATAGGGCCCAGTCTCCCAGCTTTTGCAGGAGGGTAAAAGCCTAACTTTGACAAGCACCTGTTAGCAAATCCAGATGGTTTCACATGAACCAATCCCCATTCACTTCCCTGAATCTGCTCAGGATCCTGCCACTCCGCTTCCTACTCCCTCATTTAAAAACCCAGTCAGCTCTACACAAGTGGGAGCTGAGTACAGTGCTTTCCCTACTGTCAGCTATTGAATACAATCAAAAGAGATTTAGCTAATGTCCAGATGTGTTTCTTTGATCGCCTCTCGATTCTACCACCTAAGCATCACTCAGTTCCATCCACGCTTCTCCATTCCTTCGCTGCAATTCTGGTAACAATTGTCTCCCACTTGGAGTCCTGCACCAGCCTCCTAAAGAGGTCTCGGCCCCCAGTCCTGCCTTCCTCCAAAGCACTTTCTACACAGTGCAAACTGATCGGTGCCCCCTCCCACTCCCTACTCAATGCTCTCAAAAATGCTTGCCCTTGATCTCAGAATACCATTCAAACTCTCTAAAATAGTCCTGTGGACAAAAAAAGAAAAAAGAGACAGACAGAAGAGATAATGAGACACCATGAAAAGATGAAGAATGAAGGACACCAAAATTAAGTGCACTTTCCGTAGGAAAAACCTAGTGGCATTTCTCCAACTGCTCCTCAAGAGTAGTTTCTGGCTCCTCCAGCTTGTGATCTACTGGGCAGGCAAGACCTGGAAGCAAATGGCCAGATCTGAAACCAACTCTTGTCTTCCCTAACATCCCACTTAAGCCCTACTAGACTCGTATCAGATTGCTTGTTGCCACTGAGCCAAAAAATGAAGGTACCTAGTTATTAAAGCTTTGGATGGCTTGAGGCTCAGAACTACTGGTGAGGGCAAGGGGTACTGTCCCCTGATGATACTCATCACTATAGGATCTACTGCCAGAGGATAATTCAGTCCTCCCAACATAGCTCAGATGCAAACTTCTGACCATCACAGGTGACAGATGAACTAGACTCAAATCTCAAGTCACGGGCTTCCCTGGTGGCTCAGTTGTTGAGAGTCTGCCTGCCAATGCAGGGGACGCAGGCTCAAGCCCTGGTCTGGGAAGATCCCACATGCTGCGGAGCAACTGGGCCCGTGAGCCACAACTACTGAGCCTGCGCGCCTGGAGCCTGTGCTCCGCAACAAGAGAGGCCGCGATAGTGAGAGGCCCGCGCACCGTGATGAAGAGTGGCCCCCGCTTGCCTCCACTAGAGAAAGCCCTCGCACAGAAATGAAGACCCAACACACCCAAAATAAATAAATAAATAAATAAATAAATAAATTTATAAAAAAAAAAAAAAAGAAGATGGGCTAGAAGCATGTCATTAGGGGCTATAGTCTAGGACCTGTGGGGAGACATTCAAGCAGGAGAGAAGCAAGATCTAATCTGTAATTTAAGAAATGAAAACAGAAATTTAAATTACTTGACTATCTATAAACTGGAGATAAGATACTTCTCAGGGCCACTGTGAGGTTAAATGGTAATAATGTTGGAACTGTGCTGGATGCAAAAGCCCTTAATAAATGCTTATAAAAATCTAAAATGTATGGAACAACTGATAAAGCCATACGTAAAAGTGTTAATCCCCTGGCAAAGCAGTTCTTGAACTTGCACTGATGAAAAGGCCTGAAGGAGGCACTTCTGCTGCCAGCCAGAGCAAGTGGAGGTTCTCTTGAGTGGAGAAACATCATCTGCTTACATCTCAAGGAGGAAGGGGCACTCTGCAGCACCAGATCGTGCACAATGGATCATGGTTCAATTCTAGAGTACGAATGTCTGCTACTTAATTCTTCACCAATCACCACCCATCTCTTGTTCAGCTGGCTTGAATTTCTTGCAGTACTTTAGCAAGGAGAAGCAAGCAAAAATCCTTGTTATACCAGAGACACGCATTAATTATATTTCTACGGAATCATTAAAGAAACATGCTCACAGTTGAGAAAGGCTTACAAAGTTTTCCTCTCCTAGGTCGGAAGAGTGAACAAAGATACAGTAACTCAGAATGATTCCACTTGGGAAGAAGATCTGAAGACTAGGCTCCAGAGGAATGATGATACCAGGGCTGGAGTTTCCAGTCTGGGTCAAACTTAAACTCATTTTGTTACCTAAGGGAAGTCACTACTTATTTATTTCAGATGATGAATGCATGTGCTCGCTACCTCACGATGGATGTTCAAAGGACAGAAAATAAGACATCTCCCACACTCGCCTCTTCATTCACTCTGCTCCAAGCTCTCTGGCCTTCTTGCTGTTCCTGAACACCTTGGGCCTCAGGGCCTTTGCACTTGCTATTCCCTCTGCCTGGCCAGATGCTCCTTCCTCCAGATATCTGCCTGAAAAGTCACCTCAATGATGCCTTTTGGAGCTTCCTGATCTAAGTATCAACCTCAGTCCTGACAACTCATTTGGTTAGTTTGACTCCTTTCTGGTTTAGTTTCTTCTCCTTAGTACTTTTACTATTTAATATTGTATATGTTTATTTCTTTATATTTTTATTATCTGTTTCCCACACTAAAATAGAAGATTCCAACAATAGGAATTTTTTTCTATTTTGTTCAGCTTTTGCCTAAGAGTGCCTGACACATAGTAGGCCTTTAATTAAAATACACTCAAAAATACATGTGAATGTGAGTCTAATTAATAACATTACACAGAAAAAAAAATCATAACTGCCTCCAACTTTAAACTTTCCTTTGGCTATGAATTAGGCAGAGGAATGATGGTGAAGACTGAAGATCAAGAATTTAAGTGTGGTCTGTTTGAGATTCGGTTGGAGACGAGAAATTATTTTGGTAGCAGAAGTAGACATCCTTAGGTCCAGTACTGTGGTCAAGTTCTATGTCTTAAGTCACAATGAAACTGGTACCCCAAATAAGATGTGTTGATCTTTCTAGCTTTGAAAATTCCACATGAATCTGTTTGCTTCTAAGGGCAATCAGCATTTGATCTTTTTCATGCAAGGATTGGGCTCTATCTTTAGCTCAAGTTCTTATATTTTATCTTCACAGGTAGGTTTCTGTGAGTATCCCCATTTACAGATTGGTAAACTGAGGATAAAATAAAGAAACGAGGTTACATACATTTCCCAAAGTGATAAAAGTTTATTAATTTTTACTTATTTTCACCTGAGTATATCCTACTCCTCTTGTTAACAAGTTCAGATTTTTTTTTTCCAATAAATCTCAGTTCTGCCACTTTCTCAGTGTCTGTCCTCAAGCAACGTATTTTATCTTTGTGACCCTTTTGTTTGCTCCTCTACATGGAAGTGATAATAATGCCTACAGCTTGCAAATACCTGAAAGAGTGTAGCTCTTAGTATCTCCTGATCTTTCTGCCAACTATCAACATTTCCTCAAGGCCACCTTCACTTCAGGAGACATCTACAAATTCCAGAGGATGTCCTTCAGCCTGCAGGCCTGCCTTCCTTTGCATGTGCAACCACTGATTTCAATCAGAATAGGGGGGGAAAAAAAGACTTAAAAAGAGAAAGGGAGTTTAAAATATCTGAATTTGAAAGAAAGTGCCAAAAACATCAGAAGGACAGTAATCTTTTAGCATTACATGGAAAGGAAAATAGAGAATTTATTTCAGGGCAATTAAAAAAAAGATTTTTTTCTCTTTTGAATTAAGCTGCCACGTGGCCTCTCGTTCTCTCTCTCTCTCAATGGAAATTTGAAATGGGAAAGTTTCCCAAATAATTTTAGATCAATCATGAGTTCATATGGTTTTGACATCATAATTCTTGTCATGTTACCATGCCAACAGGCAGTGAGGAGCTAAAAGCTTTCCAAAGATATGGAAATTATGGGCTTAGATGTGATTCAGTTCTCTGTGGGGTGAACACTAACAATATCACCGACTATAAATAACAAGGGCTGCCATAGCACCCTCTCACCCACTTTCCCTTGTTTCTTTCAATGAGCACTGAAAATATGCGATCTATTTTGGAAACAAAACCTGAAGCTCCACTTCCCTAAATGGACGCCCTGCATGTAGTAAAAGTTACACGACTCTTTATTGCTACTCTTGGAATAAACTACCATGTTAATCTGGCACCCCCAGCTCTTACTCATGTGTAACCTAACCCCAGCATATCCAATTTTTACTCCTTCATTTGCACTTAGAGGTTAAGGATGTGTACATGTTTGAGTACCATTTCCCTATGCTGTGGAAAGCATGTAAGTTAAAGTGCCTATAACAAAGGGGTGCACACGCCAGAAATCAGAACGGAGTATACTTTGGTCACTCTTGCTCTTAAAAATACCCACAGAATAAACATGCCAACTTGTCCGATGTGTGCTATGTTTCTTATTCATTTATCTTGCTTGCCAGTTTGTCTTTGTTTTGGTTTTGGTTTCTGTTGAACTTCTGGGGTATCAGGTACTACTTCTACAGAGCAGAAGCGGAAACTGTATCTTCTCTGTTTTGACTCTAGTGCTGAATAGATGGTAATAAAATTTATAGTTCATGGATTCTTATATGATAGCAAAAATAAATGAAAAAATGTTTTGCTGTCTTCGTGTGGTAGACACTTAGCTTCAAGCAATTACTGTGAACCATTCCTGCTGGCTTTCATGCCCTTGTGTGGTCCCCTCCCTTGAATTTGGCCAGTCCTATGACCTGCTTTAACCAAAGAATGCTTTGGAAGTTGTGGTGTGCCAGTTTGGAGCCTGCACCTTAAGAAGTCCTGGCATCTCCTGCCTTTGTGCTTCAAGAAGCCCAAGCTAGCCCTAAAGTGAGGCCATGTGGAAAGCACTGAAGCACCCAACCAATAGCCCAGGCTGAGAATTAAGCCAGAAGCCACAACCAACTTCCAAGCCATGCAGGCAAGGTCACCTTGGATGGACCTCTGGGCCCAGTAATACCGCCCAGGCTGACACACAGATGACCTGTCCCCACCAACCTCTGTCCAAACTGCAGAACTGTAGTTATTTTAAGCCACAAAGTTTTGGAAAAATTTGTTTCATGAAACTAGGAGATCATGAGTATATTTACTAAGAAAGAGGTACAGAAAGACAAACCTGAGTTCAAATCCCTCTGACATCCCTTTGGTGTGATTTAGGAGTATACTAAAGCCCCAACTCCAACATCTGAGAAGAAGGGAAAATAGTAATACCAAAGTCATTGGAGGTTGAAAGGAATAAATGAGGTCATCCATGTAAAATACTTAACATAGCACCTACCTGAGGATAAACACTAATACTGGCTAACATGTATAGTGTTTATCTAGGTACTGTGGGGAAAACAAAAGTTCAATTTCCAGGCATTCATTTAATATGGGAAATAATATACATATGTAAAATGATGAACAAATAATTAATATAAGGAAGGATGATGATATTAATGATGATACCATTTTATATGTGTTTTAAGGAAGAGAAAAGAGATGAGGCCAAAGAAAATATATTTTCAAGTGGAAGGTGAGGGTAGGGACATGCCTGTGCATATCTTTTTCAAATTTAAAAAAGAAAAAAAAAAAAAAAAAACACTGAACAAAGGACTAGAGAACTAAAAGTCATGTCTGTTATCCTTATTAGTCTTCAACCAACAGATAATAAAGGGTTAAGGAACCCAGGGTGGGGCTGCCTAAACGCCCGGCATTGTGCATCTTTTCAAACAGAAGAAACTGAATTCTTGGGCCAGTGTTCCCAGCCAAATATCAGTTAGACTACAGAAGCCATTTGTATAAATGTCCTTGCTAAATTGACAGAATCTAGGAATAAGGCCAAGAAGTTCCACAGATGCATTAATCTTGGACAGAAATAATGCTGTTAAATCTCAGTACCTCCTGGAGTCTTCCCCTCTCTGAGTAGTGATTTCTACCACACTCCCAGGTCTGCCCTCCATGTGTGACTTTCCATTTTTTTAGATGTTTACACCTAGATTTCACCTTTAGCTTTCATCAGAGGATGAAAGGATGTCAAATTGCTTTCCTCACAGTAATTTACTGGAACCCTCAACCCTCCAGTATGACCTGCCAACTATTATTATTGGATCTAACACCCCGACAGAATAGAATTCCTAGGGGAATCCTCCCAGTTGCAAATGGAAGGTGGAAATATACTTAATGTAGATGTTGTGGATCCAGGAATTGGCTTGGAAACAACGTTCCTTTTCTCCATATGGGCAAAGCATGCAGCCCAGTAGGTGGCAGCAATGGCCACCTTGGCCCATTCAGGGCATAAAGGAAGAGATTAAGAGGTTGAGTGTTTATTGACTAAATTACAATAGGTACCCTTCAAGCCCAGGCATATTTGGAATTATGTTCCAGAAGAAAGACAGGTACTTGAATACAATAAGCATAGATAGAATTTCTTCCCCAAGGCATTTTGAAAAGAGAGAGGTCTCAAGCAGCCACACATCAGTAGAGTGGAAATGCACCCATGATCTAGCAAGATATTGGCATAGATGTGAAGCCCGTTGATTGTTGGGGAAGCCCTTCACTTTGCCTTCTCTCCCTGCCTTCCTCCTATTCCCGGCAGGCCCCTTTTTCACCTGAAATCTCTTTCTCTATGTTGCTCTTCTCAGAAGATATTCACTCACCATGTCCCAAGAAAGGACTTAGTTCATGAGGCCCTAAACTCTTGCTACTCCTAGGATTATACATATTTGCTATAGAAACCTAAACCTTTAACAAACTCAAATATAGTAATAGTAGAATACCAGCCACTTTCCATTTAGTAAGTTATTTTCACCTACTCTGAAGCTAACTCTTGCTCATGCCAGATATATGCACTCATTTCTCAGTAAAACCACAATTTGGAATGGTGTATAATCTTAGAAACCACAAAGCCAGACAATATCTTGCACTGAATGTTAAAATTTGAAAAGCTGTCCCATTTTAGTTGATTGTACACAGAGATGAATATTGTACTTTCAATAATCACTGGCCAAGAGTGAAAGGCAAAGGAGTGAAAGGATGGCAGACAGAGTAAGAGCACAGCAGAGGTAGGTTCCTGAGAGCTCAAGAGACCTGTATCAGGGTGTTGCAGCTCCAGGCTAGAGAATCAATGAGAATGTCTTTATCTGCCTCTATGTGGCCTCCTTAAACATCCATCTCCAAGTAATTTACTTATCGTCTTCTCTCAAGGTATTTGGAAACATTTCTATATCTGGAATAAGGGTTTGAAAAGCAGGATAAAAGAAAACTGTAATGTCTTTATTTTGGACCCCTTTCTTTTGACAGTTTTATTGAAATGGACTGAATGCAGGGACAGTCCTCTCCTTAGCTACTTTCTTATGCAAAGTGTTTAGTTAATTGCCTTAATCAAGAAAAAACTGATATAATTTGCAGTCCTTGAATTTCAAAAGAGTTATCTTTAGAGCACGGGGCTCACAAAAGAGGCATGAGAGACAGTTGGTTTAGTTTGTTGTTCCCTAAAATACTGAGCTCCATCCATAGTCAGTTGCCTAAAAAATGTGTGCCCTTCTTGTTCACATCAGAATTTTGTTTTTTGTGAATTCAGTGGCTTAAACTGGATTCAGCATTTGTTGTCCTTGCTGTACAAGGAAAGAAAGGATGCTGTAGTCATTTGATTTGGTTCCTGAAGTCAACAGTCTGAACTGTACAACCAGTTCTGTCACTTAATAGATAGTGTGACTCTGGACCAACTACTTAACCTTCCTGAGCCCACTTCATCATCAGTAAAGTAAGAGTAATCACAGAACCGGTCTCCAAGGGCTATTAAGAGTATAAATGTGACTATGCTCAACTCTTTCTCTAACACATAAAAAGCACCTAAAAAATGTTAGCTATCATTATTATTTAAAACACTGACAAATATAAAATCAGAAGCGTATTTTTTTTTCAGAAAGAGTTTGCATCTCAATTTTTTTTTTTTTTTAAAAGAAAGCAGTGTAACCTTCCACTGTTAAAGAAGGAATTTGTTTCAGGAAGACAAGAAAATAATTTTGCAGAACTGAGGGAGAAACAGATCAGGGGCATTAAGACATGGGCCTTGCAAACTTAGGGATCAGTGTCAGATATGTTCCCCAAGACGGGTTCTGTACCATGGCATAATTGCACAGGCCAGGATACAAGTAAGACGAAGCAGGTCTTTGGGAGGAGCAAACAATTGCAAAGGACTAACAAAGACTGATATATGGACCTCTCACTGTTTCCAAGGAAAAACTACAATGCATGGCAGACAAATCCCAGGCAGGAAAGAAACACCCAGTTCCACCTGGGCTATATATGAATGTTGCAAGAAGATAAAATCCAAGGGAGTTAGAGTAGGGGAGTGAGAAATGGGTACTTTGGGAGGTCCAGGCAGTGACAAGGCTTAATGTCAAGTGTAGGTCTCATTGCTGGGAGAAGGCTAATTGGAAGCAAGGCTGCCAGAATCTCTGTGTCAAAGGAAGGATCTAAATAAGTGAAAACCACTCAGGATCTAGAAGGATGAGGAAACAAGACCTTGAGGTAGAATGAAGCTGGACATATAGAACTAATGTCATTCCATATACTCCAAGCTCAACTTGGGGATATTTGGGAATCTGCTGTTCAAATGAAGCTGAGAGGTCCACAATCTTCTAAGGACTTCATCTCTTTGGGTTAGAGCAGTTGGTTGTTACTTCTAAAATCCCAGCCACAGTAAGAGAGGAAACCTGATGCTCTGGTAGGCTGGGCTGCCAGTGGTAGAGGAGAGATGGGGCAGCTGCAGATGACCAGTGATATCTGGGATATGACTGGGACAAGGAAGGAAGTCAAAGTCTAAAAGAAGAATAAATACACCATAGAAATACTGGAACTTCAACTCCCTAAAAAAGGCAAAGACAAACATGTGACAGGACTAACGTAAAGATAATAAATCACCAGAAGAAGTGAAAGTTTTGGCACTTAGACTTATATTTTCTTTGTATGTGACTTTATTTTGTATGATTTTTATTTAAAACTATTGTATTCATTATTGTATTCTTTCACTCTATATATAGTCACTATTTTAAAGCATCTGCCAATATTCCATTTCCAGGGGATATAGCAGTGAACAAATTCCCTGCCCTCATTAATGATGCGTTTTACCAGGAATGTTCTAAAAAGTGGTCACACTGTCAGCCTGCTTGCTGAGGCTGAAACTGACCAGGATGTGGAGCAGAAGTTCCAGTTAACTCTAGATGGGCAGGTGACAGGAATAAAATCTATTTTTTAAGTGGAGATAAAATTCACGTAACATAAAGGTCACCATTTTAAAGTGAACAATTCAGTGGCATTTAGTACATTCATAATGCTGTGCAACCATCACTTCTATCCAGTTCCAAACCATTGTCATCACTCCAGAGACCCCATACCCATTGAGAGAATGTTCCTCATTCCTCCCTTACCCCAGCACCTGGTAACCACCACCTTACATTCTGTCTCCATGGATTTACCTCCTCTGGATATTTTATTTAAAAGGAATCATACAGGGGCTTCCCTGGTGGCGCAGTGGTTGAGAGTCTGCCTGCCAATGCAGGGGACACGGGTTCGAGCCCTGGTCTGGGAAGATCCCACATGCCACGGAGCAACTAGGCCCGTGAGCCACAACTACTGAGCCCACGCATCTGGAGCTTGTGCTCCTCAACAGGAGAGGCCGCGATGGTGAGAGGCCTGTGCACCGCGATGAAGAGTGGCCCCCACTTGCCACAACTTGAGAAAGCCCACGCACAGAAACGAAGACCCAACACAGCCAAAAATAAATAAATAAATAAATAAATAAATAATTAAAAAAAAAAAAAAAAGGAATCATACAAGATATGACCTTTTGTGTCCAATTTCTTTCACTTAGCATAATGTTTTACAGGTCCATCCACATTGTAGCATATACCAGTTCTCCATTCCTTTTTAATGGCTAAGTAATATTCTACTGCATAAATATACCATAATTTATTTATCCACTCATGTGCTGATAGACATTTGGGTTGTTTCTACCTTTTGGCTACTGTGAATTTTGCTGCTAAGAACATGTGTGTGCACGTGTTTGCCTGAGTACCTGTTTTCAATTCTTGGGGTATATACCTAGAAGTGGAATTACTGAGTCATACAGCAATTCTGTGTTTAACTTTCAAGGTAACTCTGTTGTTTTAAGAGAGATTGCTTGTTACTGTGGGATAAACTAGTTCATCTTGATTGATCCACCATGGTACGGCATTGGGATTTTACTCTGTAGGGTTTGGATGGAAAAATGATATGCTATTATATGTATTTGTTAAAGGTCATCCTAGCTCCTATTTGAAGAATTGACCACTATGAGGCAAGAGAGGAAGCAGAAAGACCAGTGAGAAGTTCTTATAGAACTTTAGTGGGTGACACAGTTGGTACTGGTATGATAAGACAGGAATATTTTGAAGGAAGAGTCTGTAGGACTTACAGATGGACTGGATGTAAGGAATAAGGCAAATCCTGGAGATAAGCAGAACTTGTAGGTTTGGTGCCTGGGCAACTGGATGGTGCATGTACTGAGATGGGGAGGATCAGGGCAGGACAGGTTGAGAGGAAGCAGGCTTGAGTAGAGAGAAGAGTGATTCAGTTTAGACATATAAAGTTTGAGCTGCCTATTGGACAACCCTCTAGAGATCTCAAATATGCAGTCAACACACACACACACATACACATGCTGGAGCTCAGGGGAGAAATCAGGGATGTAGTTATAAAGTTGAGAGTAATAAAGTGAATTTCCAAGGAATGAGTATAGAGGGAATAGAGCCTGGGTACTCCAAAATTTAGAAGTCAGAAGCAGAAGAAGCTCCAGGAAAGTGATGCTGGAAGGAATGCTTGGTATGGTAGGGAAAAAATACAGAAGAGTATGGTGTTAAGGGGGAGAGGGTTAAGGCAAGTTAGTTAATTAGTTTCCATAAAGGTATAGTAGTCCCTCGGCTTGAAAAATCAAAGAGATAAAAGTCAAAAAGATATGACGTGCAGATTTGGCAAGATGGAGGTCATCAATGCTTTGAAAAGAGCAATTTTCATGGAATTGCAAGTACTAAAATAATTTTGATTTCTTTCTCCCTTCCTTTCCTTCTTTTCTTCCTTCTTTCTTTCTTTCCTTCCTCTCATGAACACAGGTATGTTATTTTCCTGGGGGCTGTTAGAGTCAATGTTGTAGGTGTAGAAATTCCAATTAAACTATGTATATAAAATACAAGTATAGAGAACATAACCACCAAGTACTAGCCAAATAAATAAATACCAGTCTAAAGGAGAAAATAAAATACATGCCCTTTTGAACATGGCCCCAAATGTCAATAAATTATTTGAAAATAACTCATCATAGAAAAATTAATAGATTACTAATGCCTCTTTGGATATGAATGACAACATATGTGCCTAGAATTCCATTGGCAGGAAAAATAATATATGTATTTATGATGCCATTACCTATATCCACCAATTCTTTTATTTTTAGATGTTATGAGACACCAATATCCTATTATTAAAACTATTATAAGTCGATTTTAATAGACAGCATGTATTAGGAACATCTACCATAAATGACTCAATAGTTAAAGCATTATTTATGACTATAAAATCATGTTCAATATGTCAAATCCGTATGGTAGAGTTCAGAAAAAATATTGATTTGAAATTGTGGAAAATGTTTTAGACATTTAAACTAATCATGAGAGAATTCTGACCCACCATAGCCCATGTAACATTCCCAAGGGAATTCTGATTATTTCAAAATTTTGTAGTGTAGCACATGCCAAGCCATGCTAAATATCACGCAGCCTGGCAGAAAAAGGTTGCATTTCACATCCAGTGTCATTCAGCTTGAGCTCTCTTTTAGCTGGTGCCCTCCTACGACGCGTTACAGGGAGTACTTGTCACTTACATGCCATAAAATCATGAACAGACAGGCAAGTGAAAACGACTCCTCAAAGAGTGACTTGAACAGAGAAAAAAAATTCTTGGAATTAACAATGCTTCGATACGCCATTCAAGCTCAGGGATTTCATTCTGCCAATTTCTAAAAAGTCATACTAAAAGGGAGTTGTATATACAGTCAAGTATCCCCTGCCACTTAGTGTGGCTTGCTGAGGTCAAATGTTGGCATCCCTCCCATATGTAGCTTGAGTTAGACCATGTCATTTATTTTAGATTAGAGAGGCTGGGAAAAAGAGCTCCTCCAGTCATCATGTAGGTTTCACACATCTAATTCTCACCTTTTCTGAGACTGGTCAGGTAAAATGAAGAGGAGAGATGAGGTTGGTGAGGGTGGGAGGAATGAGGGATAGCCCAGGGTGAACAAGATGATCTTGTACCAAATGAGTCTGCATAACAATGCTATTTGTTATCATCTCCATGCTTCCCCAGTAACTTTCATAGTTTGTCTAATTGCATCATCTGGAGAATCACCTTAACTCTCTCAAATGTATTCTTTAGTAGACAGCACGGTATAAGTCACATCTTTCATAAACCAGAACCTATTAACCTTTGGTTATTAGAGCAAAAGAAAGATTTTGATGACATTTTCAAAAGAAAAACTTTGTAAAAGAATTTTCTTTTTCCTCATGAGTTGGTGAAAGAGGAAAAGTAATATATTTCACTGGATAAGTTTTTTCAAACCTAAATTTGAATGTTGGTTCTGCCATTAATGAATTTAAGCAATAATGTGAACATCGTGGGTAAAGGCTTTAAATTCTATGAGCCTTAGATGTCTCATCTGAAAAATGAGATAATGTCCACATATCAGGGTCATTGTATGAATTAGATGAAATGACTGTGAAGATCCTGGCACATGGCAGTGGGTCAGGACACATTAATTTCCTCCCTCCTTCCATAAAATCAACCTAATTTGACAGAGAAAAGAACAGAAGATAAGGGAAAATCATGAGGTGGGATTTCTGAATGAATCCACTTGCCCTGCAGGTATTCTGGGTTATATTCTGTCTGCAGAGCATACAGACTTATAGCTGATGGCCCCTGGAACACCCAAGGGTATTTTTCACTGGTTTGATGTTAAATTCTACTTCATTCAAAGGCTGATCCCTACCTTCCTGGAATCACCAGCAATAACAAAGGTTTAGGTAGGCACAGCTCTATACAGATGCAGAAATAGAAACAGGGCTAAAATCAGTCAGGAAGATAAGTGATCAAATTTCCAACAGTCCTCTAGGCAGGGGTTGGCTATGCTTTGTTACATCATTTAGATCATTTCTACGGACAAAAGTAAGATGCGTTAGCACTGAATCATAAGGGAAATGGGAATTTTGTGGCAAGGGAAATGGGAATTTTGTGGCAAGAAAATTATTTAGCCCACTGTTTTGGGGGGATAAGGTGGATGGGCTGGCCCCTGTGGAATGTGCTCTGTGGCCCACATGACAGCAGTGGCTATTTCTCCTGGCAGCAAAGACAGGACTGCTCAATGACCATTAAAGTGACCTCCTCAGGTAAGGGTGACAAATAGCAATTGGGTTCCTACTAGCATTGACAACAGTGAGTAACTGATGGTGGCTATCAGGAATTTGGTGCTGAGGGGCATTCCATGGTTTGATTTTAAAAAATTCTGTAATCAATTAGTGATGTCTGGCAGGGCCCCTAAAATGGAATGGGGCAGCACAAGCACATCACATATGTCCTCCCTGGTTTAGGGCACTTACTGTGCAAGGGCTGACCTAGACTGTGGTCCTAGAATTAGCCCTCCATCAGCAGCACCCCAGCCTGATGAGAGAATGGACAGCGCTGGGCTGCTGAATGTGGACATGTCCCCACTTCACTGACACAAGGATGGCAGTCACACAATAGAAATGAGCACATATATGCTTTAGGAGAAATGTGGGACTATGGAACACTTTGTTTCCAAAATTAAATTGGACATTGTCAGACATTCATTTAGAACACAAGCTTCCAGGCACCATGTGAAATATAAAATCTGTGCAACATTGATTCATTGCAAGAGCAGTCAAAGCTCTACAACTGGGCCCATGTGCACCAGCAGCACGAGCTGCAGTCACATCCATCAGACCATGTGAGGGGCCCACGAACTGTAACTCAGCCACTCTGAGACCCACCTCCTTGCCAGCACAGCTGGGTTTCAACTGTGCTGGGGGTTAATAAAGCATTTAATAAGCAACATGAAACACCTAAAACAAAGCAAAACTGAACAACCGAGCCTCTGGTTATTGACCAATTAATGCACCTTGGTTTTTGACAAATAGAAAAGAAAATGACAGAAAATGTAAACAGTTTCAATCCAGACTCCAAAAAATAAATGAGTAAAGATGCACCTTTGGAAGAAAGCTATTTGTCTAGGGTATGGCTTTGATCTTGTGGCTTCAGAATGGCCCATTTTTTGACAGAAACAGACCAAAAGCTCATTACTGTGAGTTTACGTCCCAGCACTCACAGGTAGGTACCTTTATATTACGGCTGCTGAGGCTCCAGGTTAGATGGCTGGACTAATTAAGAAGTTTGCTAGCTGACCGGGGTCCTCCCATTTTAATCCCTTCTACGTCAACCCACAAGAATGCCAACAGGGAAGCTTTAAGGTAGACCCTGTCCACCTATTCCCTGATTTGCATATTGTTCTCAAACCCTTGCCATTGAAATCAGAAACCTCACTTTGTCTGGTGGGTCACTGAGCTCTTTCCCAGGATGGTCCTCTGTGATGCTTGAGTGTTGATGGGGTAGCCATGCCTCAGGCACTGAGGGACATAGTGCTTGGAGCTGTAAATGGCAGGGCTGGGGCTAGAGAGAGATAAAGGTAGCACAAACTGATGGTTCACATGTCAAGAATCTGCACAGGTAAGTGTCCAGCACAGAGTAGAAGCCTAGGAATTTCTAGTCTGACACAGACTAGCACAGTGTACTATGATGAGCCTACAGCTCCCCATCTTTTTTTTTTAAAGCTCACTATTTTAGAGATAATATATCTTGAGATTTGCAAACAGAAATTCTTATTTTCCTATTCTACTCTTTACTCTGTAATCAAATATACCCACAACTTAATTCAAACAAGGAAAAATCTAAATTCTATCAATGAGGTTTTAGGCCTACATCTTAGCTTGTTATTATCTCTAGATTTGATGTATGAAATCAAAGAAAATAAAAATGTAATCTAAAAATGTTTATGCTTATATTTGTTTTAGTCACAATTTGAACAATTCAATGCATTTAAATTATAAAAACCCTCATTCTCCAGTATAAATGAGAAGAAAATAAATTGATGCTTGTCATTTAAGAAAAACAGGCATGGTGTTGATTTTCCATTTCTAAAGATCCTCCTTTTGAGGCCACCATGGCTATGTAAAGGTCACTGCATCACCCAGAGATGACTGAATTGGGAGCTCCTGCAAATACATGCTTGTCCTTTAGCGCTCAGCAGGCTGTAATTCACCCTCATGGGCCAGTGAAATGACTTATACTGCTTAGGGTTCAAAGCCGAGTCCTTGCTTATCACTCCAGTCAAACAATTTCATTTCTATCAGTTGGTAGTTGTACTTCAGATTTTATGGATCCAATGGGTCTAGTGAAATTTTATTACCCTGCAATACAACAAGAAGAAAAAAGCTCTGGGGGAAAAAAAATCAATATAATGTTTAAGGTCTTTGTTACCTTTATAACCTCCAGTGTTCTTTTACATATAAACTAATAAATCAACCTTTTAAGGGAAGTTGCATTCCTCAATGCTTGCTCAATACGAGGTGCTAAGTCTGATCATAAAAACGATCAAGAAGTAGCTAATGGTTTAGCTACCTGAACAAGCACAGTTAAAGTAGAATCAATTGCAGGACAAGGATATTGTTTGCAGGTGTTTTCTCCTTGTTAGTACACGGTAATCAGTTGTCACCAGATGAAGGCAGCCACTTAAAAAAAGTAGAGGGCTTTCATAAGCAATATTGTGCTTGTCTGAATTTGCACATGCATGGAAATTAGATTAAACATTTCAACCATCAAATTCCTTACTAGTGGCCACTTCTCAATTGCATGAGATGTACTCATTGTAACTTTACAGTTGAATCAGAAGAATTACAAGACAATCTTTCCCGCAACCTTCAAGAGGATGGCTTTTTCTTATGTCAGGATCTTGGGTATATGACTTTAGTAGATTTTCCATAGTGGATTTTAAGAAGTAGATATGAAGATGCTAAATATTAGAATAAAACTAAAATGAAGTTCTACTCATTTCGGTAATGAATATATCTTTTCTCATAAATGTCTTTGTCCTGGGACACACTGAGGATTGGTAAACTAAATTCAGAAACTTTTCAGCATGAATTAACATCATGTAGCCAATTTGAATATTCTGCATTAAACTAAATTAAATGAGAAACAGGTTTGGGGAAGCAGTTCATCTATTTATCATGAACAGAACTCTATGGCTTGCTGTATAACATGGCAAGTACCATTCAGCAGCTGAGACAAATTGATAGGGATCCCATTCCAACCAAGTGCCTAGAAGAAAATACTACAAGAATTTCTTTGCAAGGAGAAACTATGATACAGCAAAGAGCAAATCTCACTGCTCTTGCTTGTGTAAATGGCTTAGAAGGGACCACAAGACCACTAATGTCCAAAGCGAAGAAGCACAACCAAGTCAAGGGTTACTCCCATTGCACTATTAACAAGGTAGCTAATTGTTTACTTGATGGCCATTAATAAATGGAGTTATTCCTGCAAGTTCCTAAAGGATTGACCCTTTAGGGGGCCCTGCATTTCTACTCAGAGGCCAGGCATAAAGAGTGGCTTAATACAAGTCCATTTTAACCATTGAAATCGACGGTGTAAAAGAACAATTACATCATGACAAGGATTCCTTTACCTCTTTATGTGGATTATCAGCACAGTCATAATGATGAGATTGGCATTTTGATTTTTAAATTTTCTCAATTGTGTTGCAAATTTCTCACCAGCCTATTTTGTTACTAATTTTTGATAGAATTACTGAAGTAGTAGATGGGGCAGGGGGAGGATACTTTCTCTAAGGATCCTTCTAATTTTTTTAAAAAAAGGTTATTTAAAAACTCTGTCCTGATTGTCTGGTAGATAAGATAGATGAATAGCAGCTAGATGATGATACAGTTGAGTAGGGTCACGAATGTTGCTGATTAATATCTAAGTGTTAAATGGGAGAAAAATACCAAACATCAAATCTCTGGATTTTCATCAAGGTCCTGACATCAGTATCTACATTAGCAACATGGTTACCATGCAGAACACATTTGTGAGTGAATGAATCTTACACAGAAAACTAACACACTAGATGATGAAAACATGACTGAAGATATTCTCAACATCCTGGAATGATGAGAAGAAAAGGAAAAACAAATGAGATCGACGTTCCACACAAACTGAATTCATTTTCTCGTGAACTATAACAAATTACCATAAATGTAAACAACCAAAATTTATTATCTTACTGTCTGTAGGCCTAAAGTTTGACAAAGGTCTCACTGGACTAAAGTTAAGGCATCAGCAGGACATCATTTCTTTCTGGAGGCTCCAGAGGAAAATCCATTTCTTTGCCTTTTCCAGCTTCTAGAGGCCTCCCATATCCCTTGGCTCCCGGCCCCCTTTTTCCATCTTCACAGTCAGTGACAGCAAGTTGAGTTCCCAGGTCACATCACTCTGACCTCTTCTGCCTCCCTCATTCAGTTTTGAAGACTATCATGATTACATTGAGCTCATCCAGACAATCTCCCCATCTCAAGGTCCTTAGTTAAATCACATCTGTAAAGTCCCTTGTAACATGTAAGGTGACATATTTACAGGCTCCAGGGATTAGCATATGGACCTCTTTGGGGGAGTCATTTTTCTCCATAACACACAAGGTTAAAAAAGAAAAAAAAAAAATAGCTGCAGAATAAAGGTTGGCGGAAAAGAGAAAAGAAGAAAATGTTAGTGGAAAATAAACAAACAAGGTTAGCTCCAGTGTGGTGAGATGTCACCTGTAATATTAAGTTCTGATCATTACAGTGAAAGAGGCACAATCTTGAACAGAGATGTGTTCAAGAGTGACCAAAATGGAGGGGAAACTTACTACTAAGTCATGTGAATAACATTTGAAGCAATTCAGACTGATTAACTCAGAGAAGAGAAGGCCTGGGTTCAAATGCCACTGTTTTCCAGGATCTAAAGAGCTGTCAGGAATTATATTTACTCCTTAACATGAGGGAACAGGTCATCATTGTCAGAATTTAGGACCAAACAAATTTAAGCTAAAGATAATAACAAAGCCAAATGAAAAAGGAATGGGTAGTTTGAGGCAATAAAATTGAAAACAAACCTTGCACTACTCATTAGAATGTATAAAATGCTTTAATTTCATACATTATTGCATTTGAACTTCTCAACACAACTGAGAGAGATCTAGGACAGGTACTTGGCAAAAACAAGAAATCCAGTGCAGGTGGTACAAGACACTTGAATAAGGGAATGGCTCACAGAGAGGCAAGAGCAGGGTTAAGGGAACTAACAAGGAACATCGAGATTCACAGAAATTGCAATAGCAGGAAGGGGAAATTTCTGGAACCCCTAGGCCTGAAGAAGCAAGGCAAGAACTGACTCTACAATGGCTGGGTGAGAGCCAGAGCTGTTAATAAGAGACCAGGAAGCTGTCGACAAGGAAGGATGCAGATACAGCAGGCAGCCCAGAACAGTCAGAGAAGAGTAAAGAAGTACCTGCCCTCTCTCCTTGTGCCTTGCCTCCACCTCCTGTTGGTGCGTTCCATTGGCCCAGCCAAACAGGACACTGGCAGGCAAGGGGACAAGGAAGATGCTTTCTGAAGGGCCAGGCTTCAAGGGCACAACGTAGGACAGATAACTGTAGAGAATGGATAGGGTACACAGGAAAATGGAGAATGACCACCATAGCACTACTCCATTTCTTTTACAGATGAAGATATCAGGACTTAGAAGAGGCTCAATAACTTCCTCAAGCTCTCCCAGTAGAAGTCATGTTGCAGAGCCAGAACTCAAATCTGTCCTTGGAATCACCAAATGCTAAGCATTCCCCACGACAGTGAGCTGCCTGCCTCTCAGGGGCTTTCTATCGCCGGAAGTTTGGGAGGCGGAGCTGAAGATGTTGAAAGGGGATTCTTATTTGTGATGAGGGTTTGGATGAGATTCTGCAACTTTTCTATATGGAATTTTCTTTTCTTTTTTAAAAATTTTTATTGAAGTATAGCTGATTTACAATGTTGTGTTTGTTTTAGGTGTACAGCAAGTAAATCAGTTATACATATACATATACCCACTCTTTTTTAGATTCTTTTCCCATATAGGTCATTACAGAGTACTGAGTAGAGTTCCCTGCGCTATACAGTAGGTCCTTATTAGTTATCTATTTTATTTATAGTAGTGTGTATATGTCAACCCCAATTTCCCAATATGTGGAATTTTCTGATTCTGTTTAGAAACTCATCATCTTTCACAGTATCTACCTGATTTTTCACTTCCTTTCAAATCTGACTACCTTAAATAGCTTTAAACACTGCAGAAAACACATGTACTCATGGTAAATGAAAATTAGTCAAGATTCTGCAGACTCTGGATAAGGCAACACATAAGACAGTCATTCTGTTTCTGTAATACCTATCTTTATCTGTCTGCCCTTCTGTCCATTAGAGTGGTCAGGGAGTATTCCAAGGTATGCATTGAGATGAGATGACGTGAGACTTCCAAGATAGGTTTGATGGTTGAAAAAAAAGGGGTTGACAAATGCTTTACCATTTTAAAAGTCATACTGTTAATGAATTTTATGTTCATTAATCAATCTCTAGAAGTTGGAAATAATTACAAAATAAACAGCCTTTCCTGTCCCTTTTGCCCAAACCTTCAAATAAAGGAGTACTTTATATTACATAAGGTATGGCTCTTAAAAATTGCATGAAAGTACTTTCCCCTTCTCCAAGTGCATCTTCCCATCACTTTCAATATATAATTATAGTGTGTTGTCTTTAAACATAAATATAGCCCCAAGGTATCACAAGATCACTTTTATAATAGCACAAATTCATAAGTATTCTGCAAAAGGAAAACATTTTGTGTGAGACTAAAATATAAGTGATGAAAGATAAATGTAAACTAATTGATTAGAGCAGAAGCAACATTTCAAGCAAAATTTTCTGGAGTCTCAGTGCATATTAAAAGTCAAGTTCTCCAGATGAGTAGGAATGGGGGTAGTCACCCATTCAATCTCTTACTGGCTCCTTGTGACAGCCTCTGAGGTTCCTTTGCTTCACAGGTTGAAACCAGTATGCCTGGATTTTATATTTGGTCACTAGCACAAATCCATGTAGCAATTTGAGTGTAAATAGGAATTGTATATGTCCTATTATTTTGGCAAACTGGTGAGAGGATCTCCCTAAGAACATGTGATCCAAAGGGGAAAGGGCATCTTTTTCATTTCCCAGCAGAAGCCTGGTGTGCCGGCATCATCCCAAAACCTCTACTCCCACAGATGCCTGGCAAGAGATTGTGATGGATGGTCTGTGGTCTTAGTGACTCCTAGCAGAGGGCAGGTGGTTCCTGTGAGCGCAGTCTTGCATGTGAGCTCATGAGATGGCCCCTGGGAACTCCAGAAATGTTTGCAGGCATATTGCGGGGAGTTGAAACCCTGAGTGAGCAGGTGAGGGCCAGAATCAGCTGCATTTCAATTGTTCCTATTACTGTAGCCTTCTCTGCCCTCTGACTGGTGGAATCAGGATACAGGCATCTCAAAGCACACTGGACTAAATGAAAGGTCATCTCCTCCTTCTCTCTCCTCCTTCTCTTTCCTAGAACGCTACAAAAGCAAAGCATGAAGCTCTTCTTGGCTGTTCTCACTTTATTTGGATTCTAAAGCTTAACATATGGAAGTTTATTTTTAAGGGAATTTTCTTAAGTTTATTTTTTAAACTTGATTATATTCAGGGAAAAGAGATCTTGAATCACAATAGAGGGAAAGTAGCAAAATCAGGGAGGGGTGCATTTATTGCACCCCATCTAAACACATGGACCCTACCTTGAAAAACCTGCCACAGTGAAACCTCTCAAATATACATATGAAAATGGGTGCTTTAAACTGATACTCTAAGATTAAAGGCAACTTCTACTTTGGAATGAAATGATGTCCAAGAAATTATGACTAATATAGGTTTGAGGGAGCATTCATGGAAACAACCGGATATCATTTTTATTTTCATTTCATTTGAAGAGAAGGGCATTTTCTTCTGAAGTGGATTTACCAATTCTGAAACAGTAGATTTCAGGTTAAATATATAAAAAATGTTCACTCTCTTGAATCGTGTATGTTCCCTAAATAACAAAAAGAGTGAAAAGAGAAAACCCACAGGTTCAAATCAAAAGAAGATGGTTGAAAACCTGGCTCATTCTTTGCATAATCATCACAGACCTTTACTCTTAGACACTTACACTCAGAATTTATGAGACAAGTATGCACAATGTAGATGATCCCAAAGTTTCTTGTTGTTATTTCTTCTTGAACCTTGCAGTGAAATAACACATGAAGGTAAAGTTTACTGAGTCTAATTATGCTCTCTGAAAAGATTAAATAATTTGTGTAGCAGGAAATTCTGAGTAACAATTAGGTGAGGTCAATGGCTTACAAATAAGACCTTTCTCTGACAGCTATATCTGTGATATATAAGAGTGAAAGAGAAGGATGCTGGGAGTGAATCAAGAAAAGAATGGATTTGAGATCAGTAGTCCAGAGTGAAATAGCTGAATTCATCTCTTTTTAATCATGGGACTGAGGTAAGTCAGGTCCCTTTTCTGGTTCAATTATACACTGGTACATACTCTGCTACTTCATAAGATTCTGAAAGCATGAGAATGGGGATATAAAACATATGATACTGGACCTCATTTTAACTACCTGAATCAAAATGAATGAAGAAGCATTGAACTAGTATTCAAAGTTGAAATAATACTAGGTAAAACGTGCTTTGACCATTCCATTCATGCCAAACAACCCATTCATCACAGCAACCCAAAGAATTTACTTCTATTATTTTCTCATTTTACAGATGAGGTATCTGAGGCCAAGTTCACACAGCAAGCAGGTGGAGCAGCCACCATCCAGAAGCAGCCATCAGATCCCAGGACCCACACTGCTACCCAATAACTGACTGCCCTGTGTGTCAGCTGCACTTCCCCAGACGATCTACAAAGTACTGGTGTGAAGGTGAGGTGTTGACAGCATCCTCTGTCTGGGCTTTCCTTGTTGACACAGAAGGAAGTAAAGAGTGGTGAAAACCCAGAGCAGGTAGTTTGGGATAAGAGAGGAGGAGTCAAAGAAAGCTGGCTGCTGCTTCATGACGACAGGGTTGGGAACTCCAAGGCACAAACCGTCATATTTATCTATGTGTCTCTCTTGTCTGCAATTTTGCAAAGGCAGAATGTTCAGTTCATGTTCTTGGAGGGAAAATTATGCTAATTATTTTCAGTCAAGGTGCAGTGAGGGAAATGGTTTCAGGGAGAGGCACTGAGTGTAAGAGCGAAAAGTGGGAGCCTTCTTTCTTGGTCGAGGATGAGGATAAGCTCGTGAGGAGGGTGGCATTTGAGAAGGGCTTTGAAGGACAGGAAGGACAGAAGTGGGCACTAAATGTCAGAAGGAGGGCCCAGTATGCCTAAAAGCCAAATGCTGTCTTATATTAACAGAAACTCTGATGAAAAGGGGCGTCTTCATTTTTTAGGACTTGAATGTCACAGGGCTACATCCTGAGTCATCACAAAAAAAAATCTTACCGTTATCAGAAAGACTTTTTCAAGGATTTCAGCTCTTCATGAGTATGCAGTAGAGATGATACAAATCAACATAGCTTCAAACACACTCTAAAGCAGGAACCAGCACACTGTCTCTGTACAGGACCAGACGATAAACGCTTTAACCTTTGTGGAACATACAGTCTCTTTTGCTACTACTCAACCCTGCCCTTGCAATGAGAAAGCAGCCGTAGATAATATATACAATTTCATTTGCAAAAACACATGCTGGGCCATAGTTTATTGCCCAGGTTCTCAAGTTTTATATGATAAGAAGCACCACAAACTACCAGTCCTCAGGACACTTCCAGAGTAGTGTTCAGTTTTGCTCTTGTATGAGTGCTTTATCTTTTGTTTCTGGCTAGAAAAATCAAGTCAATGCAAAAATGTCTTTCATAAAACTTTTTACCTCATTTTTTAAATAACAACTTTATTGAGATATAACTTATATAATATAAAATCAACTTCTTTAAAGTGTCCAGTTCAGTGGTTTTTTTGTGTTTTCACAGAGTTGTGCAACCCTCACCACTAATTTTTAGCTCCTTTTTTGACCATAATTGTTCAACAGATATTTATTGAGCATCTGCTATCTGTCCATCCCGGTCGGGGTGGTGGTTGTTCTTTTGCTTTTCTTTGTTTGGCTTGGTTTGACTTGGCTTGACTTAGCTTGACTTGGTAGAGGGTGTGGATAGTGGATGGTGGGTAATGGGAAAATATAAGATATGACATATCTGAAGCCGTCAGCTAACATAAGAAAGTAAGCAATGAGAAATCTAAATTAGACAGTGTGGAGACCACAGACACAATAACACTGCATTTATAGAAGGGTTGGGCGCAAGGTGCTAAGGACTTGGCACACTGACCTTGAGAGGGAACTTGGAATTGGACGGATGGCATGCAGCCTGAGTAGAGTGGATCAGAGAAAAAGCAGAGCTATGAGCAAAGGCCTAGAGATGAGAACGGCCTGGCCTGGGAGATGAGCAGCTCTAATTGGGGACGTACTCAGAACTGCAGATGAAATTGTCCAGAGAAGGTGGCCCAGTAGCTGTAGGACCTCAGGAAACTGAGTTTAGAGAAGATGATAGATTTGGCATCAGGATCCTCAGAGGTTAAGAATCCTGAGGCTCCTGGGGAGGTGAACGGTTTTCTTCAAAGACAGTTTTTGGAAGATTGTCTGATAGTTGTGTGTAGGATAGCCTGGCAAGAGAAGCTTAGAAACCTTTTGGGTACTGACTTTACCTATGAGAGTAAATGTATTTATTGGACAGCGACTGTTAACCTTGGCTGTATGTTACAATCATCTGAGTACTTTTGAGGATAGAGCTCCAACATCTGTATTTTTGAATAAGGTCCATAGAAGATTCTAACATGTAGCTAAGGACTATTATTGCAGGGGAATATATAGGAGACTTTACATTGTTTGTGAAATTATAGTAATAAGCATGGTTTTCTACTTCTTTTTCTGGAATACAGCCATTAATTAAATCAGATTTACTTAAAACTTTTCTGATGGTTTGGATTTTACAGAGTAGCAAACAAAGAAGGATGATTTGAAAAGCATAGGGGCTGAATACATTATATAGTGTATTCTGGCAAGCTCTTAGAATATCTCCCTAAAATTAATCCCTAAACCCAGGCATGTTTTAGAGATTTCAAACTTTAGGCCTACACATGACACTGCTTGCTCTGAGTTGCACGTAATGCACAACACAAACACCTGTATATGTCGGGTAAATGTTAATGTATTCTGTCAACAACAGATTACGTTACATGGCTAAATTACTCAATGCCATTATCTGCACCAGCCATCTGTAAACCTAATCTCCTCTGTGTTCTAACCTCCCAAGCGCCTGCTACACTATTTTTATTTTACATTCCTGCATAAATCTGTTAAACTCAATATGTTACTGCAAATTCTCAAAAATCAAAGGCAATCTGCCGGCCTATAAAACACTGGTTACTGAGAATCGAAGGGTATAATATGGTAGCAATTCAAGCAGTCAGTAAGCAATCTTTACAGGGATGGGGCTGAACCACAAACTAACTGAACCCCTTAGCGAAGGCTTGCCGTAAATCAGATATGTTCTTTCAATACACACTGCAGGCTCAAACCCATTCATGTCTTTCATATCTAATAAAAATCTGAACAGTTGGCCTGATTGGATTTTAAGTGATGCAAATTTGAAAATCAAATAGGCAAACTCCCTTTAGACTTCATTTATTTAGACCGTAATTGTAAAGAACGACAAATTACATTTACCACACTATTGAATTCCCCAGAGATTCAATATGAAATTTGCAGAAAGGGACAAATATTTGCAGGTGTGGTTTTTTTTTTGTTCACAATGAATGCAATTTTTTTCTCACATAGGATGCCTTCTCCTGATGTTGCTACAGTTTCCTTGATACAACCACTAAATCATGTTTCTTTCACAAAATCTTTATTGACTAAGCAACAATGCTACTGCTGACATGTGATGTCAAGTTATATTTTAGCTGAGATTAAATTCTCCTTTACTCAGTAATTAGGAAGCACGCGTTTGCTTTTTTATTTACATTTTCAGTCATATAACTAAGTCACTTGAAGAGACACCTAGGAATCTACCCTCTGAAAATATTTCTGTAAAGTTTAGAAAAATCGATCATCCTACAATTATAGTTAATACATTAAAAAATATCTGGCTCATAATATTCAAATAACCACATAAAATATGGGAAAAATAGAAAATTCAGCATGTGGAAGTCATTTTTTAGCATTATCAGGTATTTTAGAAGTTAAGGGGTCTCTTCATTCTTTTTTAATAAACGCTATTATCCTGAAATCTGAATAAATACCAGTTCTGAAAGTTAAAACAGTCATCCATATAACTCATGCAAATGTTAACATTTTCCACATAAAGTGATCAGTCTGGAACTTCCTATTTCATTTGAAGTATTTTCAAATATGAAAGAAGTTTACACAGTTATAGAGGCAATTAACCCACCCCTATTATTCCCTTATCAAATCTAAACAAGGCCTTGGGGGGCATAATATACTTGCAGCTTACAATACGAAGTATAAATGGTATCCTACTGTGACTTCAAATGCAAAGCAGAGATTCTTTAATTGTGTGTATTGTTTCCTTCAAATGCATCTGCATTTTAAAGTTTGCATGATACCTTCTTATTCAGATAAAACTCTCCAACTTCAATGGCTCATATTTATAAACAACTTGGTAGGGATTATCAGACTGATAGGTTAAATTAAATATGTTTACTGGTCATCCAGTATTTTCTTGAAATAGACATATGGATTGTTTACACCTGGTTACATTGCCTCCTGTTTCTCCTAACTAATTGCCATATCTTAGCTCTCTCACATCATTATCTTCTTCTTTAACAAAACAGAAAATAATTAACCCTAAGTGCCAGGCACTGTTTGCACCATTTCACTTGCGTTAATTCATTTCATTCGCACAGCTACAAAGTCAGCATTATCATTATGTCCATATTACAGATGAATAAACCAAGTCCAGCAGCTCATACAAGGTAAGGTTGAGACTGAACCCAAGCAATCTCCCTTCGGAGTATCTATTGCTAGCTAGCCATTAGGTTATGCTGCCATCTTAATTACATGACATTCCCCTTATTCAATGTCAACACAAGACATAGCGACATTAATTTCACTAATTAGATGAACCTGTTGGGGTACCCTGGGCTTTACCAGGGGCAGATCTGAATGTACTGTGAGTATCCCTCACACACAGCCCTCTGCTGGGGAAGATGAATGAAATGCAGGGGAGGCCACTGGACTGCAGTCCACTGGGGTCCCACACTCTTGTTAACAAAATAACTCCCTAATAGCTATGGACTTGACTACAAACTCCTCTTCCTTTTATCCATCTAGCAAATATTTCTCCAGGAGACTGCAGAGACCACTGCAGGGCTCAGGCACACCTTTCCTACAGGTGAGGGGTGGGGACTCTGGGTGCCTCAGTCATCCAGGCAAGCTGTGGTCCCAATCCCCACACCATTCCCTGTTGCTGCCTTCTTGTCAAATGCCCTCTGATTTGCTACCTTCCCTTTGTACAACCTTATCAAACTGCCTCGTCAAGTCCGTAGCAAATTCTGCTTCTATCATGAAGTCCTTCTAAGCCCTTTTACCTCTTTTCCTTTTCTCCCCTCCTTTGGGACATTTATATCACCTCATGACGCATCTCCTAGATGCTGGGTGTAGAAACCACGTGGGCAGAGCCTGTACCCTCTAAAGCATTTGTACCCTTCCATCCCCAGCACTCAGCACATACCAAACACCTGATAAATACTAATTGTATTTATTTTGGTTGAAAGAAACTTACCTACACTTGAAACCAATCTAATGACTTACAAGTTCCATAACAAAGAAATCCTAAATTTCTGTTTTATTTTTTGAGGCTATCGCATTACAAAGGAGATATTGCTTTATACAAATGTCTGTTCTATCAGTGTTTCTCTGCATCATTTTTATTATAGGGTATTGTTTTTAAAACCTTAGAAAACAAGAACCCCAAAACTCCAATTTCAAAAAAAACAGGAAAATAAATCTTAGACCAAATTGGATCCTCAATCTTTCAAAACTTAACTAGGACAAAATGTGACCCATCTGTGTATAAGAGAAACCCTTCTAATCACCATCAGTGAAGGGCTTCAGCAAAAAGAGAAAACCCTCATTAAGAAGTCAGATTCTCCATTGGAATTGATGATAAATCTTTTCATGAATGACTGCAATTTATTTTAACATACCACATATTATCCCAGAAATATGAAAGTGACCTCTGCTTATGTAGGATTTAAAATACAACAAGATAGTACTTTAAGCCCTGGATAATATAACCATTGTGAAAATATAATTTACACATGTTAGAAAATCGACACTTCAGAATTCTTAGGGAATGGGGTTCTGGTTGTTTGACTATTTATAGTTAAATTAGTCCCTTTCCCTCCAGGTCAGCAAAACATAGTATATCTTCCATGCATGAGGGCCATTGCTGTAAATATTCTTTCTGTTTTTTCTACCAAAAACTAGAAGTCTGGGCTCATTGTATACTGACCCTAAAAGTGACTTTCTGAAATAAATCTCTGTCGATTCACTTCAACTCTAAGCTCCCAAAGGGCATCTTTCTTGCTGAAAGTAAAGAGTTCTTAACACAGTGGGGAGCCCACCATGGGGGTTCAGAACACAGTGTCTGGCATGTTATCAGCTTGTTGTCAGCTAACACGCCTCTATCTTATAACTTCCTCTCCGAAAGGAAAAGCAAGATTAAATTATAATGGAGGGCTGAGGGGTTCTGATTAATTGAAGTTTTGGTGTATTTAATATTGGACTATACCAGGCATTTATCTTGATTTCTCTGAGATATATATTTTGCTATGTGAATTTAAGAAAAATACTGTTTGAAAAAAAAATCTCTCTTGCCAAAGTAATAGAGTCAGTTTTCAGTTCAAAGTAACAGACTCGTAGGTCAGGCCTCAGTGTAATTAATTAACATACTGAGCAAAGGGTCTCCAAATATTTCTATTATTGGGAAGTGTTCTTGATCATTCCTGTCTTTGGTGTTGAATATGATATGGAGTGGCTTTTATCTCTGGCAGCAGCACACGCTCTGATAGGGTGAAGTTCAGAGGCATAGCTCTAGTTCCCATTTGGGCTTTCGTTCGTAATGTGAATTTCAGCACATTAACCTCTCTGCATCTCAGTTCCCATCTGGGAGGAGAGGGCATTAGACTGGATCGATGCAGAAGGCTCTGACCATTCTGATGATGCTTGATTTTTATTCCCTTTCTGTGTCATGGATTTCCCTTTGCCTAGAATATCCTTTCCTACTTTTATACCTAACTCCTTTAAAAATCAGCCTAAACATCACCTTTCCCTATACCATTCTACCCCTAATTCCCTAGGTTTAATTTAATAGCCCATTTTTTTCCTGCTTCCATAGCAACAGGAAACATAGCTGTGTGCAGCTCTGTCCCAGTGTCCATCATACAACAGAGGCATCATGGGATCACTCGTGAGTCTGCCTAATAGAATGTCTTGACCATTGGGTTTGTGATGCCCAGCACTGTAAAGGGACATAACAAGCACTCAACTAAACATCTGCTGAATAAATGAATTTCTCTAAAATTTGGCTCTTCATCTCCAGGACCTAGCAGGGTACTTGGCATCTATCAGTTACTCAAAGAAATAAACATATAATTTAATAAACAATTTAAGTGCTTGCTGATTTGAAGTGGAAAGCTAAACTGTCATATAAAAACAAAGAGACAGAGACATGAACACATTGAATACACAAGATGCCAACTACATAGAAAAAGAACATTAAAACCTTCAAATGGAAAAATACTGGAAAGATTTGCATCAAATGTTAAAAGCAGTTGTGTTGGGTGATGAAACAATATAGCATGTTTTTTTTTCTACCCTGGTTAATTTTATATTTTCCAATACAGGGAGTATGTATTACTTTCAAGATTCAAATGATTTAAAAAAAAAACAATACCTGTATTTTTGAGAAAAAGTGAAAGTACTAAGTGACATCATTTGACCTTTGCTCTTCTGAGAATTGCAATATACATGCCTACAAGCAAATGTTGGTACATAAAACAGGGTGCCTTGAATAAAATGTGGCTGTGGACTGTCTTTAAAGAATACTTAAAGGCTGAATGAAACAGTTATAACAAATGCTGTCACTATGTATGGAGGGCACAGTCTGAGCCCCTTTTCTCCTTCTTTGCTTATTCAACATGACAGTTTCTTATGATTAATGCATATACATAATTTGAAGTGTTTTACTTTTCTATGCCAGAATTTTCTTCACACACTTAAGTCATTGGTATATTTCAAATGTGGGCTCTTGGATTTCCTTGTTTGGTCCTTTGTTGCAATCACTGTCAAGCTTAAGTTTCCAGGTTTCCCCTCAATTCTTCTTTGCAGTCTCTGATTTCTGCACCATGACCCAATGTTAGTAGTTCCACACTATACCAGGAGTGACCCAGTGGCCTGTGTAACCAGCTGTCAGCTTTTGAAAGAGGAAGTGGAAAGGGCAGACACCCTGTTTGAATAAACACCTTATAAGCCCAAATTCCTCTCTGAATATATGTTGGGTACTTATGACTTATTGACTAAATAAAATATTCATTTCCCTGGTTTTGCATAGTAAATGAAATACTAATCAACATTTTCATTCAGAAACACTGGCTACATCCAATAGCTTTTTTTCAAGGTGTTAGGACAACGTCTGTGAACGAAGTGATTAAACTGGGCGGCATTTAAGGGTAGGGTCTGTGTTTGTCTTGTTACCAGTAGCCCTTCCTGTACCCATCCCAGTGTCTGGCGACTAAAGGGGTTTCAATAAATATTGATTGAGGATGGGAGTATTTCAAAATCTCCCCTTTTTTATGTCCCTATGAGTTGTTTCCTCTATTTTAAGCAACTTTAAGATACAGCATTCTAATTTAGAAACAGATATATGGAAATAAAACTAGCATACTATTAGTTAATTGGTGAATCTATTCTCAAAAATATCCAATCCTCAGGCATTCGACACCAGAATTAATATAAGCTATACAATGCATTTTATCACCTATCTTTAGGCATATTATATAGTAATTACACCAGAATTACCGATTTTTAGAATCTCCACATGCCTTGTGGCAGAGGCTACCAGTTGCCTAACCAATATCCATTCTCGAGCTCTTCTTCATTTATAAAGCCCCTAGATTGTTTGCAGCAACAATATGCCCAGCTAAAAAAATTACACCTATCTTTATTTTCAGCTTTCTTTACAGAAAGGATGGCCAATGTGCTGCAAAAGCATTAGAGAGTGTTTTGGGGAAACCTGAGGGCAGGTACTGAGCTGACAAGCACTCTTTTGCTTTTCCTTCCTGGAATGAGGCTAAGATAGCTAAAGCAGGGTCTATGAGACCCTGCAGAGTACCAAGTCAGCGCAAAAAAGAGCTGAGAGATGGGAGGAGCCTGGGGCACCAACAACATCACAAAAGTCATCAAGAGCATGTCTGTCACAGGACTTCTTTTTTATGCAAAATACAAATAAACATCTAACGTTTTGAAGCCATTGTCCTTTGCTCTTGTTAACCCCTGAATGGAGTGATTTTGCTGAAGAATCCAGACTCTTTTTCAACTTCTTCCTCTGAAAAGGTGTTTTATGAGCTGTGTGTTTTGAGTGACTTCCCAAACGCCAAGCTCAATGAAGCCATATGTAGGTCCATAAATGGAACTTCGTGCTCTCAATGTACAAAATGAACCAGGGGGTCCATACGGGGTTTTTCCTTTCCCCACTGTGTCTCATATGATTTTCCTCCATGCAAGGATAGAATGTAGAACACAAACAGGATTTGTAGCCAGACAGATAGGGATCCTAATTAATCCCGACTCTACCACTTACTGGGGATAATAACTGTCTCTCTGGGTTGGTGACGCAGGCAAAATGTAGCTCAGTGTATGGGAACAATAAATGGTGGGCATGATCAGGTATGTTATGCCAGGACCCCTCACTTGGCATTCGTTCCCACCATCAGGGGTACTTTCCCCCTGGCAGAATCAAACCATTTTAGGATTCAGGGCTCACTGTATTCTATCTCTGCTGCTTTCAGTATTACCTTCTACAATCATGCTTTCCCTTTAGTTTTCTTTGTGAAAACTGAGAACAACCCCTTAAAAAAACAAAATCTAGAATTTCACTGCGGGAGGCTTGATGGATCACCTTGCACTTGACTTGGGGTCCATGGGTCTGACGACTTAGAGCAGCACAGCCACCGACTAGATGTGAGACCTCTGGGCAAACCGCAGCCTTCCTGACTCTAGGTTTCCTGGTCTGGCAGAATCTGGATTCAGTCTGCATGGATCTGAATCCTAGCACGGGCACTTGCCAGCCACGTGACACTGGGCAAGGCAGGGACCCTTTCCAATGCTCAAAGTCCTCAAATGTGGGATTCCATTGATAACAGCCCTCCTCATATTGTTGAGCTGATGATTACACAATTGATATAAAGAACTTATGCCTGGAACATAGGTACTAAATAAAGATGTTATGGTTGTTGTTGTTACTGTTTTATTATTAATTCCAACATGAGAAGTTGGACTGTAGGATCTCTAAGAACTTCTACAGCTCTTTTTAAAAAGTACTTTTCTCTCCTTGTACTACTTCCTTGGCTTAAGAATAGACACCATCCACTACTCACTGCCTGTACACCCCAAGGCATCCTTACTCAGTGGGCGTCCTACTACTTGTGGATCAATTTCATTAGTGATATTTATGCATCATTTATTGTGAGGTAGCAGCCTCAGTGTCTCAAGACAGGTCCCAGAGTGCAGTCAACCACCCAGAATAGAAGTCATGACTGCTGCTGGACTCTTCTGCACAGCCAGAGCAAAACAGGAATGGCAGAGATAGTGGCCAGATGGGGGATTGATGTAATCTGTTCTGAGATGGTAGTAATGTGTAAGACCACACTGAAAGGCCAACTTTCAAATACAGGCTATAGGAATACAAAAGCTGTTATGGAGAAACAGGCTAGCCAAATAGAGGATATTAATTTTTGAATAATGTTGCAAAAAAAATGGGTCTAGAAGTCAAACCTGAGAACAATGCTGGGATCTGCAGGAGCCATGTAAAATGGACCTGGCAGCTACCCAGTTGGTTAGAAACACAGAAGCTCAAAGCTTCTGGTCCAAATATATGTCCCTCAGGAGGCTTGCTGTGGCTGCTTAAGTTCTTACGATAAGGATCACTCCTTTGGGATAAATCACTTCCAAAAATGTAAATATGTAGCTTACGAGGAATACCCTCTAACACATATCAAATTAACACACATTTGTTTATCTCCTCATCAAATGTCCCCTCAATGGAAGAGTTCTGAGAATAAAGCAGGGAAGCATAGATTTTGAACAAAGAAAATATAGTGAAGATGGAAGAAGAAGTGAGAAACAGGACACAGGATGTTTAAATAGGCAGGTAACAGCAAGAGGGCTCTAAGTCCTTGTATAGATAGCCTAGACATAGTTAAAATCCACTCGAAGTACATATGATCACATATTTATATGCATCAGATGTTTTATAGAACAGTGAGTGTGACTGTTTCAATTATTCTTAGTCCATGGGACCCCATACAAAGGTTACAGTGGGAACTCTGTCAAAGGTTGGAGATTAGACCATTGAAAATCCTCATTGCTACTGGAGAAAAAAATAAATAAACATTACATTGCTAGTAGGCCAGTGAAATTTGTGCAGCCATAAATGATGTTTCAACTCTTTGCAAAGCATGCTTGTTTGGGGGATCAGCTCAAATAAAAGATTCCTCTAAATTTTGCCACTTAATGATCTTACTTTTTGGTAAGTAATTTGCCTAAAGATCAAAGTTGCAGTAATGGGATTAGACTTCAGGGTTATCTATCTGGTTTAATGGCTCATTAATAAAGAAGTAAACCCTCTGCATGAAACACGGCTGTGTCATTCCAAGTTAATGAGCCTTCTCTGTGCATTGTCTGTCCATCCACTACTGTGTGGGTATGAGTTTCCTTTTTTTCTTTTTTAATTTTTTATTGGAGTATAGTTGATTTACAATGTTGTGTTAATTTCTGGTGTACAACAAAGTGAATCAGTTATACATATACATATATCCACTCATTTTTTTTTTTAGATTCTTTTCCCATATAGGCCATTACAGAGTATTGAGTAGAGTTCCCTGTGCTATACAGCAGGTTCTTATTAGTTATCTATTTTATATATAGTAGTGTGTATATGTCAGTCCCAATGTCCCAATTTATCCCCATCTCCAATAACCATGTTTGTCTTCTATATCTGTGACTCTACTTCTGTTTTGAAAATAAGCTCATTTGTACCCTGTTTTCTGATTCCACATATAAGCGATATCATATGATATTTGTCTTTCTCTGTCTGACTTACTTAACTCAGTACGACAATCTCTAGGTCCATCCATGTTGCTGTAAATGGCATTCTTTTGTGGTTTTTTTATGGCTGAGTAATATTCCATTGAATATATGTACCACATCTTCTTTATGCACTCCTCTGTTGGTGGACATTTAGATTGCTTCCATGTCCTGGCTATTGTAAACAGTGCTGCAATGAACACTGGGGTGCATGTATCTTTTCGAATTATGGTTTTCTCCAGGTATGTGCCTAGGAGTGGGGTTGCTGGGTCATATGGTAGTTCTATTTTTAGTTTTTTAAGGAACTGCCATACTGTTCTCCATAGTGGCTGTACCAACTTACATTCCTACCAATAGTGTAGGAGGGTTCTGGTTTGAGTTTCTTATCAGACTACACATTTTGTATGAAAATAACACAGGGTGTTCATTGGGGTCTGGGGGCTCAGACATAACAGATATTTATCATACTGCTAAGATTAATAAGAGTTACCATATGCACAGAGTGCGAGATTCTTGCACACACAGATGTGTGTGTTTGACACTGAGTCCTGTCTTTCAGCACTGTAGAAAGATCCCCCTAGGTTGGAAATTAGTTCTCTCTTTTTTGAATATATTAGTGCTTTATCTTCACTTCTCCAATAGCAGGGTTTTATAAAACATCTCTTTTCTCCTCTAACAGACTGCAAGCAGCTTGGGAACCAGTCTTTGGATGCCTTGCAAAAAGTAGGTGCTCAGTAAATGAATGAGTGCAAAAGGCTCACATAACAGTTGGCTGACCTGGGCCACTGCATGCTTCTTCAGAATTGGAGATGGATTTTCTTGCTTTGATTCCAAACCTTGGAGCCTGGGGGTCATAGCCTAGAGAGTTGTTCACGGAGCTAAATTGGGATTAACCCTGGAACGTTGGCCCAACTGGTAAGGTGCTCTAAAGAAGCACACTTGCCTTATAGACCACTTAAGCATAGTAACAGAAGTCAGAGAGGAAGAAATTTTCCTCTACCCTTCTAGGTTCTTCTGGCTGGTCTAGGAATTAAGTTGACATGAGACAATTAACAGGAGACAATCAAACAAAAGTTTAATAACATGTATACATGGGAGAGACACAGGAAAACTGAGTAACTCACCAAAATGGCCAAAACCCTCACTTTAAATGCCTTCTTCAACTAAGGACAAAAAGGATGTTGGGAGTAGTGGTTTGGGACTTCAAAAGGGATGAAAGAAAGTCACATGGAGATGGAAAAGCAAATGTTTGGTAAACAAATGTTTGCTGGGTCATGCAGAGACAATGGGACACGGAGTGGATCTGACCTGTAGACCCACATTTCCTCCAGGCCACCTAGCCCATATTCTTTACTGATACCTCTGGTGACAGTTCTGTTCCAGAAACAGGTCCTCTATCTAAGTTCTTTTCGGTAGTTAAGGGGAAGGTCAAAGTTTCTTCCTGAGTCTTTGAGCCTTGATTGTTTTCAGCTCGAAATAATTTGCATGCATAAGGCTCGATTTGGAATCAGATGCTATAAGTACTTCAAATATATAGATTCGACATTCATCAGGCACTCCACATACTCAGACACAAACAAATTGGTTCTGTGCCTTGAATTTTTGTTTCAAAAAATACTAACAAAAAATAACAAATTTTATTGTTTAACAAGTCTTATCAGCTTAGTAAAACTCCATTGATTCTGCGTTCAAAATCCTGTAATACAACTAAGGGCTGAGGCTGGGCCTCTGGTTTTCCACTGCTCCAGGTAATACGATTATGTTGGACTCCAGTGCTCTCCACCTATCAATGTCAATCTTCCTGGACTGCTCCATGACATCCTTTATCAGTGAGAGCCTCCTGGTCTTTAATGCAAAAGCCTTACAGAACCAAAGGTTTTATTACATTAATATGTTTCTCACTAGTTCAACCTTATCTACTTATTCACCTTAGCTTTAAAACCCAATTAAAATCTAATTTATCTGATATTTGGATTCTGAACACTATTTGGCAATGAATCTAACAGCCTTGTAGTAACTACATTATACACGTTGTGCCTTAAGGTGTTCTAGACAATACTTTAAAAAAAATTGGCAAGTGCCATTTGAAGCTACAGCAATCTCTTTGAGGCTGCCTCCATCTCATTTGAAGAACAAATGCTTTGTCCTTATGCAAAAAGTATATAGTATGATTTTATACCTGTGATTTTACTTATAATTCATCTGCATAAATGTGAGTAGATCATTGCTTTTCTTAAATTTTGATTCACTTTTTAAAAATGTCAGATAATAAAATCTCCTGACAGCTACAAATCCCTCCAACACATACATACACAACACACACATACACGGAAGTGTTTTAAAATCTTCCGAATTGTGGATATACTTATACGTAATGTTACACTGAGAAAACTCTTTATTTAGAATGTCAGTCCAAAAAAACCCACACTACTGTGTTTCTGATACTCCATTTTCTTAAGCTGTGAAAAAAAATCATGTAATGTTGACATTAATTCAGTTCTTTAAAATCCAGCTCTAACATGTACTTTTATTCATATCATTGAATAAATTATAAATGATAAAATGTATACAAACAGAGGGCTCCTGTTACTTAAGCACTCTACACAGTGCAATAGATTTTGTATAGGTATATATAGTGAAAATATACAGTGAATATATATAGTGAAATAAATGATATATACACAGTGACTATACACAGTGAAATGGATGATATATATTAGTGAATATACACAGTGAAATAGATGGCAGTGAGAAGATTCCCTACCCCCTCTTAATTCCCAGCTTCTCCTTGGTTGGGAAGAGGGAACACAATGAGGGCACTACTATTCATGAGAGCCAAACACTATTCCAGGCATTTGCACATACATTGATCTTATTTAACACAATAATCCTGGGAAGTAGGTATTACACCAATAAAATCTGAGTAAAAAACATGTGAAAATATGACTTAAAAACAGGGTAAAAACATTGGGACTTGCTCAACGTCTTATGACTTACAATTCCATCTGGTAATAGGCTACTGATTGAATCTCAAAAGACATGAGGAATCACCACAGAAATAAACGCAAATATCTTCTCCATCAGTTCCTCAAAGGTGATCTCAGGTAGAACCTGGATGGGTCATTAAGTACCACTGATTCACTCAGAGGAAAATGCAGTCGCCTTTTAATTCTCTTTGAAGTTTTCTGATTAGATGGAGAATAAAGTCTAGCTGCTAACTGGTTACCTGAAGCCTCTCCAGCCTTTGCTAATCTTCCTTTTTAACAGAGGGAGCAGGAGGCAGGCCTCAGTTTCTGCTTAGTATTTATTTTCACTGTATTTATTTTTGTGGTTACCTTGTACTTGATGACAAATGATACTGATGTTCTTTTGAAAGCATAGTAATATACCATTAACCTTATAATTACATATGATTTTTTTAAGCAAATTTATTTATTTATTTATGGCTGTGTTGGGTCTTCGTTTCTGCGAGAGGGCTTTCTCTAGTTGCAGTGAGCGGGGACCACTCTTCATCGCGGTGCGCGGGCCTCTCACTATCGCGGCCTCTCTTGTTGCGGAGCACAGGCTCCAGACGCGCAGGCTCAGTAGTTGTGGCTCACGGGGCCAGTTGCTCCGCGGCATGTGGGATCTTCCCAGACCAGGCCTTGAACCCGTGTCCCCTGCATTGGCAGGCAGATTCTCAACCACTGTGCCAACAGGGAAGCCCCACATATGATTTTAAAAGTGAAGAACTTTAGAGAAATATCAAATACTAGGAGGTGTGTGCAGACAGGGCAAGACATCATCAGAGTGAAAACATGGAAGACTGGGAGCAGCGCACGAAGAACACCGAGTGAAACACCAGATTGCCTTCCAGGTCGTGTACCCCGGCCCAAGCTTACAAGCAGCTTGTTGTCTCAAATTTCATTTCTGAGCTTGTTATTTGGAGCGCTGGTAGTGGCTTCCTTTTTAACAGTGCTATATGTGGTTGTTAGTTTTTGCAGCCAGGCCAGAAAGCCCTAACAGAGTAGAGCTGAACTGGCATATATTTGAAAGAAAAGTGGATTTTTAAAAATACAATGCAGCCTAATACTATGATGCTGCTGATAATTAGGCAGAACTGATAACAAACTGAATAAAGAATGTCCTCACACTCATTCTGAATGTGTGTTTGGGGTGGAGATCTGATTTAATGGAGAGAGAGAGGAGAGATCATGAAAACACCTCGAAAGGTCAGTGGCATAATTTGCTTTGTCTAATTTCACCTCAAAATGATACGGGGTACTTTCAGGCCAAGACTTAGCAACCAGGATAATCAGAGTGTCTTTTTAGTGGCTTTTCTTTAGCTCATATAAGGAACAAATGTGTGCATAATGTGACAGAAGAGGGAAAAAGGTAAGTGTAGTGAGGATAAGAAAAATAAATAAAATCTAATGGATTTTAAGTGCAGGGCTCTTCACCAGCACAGCCCCCTCCAAAACTCTGTATCTAATGTTTATTCATCTTTTTGTATTCTTTCTTTAAACAATGACCCCTGATGAAGTTCATTTCTATATTAGGATGCACAAAATGTAGGCTGCCCCTGTGCCCTGGCCCACATCACAAATCTATACCTAAGTCAGCCTACACTTATGGGAAACATGTATCAAGGAAACCTAAAATGCACCAATCACAATCCTCCAACTAATCTTTCTTGAGCTCTCCTTATCCTAGAAAGCAGGACCTTCCCATCTTCTAAGGAAATCCCCGACCTCTTAGCCCATCATGCTCTGCTTCCATGTTGCCTCTTACAACCTCTTAAAACTCACTCTCGCCCCAAATCCCTCAAGAAGAGTCTCCACTGCTTATGAGGCACTGTACTCCCCCAACCCATGGATTGTTCTTGCTTGAATAAAGGATATCAAACTCGTTACTAAATTGTTTTAGTTTTGCCATGTGATACCTCCAAACTGTATAAACTTCAGACATCTACCCTTAGAGATACTGTGAGACTTCCTAACACAACAAGCCAGAGGTAGGAAGATGAATGAAGATGAGGGAAATGGTTATGTCAGTGTCCAAAAGAAGTAAGTTTCCTAAAGGATGATTCTGGGACCTAAGTCTACTGTGTGTGTGGTGATGGGGAGGGCGGGGGGAGGCCCCACACCAACATACAATGTTCTAGACACCATGTGGATGTCCTATAATTCAACTCAATTCTGACACTCTACCCAGAGACAGCATCAGATCCCACAGGTTAAGGGTTCAGTCTCACAAGGCTGCCCTCTCCCCTCAACACACACACTGCAGATGCCAGTTCCAAGGCCAGGTTGTCACCTGTGCTTCTAACCAACTGGCTATAGATTGGAGCCTCCAAAGACCACTCCCTTGGTTTCAATTAATTTGCTAAAGCAGCTCACAGAACTCCAAGGAGCATTTTATTTACTGGATCACCAGTTTTATTATAAAAGGATTGAACTCAGAAACAGCCAGATGGAAGAGGTACATAGGGTAAGGTGTGGAGAAAGTGCAGGGAGCTTCCATACCCTCTCTGAGTGGGTCACTGCCCCAGCACCTCCACATGTTCACCGACCCAGAAGCTCTCCAAACCATGCATGACCATTTGGGTTTTTATGGAGGCTTTGTTACAAGGCATGATTGGTTAAATCATTGGCTGTTGGTGATTAAACTCAGTCTCCAGCCCTTCTCCTCACTCCGGAGGTTAGGGGGTAGAAACTGAAAATTCCACCCTTCAGTCACAGGATTGGCTCCCATCCTTAGGTGAGTTCCCCAAATTGTCTCATTAACATGACAAAAGACACCTTTTTCGGGATCTCTTCACTTAGGAAATTCCAAGGGTTTTAGGAGCTCTGTGCCAGAAACAGGGATGAAGACTAAATATATATATGGTATTATAAATCACAGTGTAATGTCTCCCTGAACAAAATTAAGGATGTTGAAAACTGAGATGAGACGAAGATGCTGGGAAAGAGATGGAGTCTTGGAGTTCCTGAGACGGCCACTAGGTGGTGCCAGAAGAGGGGGTCAGTAAGGATGCCAGGTGGGCACAGGGATGCAGGAGGCAGTGGTGCTGAAGACAGGAGGAGGGAAAGGGCATGGGGAGTAGTATATAACTCCGTTCCGATATGGCACATTCAGGGAGTGGGTTCAGAACTGGTGGATTTCAGTATTCCTCCTTTTAGCAGCAAAGCAAATTAAATAATACTGTAAACTCTAGATCAACTTTATAAGCTCTCTGTCATCAAAAACATTCACCACTGAAACTGCTTTGGTGACAGAGGGGAAAGAACACCCCAGCATGGGGAAAAACTTAAAAGAAAACCTTCAGAAATACTGAGGAAACGTGCTGCCTTGGAAAGGAAAAGAGATTCAAACAAATGTATTCTTTGCATTTAGAATACACTGAATAGAGTATATTGTTCTTGTAAACTTTTGAATCCAGTGTCTTATTAGAAATCCTGTACCAAATAAAAATAACCCTCCTATTTTATTTATTAAATCTCTCTTCACTGCCACTGTACAGCATCAGCATACAGATCACTTAATTACACAGGGAACAGTTACAGCATGCAAGTCTGCCCTCTTCTGGACATTTCCTTGGAAAGTCTAAAGAACTGTGACTTGCATTAATTTTTACCTCAACAATTCTGTAAATAAACAAACCTACAAAGAAAAAATGCTATTCTAAAAGGAAATCTCTGTAAGGCAAAAGAACCAAAGATGCTTTATTTATCAGGGTCAGTCGTTTTCAATATCCTTTGAAAAATAATCAACAAAACCAAAAACACTTTAGAATGGCAATTTTCAAATGGTGGTCACTTCCCACTCTAGAAAGACTTATGTACTAGTCTCATGTATGGTTTTTGTATAACTAGAAGGGACACGTATTCTTCAATTTCAAAGATGTGTAAAGTTCAGAATTTCACTAGGGCGTTGGACAAGGAGGGCCACACTGGGCTTAACATAAGATCAGCTAAATCCAGGACTCTAAAAATAAATGATGGACTCTTTTCGAGAAGGCAGTATAACAGGAGTGTGTTATGAAATGGGATAAAATGTTAACAGGCAAATCTGAGTACATAGAGCTGTTCTTTGTTCATTTTTTCTTTTTCTTTTCTTTTTTGGCAGCTTTTTGTAAATTTGAAATTACTTGCAAAAAAAAAAGTAGACAAAAAGAGATAATAAAGGCTCTGGGGCAGACCAGAGTCTAAATTGTGGTTCTGCCTCCATGTTACTTTGGACAAGACATTTAAATTCTCTGGGTCTCTGCTTCCTCATCTCTAAAACAAAGATAATAATGGTTTTGCCTAATAGGGCTGTTAGCAAAATTAAAAGAAGTAGTAGGTAAAAAGCACCTAACACTATGGCTGGTACAGAACAGCCTGTCGATAATGTGGTGGTTGTTATTGTTATTTTCATTATTGTTACTATGAATTGGGGAAGAAGATTAATTTCCACCAAGGAGATGTGCTAACTCAGCTCCCTGTCTCTGGCAAACATTAAACCAATACAGGAAGCATCAATTCATGACTTGTTAATAATCTATGCAACCCATAATCTCATCCAAATAATGCTGGAGGCTTTTTATACGTTCATCTTAAAACACTCCTTAGGCCCATGACTCCAAACTTTCTACTCATCTTCTAAGTGAAATGTTGTTGCATTTATTATAAATCTTTTTTCAGTACCAGTAAGTATGTTTAGAATATAGGATAGGATTTAAACCATTAGGCTGGATCCTTCCATTCCACCAAAGGGTCCCGTGTTTTCCTTGGGGAGAACCAGGAAAACCTCTCCTTGCTCCCCTCTATAGAATCACGTCTGCTGGTGTCTAACTCGGAGCTGCAGAGACTGGACTAGGCTTTCACCAGGGAAGCAGCAGCCAGCCCCCTGAGCCATGGCCCCTCCTACTTGAGAAGCTTAAGGAATTGTGGGCAGTAGGGCCCTCCTTTGAAATGATGTAAGGAGAATGGGTTTGGAATTCTGGAAGACCTGGGTTTAAACTCAATCCCATCTGTAACACATCTTGTGACTCCAAATTAACTTATTTGAGCATCTATTTCCTCCTCTGTAAAGTGGGGACAATGTCTTAGTCTGGGCTGCTTTAACAGAGTGGCTTAGAAGCAAAGGAAATGTATTTCTCACAGTTCTGGAGGCAGGATGTCTTGAGATCAGGGTGACAGCATGGCCAAGTCCTGGGGAGGGCCCTCCATGCTGCAGACTACTGCCTTCTCATGTTCTCACATGGCAGAGAGCAGAGAGAGGAAAAAGCCCTCTCCTGTCTCTTACAAGGGCACTAATTCTACTCATGAGGGCTCCACTCCCATGACCTTATGGAATCCTAATTACCTCCCATAGTCCCCACCTCCTAATACCATCACATTGGGGGAGGGGGTATAAGGTTTCAACATATGAATTTTGGGGGGTCCCAAACATTCATTCCATAACAGACAACTCAACGATTTGGCAGAGGTGCAGGGTTAAAGATAATATATGGTTTCTGAAGTAAGCAGAGTGATACTGTTATTAGTGTATTGCTATTGTTGATATTATTAGAAAGTCAAACCATCAGGCCACATTTATTTTCATCTTCTTAATTCAAACCCACTCAAAGTCAGAGAAAGTAGATTTTCTTTAAAAAAATTATTTTTCAATAGGTAAAATGAAAATAGTTCAAGACTATTTTTTAGGTTTGGGGTATAGATTTATATAACGTTAAAGTTAGACCTTAGAATTTATGTAGCCTTGCTTTCTCATTTTATAGATTAAATAAAGTATTTGTCAAAATTTACAGTCAGCTTCAGACCTGAACCTAAAACACAAACCTCTTTTTTTCATTGTGGTGTTCTTTCTACTACTTCATGTGACTTTCTTAAATTTTATTTTATATTTATTTATTTTATATTACTGATCTTTAAATGCTTCATATACAATGTTATTTGGAGATGGGTTCAAGCTGTCATAATTCTCATAAGACATTAAAGAACTAAAACCACATAAAGTGTTAATACAGATAAACAAAGTACAAAAACATTTTAAACATGCTTAAAAGTCAGTGGGCTGGGGGATCATGAAAAGAATAGGGTCTGCAGAATCCCAAAACCTGGGTTTGAATTTCAGTCTCATTGTTTAGGCTAATGGCTTAACTTCTATGAGATTCAGTTTTTTCATTTAGAAAATGAAGATAAAAATCCCAGTCTAAATTGTTCTCAGGAAGGTTGATTGTGATAACATGTAACATTTTCGGCACATAGTATGTAATAAATGTGAGCTCCATCACCCCACTCTTTTTTTTCTATCATACCTATGAATCTCTACACAAAGGTTGTTCTATAAATACTAATGTGGTGATGGTGATGTTGGCAATGATGCTCACATAGATACCAAAAGCCCTATTAAAGGAGAAAAGATAGCGAATTATATTATAAATATACTAATACTTATATTAAAGATATCCACAAGCCAAAAAATCTCCAATTAGAACTAATCAAACATATATGCATGAAATTATCTTTGGTAGCACAGAACTAACCTGAAATGACATGCGTGCATAAAAAAGAACAAATTAATGACCCCTGAAGTACACACCCCTCAGAGATCATGGGGACCAGTGCACACTATTATAGTGGACACAGTCAAGGTCCACAGGATGAAATATGAAGTGAGATGGTAAAAACCATAGGCTGAAGATTGAGTGACTTAACTTTGTAACGCAATGAAGCTAATGAAAATTTTGATGACCTACTTTTTCAACTCTTCTATTAAAAATGCGCCTGGTTCAACTGAACATAGCCTTGAGTATTCTCCAACCAGCAATTACATGAAATGCAAGTAACTCACTTTATTTACACTCAATATTGAGAATTATTTTAATATTTCATTTGGTGTGGTTCATAGTGTTCACAGATACAGTGCACTTCAATAAATGGCCCATTTATACCAATAATTCAAGCTGGAACAATATTTTTGAAACAAATATCAAAATTAAAGGTTCAAATCAATTGTTCTAGAATCAAGAAAACATGAAAAAGGAAAGAAAGAATCTCACACACAAATACTTCAACATAGGTGGCTGAGAGGTGACCATGGTTAGAAGACAAAATCTTTAAGGTTTTAAGCTATGGTGTGACATATCTTCGAATGCCAAGTTCCCTCATTCATTCCCTCTTCCATATCATACAGCATGATTTTTTCCCTGCTCCCCTTCCCTTTCATTTGCTTTTTCTCTTTTCTTCAATCCTGTTCCTTTTCTTTCAACTGAAAAACTATAATAAGGTGTAAATTGGTGCAGCCACTATGGAGAAAGGTTCCTTAAAACACTAGAAACAGGGTTGCCATATGATCCAGCAATCCCACTCCTGGGAATATATCCAGAGAAAACTATAATTCAAAAGATACATACACCCCAATGTTCACTGCAACACTATTTACAATAGCCAAGATATGTAAGCAACCTAAATGTCCATCAACAGATGAATGGATAAGAAGATGTGGTATATTTATGCAATGGAATATTACTCAGCCATTAAAAAAAGAATGAAATAAAGCCATTTGCAGCAACATGGATGGACTTAGATTATCATACTAAGTGAAGTAAGCCAGAGAGAGAAAGACAAATATCATATGATATCACTTATCTGTAGAATCTAAAAAAGTGATACAAATGAACTTATTTACAAAACAGGAATAGACTCACAGACATAGAAAACAAACTTATGGTTACCAAAGGGGAGCAGGGGAGAGGGATAAATTAGGAGTTTGGGATTAAAATATACACACTACTATATATAAAATAGATAACTAACAAGGACCTACTATACAGCACAGGGAACTATACTCAATATCTTGTAATAACCTATAATAGAAGATAATGTTCAACAAGAATATATATATATATATATATGTATAACTGAATCACTTTACTGTACACCTGAAACTATCACAACATTGTAAATCAACTGTATTTCAATTAAAAAATTAAAAAAAAAACAACCCCACCCAAAAAAACCTGTAATAAGGCAGTACCGTTTCAGAGCAAAGGGGATCTCTGAAGGTAGAGAGTAGAGAAGAATGCAGTTCCAGAAGTCATTGACCCCGTGCTTTGCAATCTGGGTGTGCAGTAGTTAAGACCTCTTCCTCCTCAACCCTAAGTGGATGGGGCTCATTACCCCAGTGACCCCTGGATCCAAAACTCAGGGTCCTCAGCTTTGTAAGTTAACCTCATGAAAGAATGAGATGGGCGAGGGAGGCTAAGTGGGCAATTCCAGACAGCATGCATATTAAATGGTGCCTTCTAGATTAGAGACAACTCTTCTAATCTAAAAGATTAGCACTGAGGAGTTTGGGCACCAAATGATAGACAGGGTAAGGAGAGAGGGACTCTGAGGGCAGGTGATCTATCCAAGTTCCTCATGTCATATTTGGATTCGAAACTTTGTAAAACATTAAGCTGGTCTTGCTTACCTATGCTGCCTTTGAGGACATCTGTTTGCCCTTTTGTAGGGGTCTGCCTTCCTCCCCTCTTTTGGTACTATCCTCTGAAAGGAATAACCAGTACTTCTCAAACTCTGAGTACTTTTTTTTTCTTTTTTTTAATTCCAATCTGCTGTAGACTGATTAACTTTTTACAAATTCAATGAAATTGTTGTGGTGATGTAAAAATGCTACAGAAGTGTCTAAATGCTGACTGACAATTTTTGTATTTGTCTTATTACAAACTAGTGATAAATAATTTATGGACTAGTATTGGTCCTCAGATCACACTTTGAGGAGCACTGGTCCACACCAATTATGAAACATTCTTTATCATTAAATTTTATATTTTAAAAGATACCCATTACCTACAACATGCAAATAAAATTAATAAAGAGACAAAGTGAATTGAAAGTATATAAAGCCATCACTTATCAGAGAGTTGGTTATACACAAGATCTTCTAACCACTACTAAACCCACGCACAGTGTTGACAGAATAACTTTTCACATATTTAGGTATGGGGAAAGCATTCTGGCTTATACATGAATTTGATGCTAACTAAAACAGCCTGTTGGTGGCTTATCAAACATACATTTTACATCTGCTTTAATCATTAAAAAAAAGGGTGCATTGACCAGAAGTAAAGAATTTCTATGTTAAAAATAAAGATGAAATGCTTCCCTTCCTGGGATGCCAATGCTTGTTCTCCTTCCATGATAAGACTCCCTTCCCCGGAGCCAAGACTTGCTGTGTACATGCTTATCTGTGGTTTTCTTTTTTTTTTTTTCTTTTTTTAATCTTGAAGGAATACATCCCTGACTTGTCTAATGTTCTTTGTTCTGAGAAGATATAAAACTGCTGAAAACCATGCTTCTTTGGAGAAGTCCCTTAGAGTTATCTGAGAGGCTGTCTCTTGGGCCATAGTCCTCAGTTTGGCTCAAATAAAACTCTTTTCTATCCCTACTAAAGACTGTTTATTATTTCCATTAACATTGCGTGGAGTAGCCAGCAGGGTATCAAAAAAACCCAGCTGAGGTCACCTGGAGTCTACCTTGGACCGGCACTTGGTAGGAAGCATGGGCCACTCAAGCCCCCCACTCCAACCCCCAGCTTCATGGCATCCTTCAGGTGCTTCAGTGATATTTTCCTGATATCTGGATCTGCTTGTATTAAGTTGCAGTCCATGACTTTTATCTGAGCTGTTATCTTAAGACTTGGAGTCTTAAGGGGGGCACTGGTACATTTCCTAGCTAAAAGTGACCTAGGGGGAAGTTCCTAGGCAGAAGACCTAGAGGGAATTTCTAGGAAAGGGACCTGGGGGGAATTTCTAGGCAGGAAAGCCTAGAAGGAATTTTGGACTGAACTGGGTTGGCTGACCTTTTTTTTTTTTTTTTTTTTTTTTTTTAAGTGGCTTAAAATTGGAAAGATTTGTACTTCACAATAAAACAAAAGTAAAAGTAAGGATTGAGATGCACACACTGCTATATTTAAAATGGATAACCAACAGAGACCTACTGTATAGCACAGGGAACTCTGCTCAGTATTATGTAACAACCTAAATGGGGAAAGATTTTGAAAAATAATAGATACATGTATATGTATAACTGAATCACTTTGCTGTACACCTGAAACTATCACAACATTGTTAATCACCTATACTCCAATATAAAATTAAAAGTTAAAAAAAAAGTAATTGAGAACTTGTGCTTTTAAAGCCTACCAGTACCTGGACAGGCAGCCACCCACTGGAACTTCGGCTGGCTTCGTGTATAATTGGTATGGAGCCAAGGCTGCAAGCACTTATCTAACACTAAAATGGCCAGGAGGGATCTCTTTTGACATTCCGGACTTGATTTTCTTTTTTTTTTTGCATATGCAGTAAAGAAATTTGACTTAATAAAAACTTCTTTTCAAAATTCTGACCTTGAGAGAACAAAAGTACTCCTAGGAGAAAGCTTGAAGTTACAACTATTATAATGTCCTTGAAATACAAACAAAACCCACATTGCCTGAGACTATAGCCTTGGCTCAATTACTAGAATCTAAAACGGAAAAAAAAAAAAGGGAAAAGAGGCCTTTTAAAACTCAAGCAGAGGGGGAGGCACCTTCAAGATGGCAGAGCAGTAAGACGTGGACATCACCTTCTTCTCAACAAATACATCAAAACTACATCTACATGAGGAACAACTCCTACAGAACACCTACTGAATGCTGGCAGAAGAATCAGACTTCCCAAAAGTATACTTTTTAGCACTTGTTATCATTGGTGGATTTGTTTTTTGGTTTGGTTGCTCTCTTCTTTCTTTCTCTCTCTCTCTTTTTTTTTTTTATTATGTTTTCATTTATTTATTTTTAATAATTTTTTTATATTTTAATAACTTTATTTTATTTCATTTATTTATTTTTTCTTTCTTTTTCTCCATTTTCTTCTGAGCCATGTGGTTGACAGGGTCTTGGTGCTCTGGCTGGGTGTCAGGCCTCAGCCTCTGATGGGCAAGAGCTGAGTTGAGGACATTGGTCCACCAGAGACCTCCCGGCCCCATGTAATATCGAACAGCAAAAGTTCCCCCAGAGATCTCCATCTCAACGCTAAAACCCAGCTCCACTCAATGACCAGCAAGCTACAGTGCTGGACACCCCATGCCAAAAAACTGGCAAGACAGGAACACAACCCCACCCACTAGCAAAGAGGTTGCCTGAAATCATAATAGGTTCACATACACCCCAAAACACACCACTGGATGTGGACGTGCCCACCAGAAAGAAAAGATCCAGCCTCATACACCAGAACACAGGCACCAGTCCCATCCACCAGGAAGCCTACACAACCGACTGAACCAACCTTACCCACTGGGAGCAGACACCCAAAACAACGGGAAATACGAACTTGCAGCCTGTGAAAAGGAGACCCCAAACACAGTAAGTTAAGCAAAATGAGAAGACAAAGAAATATACAGCATATGAAGGAGCAAGGTAAAAACTCACCAGACCAAACAAATGAAAAGGAAATAGGCAGTCTACCTGAAAAAGAATTCAGGGTAATGATAGCAAAGATGATCCAAAATCTTGGAAATAGAATGGAGAAAATATAAGAAACGTTTAACAAGGACCTAGAAAAACTAAAGAGCAAACAAACAATGAGGAACAACAAAATGAATGAAATTAAAAATCTCTAGAAGGGATCAATAGTAGAATAACTGAGGCAGAAGAATGGATAAGTGAACTGGGAGATAAAATAGTGGAAATCACTACCACAGAGCAGAATAAAGAAAAAAGAATGAAAAGAATTGAGGACAATCTCAGAGACTTCCGGGAAAACATTAAATGAACCAACATTCGAATTATAGGGGTCCCAGAAGAAGAAGAGAAGAAAGGGACTGAGAAAATATTGGAAGAGATTATAGTTGAAAATTTCCCTAATATGGGTAAGGAAATAATCAAGTCCAGGAAGCACACAGAGTCCCATACAAGATAAATCCAAGGAGAAACACGCCAAGACACATATTAATCAAACTATCAAAAATTAAATACAAAGAAAAAATATAAAAGAAGCAAGGGAAAAGCAACAATTAACATACAAGGGAATCCCCATAAGGTTAACAGCTGATCTTTCAGCAGAAACTCTGCAAGCCAGAAGGGTGTGGCAGAACATAGTTAAAGTGATGAAAGGGAAAAACCTACAACCAAGATTACACTGCCCAGCAAGGATCTCATTCATATTCGATGGAGAAATTAAAACGTTTACAGACAAGCAAAAGCTAAGAGAATTCAGCACCACCAAACCAGCTCTACAACAAATGCTAAAGGAACTCCTCTAGGCAGGAAACACAAGACAAGCAAAAAACTTACAATAACAAACCCAAAACAGTTAAGAAAATGGCATTAGGAACATACATATCGATAAGTACCTTAAATGTAAATGGATTAAATGCTCCAACAAAAAGACTGGCTGAATGGATACAAAAACAAGACCCATATATATGCTGTCTAGAAGAGACCCACTTCAGACCTAGGGACACATACAGACTGAAAGTGAGGGGATGGAAAAAGATATTCCATGCAAATGGAAATCAAAACAAAGCTGAAATAGGAATTCTCATATCAGAAAAAATAGACTTTAAAATAAAGACTATTACAAGAGACAAAGAAGGACACAACATAATGATCAAGGGATCAATCCAAGAAGAAGATATAACAATTGTAAATATCTATGTACCCAAAATAGGACTACCTCAGTACATAAGGCAAATGCTAACAGCCATAAAAGGGGAAATCGACAGTAACACAACCATATTAGGGGACTTTAACACACCACTTTCACCAATGGAGAGATCATCCAAAATGAAAATAAATAAGGAAACACAAGCTTTAAATGATACATCAAACAAGATGGACTTAATTGATATTTATAGAACATTCCATCCAAAAACAGCAGGTTAAACTTTCTTCTCAAGTGCTCATGGAATATTCTCCAGGACAGATCATATCTTGGGTAACATATCAAGCCTTGGTAAATTTAAGAAAACTGAAACTGTATCAAGTATCTTTTCTGACCACAATGCTATGACACTAGATATCAATCACAGGAAAAACTCTGTAAAAAATACAAAGACATGGAGGCTACACAATACACTACTTAATAACCAAGAGATCACTGAAGAAATCAAAGAGGAAGTCAAAAAATACATAGAAACAAATGACAATGAAAACACGATGTCCCAAAACCTATGGGATGCAGCAAAAGCAGTTCTAAGAGGGAATTTTATAGCAATACAATCCTACTTCACAAAACAAGAAACATCTCAAATAAACAACCTAACCTTACACTTAAAGAAATTAGAGAAAGAAGAACAAAAAAAAAACCCCAAAGTTAGCAGAAGGAAAGAAATCATAAAGATCAGATCAGAAAGAAATGAAAAAGAAATGAAGGAAATGATAGCAAATATCAATAAAACTAAAAGCTGGTTCTTTGAGAAGATAAACAAAATTGATAAACCATTAGCCAGACTCATCAAGAAAAAAAGGGAGAAGACTCAAATCAATAGAATTCAACATGAAAACAGAGAAGTAACAACTGACACTGCAGAAATACAATGGATCATGAGAGATTACTACAAGCAACTATATGCCAATAAAATGGACAACCTAGAAGAAATGGACAAATCCATAGAAAACCATAACCTTCTGAGACTGAAGCAGGAGGAAACAGAAAATATAAACAGACAAATCACAAGCACTGAAATTGAGACTGTGATTAAAAATCTTCCAACAAACAAAAGCCAAGGACCAGATGGCTTCACAGGTGAATTCTATCAAACATTTAGAGAAGAGCTAACACCTATGCTTCTCAAACTCTTCCAAAATATAACAGAGGGAGGAACACTCCCAAACTCATTCTACGAGGCCACCATCACCCTGATACCAAAAACAGACAAAGATGCCACAAGAAAAGAAAACTACAGGCCAATATCACTGATGAACACAGATGCAAAAATCCTCAACAAAATACTAGCAAACAGAATCCAACAGCATATTAAAAGGATCATACACCACAATCAAGTGGGGTTTATCCCAGGAATGCAAGGATTCTTCAATATATGCAAATCAATCAATGTGATACACCATATTAACAAATTGAAGGAGAAAAACCATATGATCATCTCAATAGATGCAGAGAAAGCTTTCGACAAAATTCAACAGCAATTTATGATAAAAACCCTCCAAAAAGTAGGCATAAAGGTAACTTACCTTAACATAATAAACGCCATATATGACAAACCCACAGCCAACATACTCCTCAATGGTGAAAAACTGAAACCATTTCCACTAAGATCAGGAACAAGACAAGATTGCCCACTCTCACCACTATTATTCAACATAGTTTTGGAAGTTTTAGCCACAGCAATCAGTAAAGTAAAGCTGTCACTGTTTGCAGATGACATGATACTATAGAAAGAGAATCCTAAAGATGCTACCAGAAAACTCCTAGAGCTAATCAATGAATTTGGTAAAGTAGCAGGATACAAAATTAATGCACAGATATCTCTTGCATTGCTATACACTAATAATGAAAAATCTGAAAGTGAAATTAAGAAAACACTCCCATTTACCACTGCAACAAAAAGAATAAAATACCTAGGAATAAACATACCTAAGGAGACAAAAGACCTGTTTGCAGAAAATTATAACACACTGATGAAAGAAATTAAAGATGATGCAAATAGATGGAGAGATATACCCTGTTCCTGGATTGGAAGAATCAATATTGTTAAAATGACTATACCACCAAAAGCAATCTACAGATTCAATGCAATCCCTATGAAACTACCACTGGCATTCTTCACAGAACTAGAACAAAATATTTCACAATTTGTATGGTAACACCAAAGACCTCGAATAGCCAAAGCAATCTTGAGAAAGAAAAATGGAGCTGGAGGAATCAGGCTCCCTGACTTCAGACTATACTACAAAGTTACAGTAATCAAGACACTATGGTACTGGCACAAAAGCAGAAATATAGATCAATGGAAAAGGATAGAAAGCCCAGAGATAAACCCACACACATATGGTCACCTTATCTTTGATAAAGGAGGCAAGAATATACAATGGAGAAAAGACAGCCTCTTCAATAATTGGTGTTGGGAAAACTGGACAGCTACATGTAAAAGAATGAAATTAGAACAGTCCCTAACACCATACACAAAAATAAACTCAAAATGGATTAAAGATGTAAATGTAAGGCCAGACACTATCAAACTCTTAGAGGAAAACATAGGCAGAACACTCTATGACATAAATCACAGCAAGATCCTTTTTGACCCATCTCCTAAAGAAATGGAAATAAAAACAAAAATAAACAAATGGGACCTAATGAAACTTAAAAGCTTTTGCACAGCAAAGGAAACCATAAACAAGACAAAAAGACAACCCTCAGAATGGGAGAAAATATTTGCAAGCAAAGCAACTGACGAAGGATTACTCTTCCAAATTTACAAGCAGCTCATGCAGCTCAATATCAAAAAAACAAACAACCCATTCCAAATATGGGCAGAAGACCTAAATAGACATTTCTCCAAAGAAGATATACAGATTACCAACAAACACGTGAAAGAATGCTCAACATCATTAATCATTAGAGAAATGCAAACCAAAACTGCAATGTGATATCATCTCACACTGCTCAGAATGGCCATCAAAAAAAAATCTACAAACAATAAATGCTGGACAGGGTGTGGAGAAAAGGGAACCCTCATACACTGCTTGTGGGAATGTAAATTGATACAGCCACTATGCAGAACAGTATGGAGGTTCCTTAAAAAACTAAAAATAGAACTACCATGCGACCCAGCAATCCCACTACTGGGCATATACCCTGAGAAAACCATAATTCAAAAAGAGTCATGTGCCACAATGTTCACTGCAGCACTATTCACAATAACCAGGACATGGAAGCAACTTAAGTGTCCATCAACAGATGAATGGATAAAGAAGATGTGGCACATATATACAGTAGAATATTACTCAGCCATAAAAAGGAATGAAATTGAGTTATTTGTAGTGAGGTGGATGGACCTAGAGTCTGTCATACAGAGTGAAGTAAGTCAGAAAGAGAAAAACAAATACCGTATGCTAACACACATATATGGAATATAAAAAAAAAACAAAAAAAAACAAATGGTTCTGAAGAACCTAGGGGCAAGATGGGAATAAAGACGCAGACCTAGTAGAGAATGGACTTGAGGACACGGGGAAGGGGAAGGGTAAGCTGGGACAAAGTGAGAGAGTGGCATGGACATATATACACTCCCAAAGGTAAAACTGATTGCTAGTGGGAAGCAGCCGTGTAGCACAGGGAGATCAGCTCGGTGCTTTGTGACCACCTAGAGCGATGGGATAGGGAGGGTGGGAGGGAGGGAGATGCAAGAGGGAAGAGATATGGGGATATATGTATATGTATAGCTGATTCACTGTTATAAAGCAGAAACTAACACACCATTGTAAAGCAATTATACTCCAATAAAGATGTTAAAATAAATGAATAAATAAATAAAATACCTTCCATTTCTAATAAAAAATAATAATGAGGAAAACATTTCAGTGTACAAGTAAAATAAGATAGGTATTTTCAATAAAAGAATATATGAAGAATGGAAATGCATTTTGTTAAGGGAAAAGAAAGTGATTTTGTCCTGAAGCATCTCAAAAAAGATATTAAACTAATCAGGCTTATTTGGTATGTTAAATTACATGGAAAGCATTATCAAATAAAAGGTAACATTAAGCTTTCTTTATATTATATCTGTATAAATATATACTATAAATGCTCCAGAAATTATGTGACATTCCTGGAAATCTTATATATGCTGACATAAAATGTTATCTGTTATCGAAATTGAGCCTCACATTAAAGGCACTGAACCCAAGTAACAGGGAAATGCCCTAGCTGACATCCATTAAAAGGCAACAAAAGAATCTGTAAAGATTATGGCACATGTAGATAAAGCCCATTCTACTACTGCAAAAACTAACCCCTCATTGTCAGATTTTGCCACCCTGATGTCCTTGTAGACTCCTAAATCAGAGAAATTACGGTGGGTAAACAATACTGTAAATGGAACAGTCAGAGCTATGGGAAATCCAAGATGGCCACTTGCATCTTCCGGACTCCTCCCCAAACCCCATTTTTTGGTTTGATGGCTTGAAGCCTTCCCTTACTATAAGGCTTATGCCCTCTCAATGACAAAAAAAAAAAAAAAAAAAAAACATTAGAAAATGCATTCCCACTTGGGGTATACTCTCCACAATCTCCAGTGATCAAGGCACCCACTTTACACAGCAAATCTTGTGCACCTTAACAAAAACCTTAAAGACTGCCTGAAATTATCACTGTCACTATGACCCTTGATCATCAGGCAAGGTCAACAGAACTAATAGAAAAACTGGACTCAAGTAGAACAAGAATTACATGGGATTGAACAAACTGATAAATAAGATTATCATTTTTATGATGTTTGAAATATTACTGGCTTTTAATCTTTATTTTCCAGATATAAGGGAACCCTCCCCCTTAAGCTAATTATGACTTACAATTTGGTAAACTATACCTTGGTAAGCAGAATTGAAGCATTTATCTTTTCTCTCTACTTGATACCTCCAGAATTTGGAAATTCTTGGGTTCCCAGAAACCTTTCCAATGAATAAGGAAGGCCACTTCCTGGCAGGTGCAAGAACCTCAGATATTTTAGACCTCAAGAAGAAAGAAATCCACCTAAATCTGTAGGTACTGCAGGCAGAATCTAATGGCAAATCCTTGGCATGACTTTCCTGGCCTTGAGAGACTTTTTAAAGTTCAATTTGAGATTCCTTATGAAAAGTTCCAGCCATGCCAAATTTAAAAGAGGCTATATGATCAATTACACATATATAAATAATCAGGCCAGGTTTGCTGAAACCAGACTTAGTTTACAAACATATTAGTCTTAATTTGACAATATTTGGTAAAATGAGGGTAATTTAGAGAAAAAAAATATGTTTCAATAATATACTTTTATTGATATTGACGTTTTATATACACTGAAATTTTGTATTTACTACCTACACCCAAGATGCCTCTTTGTTGCTATGCTATATTACTGTGAAGTTTAATTTAAATATTAAAAGGATATTCTAAGCTTGTTTCTGAAGATAACAGGAATCTATCTTTGGGTGAAGATCAGATGCCCCATAACCTGCACCCAGGAGATTATGAATACTGAAAAAGACATCACTTTAAGGAGTCTCTCTCCAACCTACATGGAAGGACGCTTATCAGGTATTCTTAAGCAGCTCATGCACAGTGAAACTGAAGGGAATTGACTCTTGAATTTATATTTCACACTTAAAAAGGGCCTCTGCACCAGACTAGTCTATAGAGAGGACTATTAACCTCAAACTCACCTTAAAACAACCATCAACCCAGGCCTAGAAGAAGACAACAACAGTGGTAGACAGCTGACCCAAGAATCTGGACCATGCCTGTATGACCCATCCTACTAGTTCAATTGAACTAGTTTACCAAATGTTTGTCTCCCTATCAAAATTGAAAGTTACTTTTTACTTCTAGGTATACTTTTGCCCCAATGTTCAGGATGGAAAGAAAATTCTTTAGTAAAGTTGTCACAAAGTATAGCTACTGGGGTAGGTCCTCATTTTATTTATTACTGACTTTTCAGATGTTCCTAGCATTAGCACTCACCAAAACCAACCTCCCTCTGGCCTAACCTTTCAGGTTCAAATTCTTCAGCATATTAATATGTCCATCCTTTGTTTGATACTATCCTCAGTCCTTAGAGACCCAGCACAACTTACCCTAGAACTCCCTTGCTCTGTCCCTTCTTTAATTGAAAAATGTCTTAAAGAGAAAAACATAAGTAAATTATGCCAGCGACTCCCATATGTTAAATACCATGCCAGTGACTTTTGGAAAGCCTACAAGAGAAGTGATCCATACTTTATATTGTGTTGACAAAACTTCCAGTTAATGAGATTATCAGTGAGTGCACTCAGGGAGTGCTCCCCCAAGTTTCGTCTTCATATGTGGCATTGGAATTGATCCACTTTCTCAAGGATGGGCAAATAAATGTCTTAATAGCTGGCAAAAAAAAAAGGTGGTTTTTTTTTTTTGAAACTTTGAAAGAATATGTCCCTGACTTGTTTGATCTTCTCTGTTCTGACAACATACAAATTGTGCTGAAAACCATGCTTTTCTGGAGCAGAGTTCCTCAAAGTTATCTGAGAAGCTGTCTCCCAGGCTATAGTCCTCAGTTTGACTCAAATAAAACTCCTTTCTATTCCTATTATAGATCGTTTATTGATTATTTCTGTCTACACTGTAAAGGGTTTCATTGTACACAATACTGAAATTATCCACTCAATCTCATAATTCAAAAATTATGTGATCAAAATCACCAGATATAAAAAGCCATATATTATTTTTGTGGTTAATAAGTCAAACCACATGAATGTTGAATAACAAGACAAATTTCAACTCTAACTGCTCTTTCACAAAGCAGGAGCTAAGATTTGCTTTACCTTGTTGGGGGATGTTTACTGCTGTGGGATTCTTAAACAGATCTGGGGTGTTCCAAAGACCTGTCTAGTTCTACCTTCAGTAGGAACATACTTCATATATATTTTTAAGTGAAATACTAGTTAATTTGATGCTGGAAAAAGAGTCATACTAAAGTTGACCTCCACAGAAGAATGGGCCCACAAGAGGAGGGTCTTTATAGGGTAGAATTGATCTTACTGGTGGCAACCTCAGAAAATATAACTGCCAGTGCAGCCTTTGGAGAAAACTTGTCCAGGATCATTTTCACTAATTGACAATTAAGTGGCCTTTCACCTCAGGAAGTCTGCAATGTTGGCCAAACAAGAAGTCCATGACAGAAATCCAAAAGGATGTCCAGGAGTGAGGGTTTCATAATAACAAAATGACAAAAGTTCCATGTTCCACCAGATGCACCAACACCTAGCAGTCTTTACTGTTTCCAGGAACAAATACAAATCTAGGAGAACCCAAGACTGTGTCAGCAAAGGCGAAGCCAGTCTTTCCCAGTGAAGGAGGATGTGGCTAGCATCCGTATTATTTCTTATGGCAAGGAAGAATTATTCTCATCTTTGCTAAATCTTAGCCAAGTTCCTTCTACCTAAGCCCCTAACTCAGTCAAACACTAGAGAAGCAGCAACATTTTTTTTTCTGTCAGGAACTGATGAAAAAGGAACGTGGAGCTGAATATCATTTCTTCTTTTTTTTTTTTTTTAATTTCTTCCTTCAACTTTTTAAAAAATTTTATTGGAGTATAGTTGATTTACAATGTTGTGTTAGTTTCATGCGTACAGCAACGTAAATCAGTTATACATATACATATATCCATTGTTTTTTAGATTCTTTTCCCATATAGGCCATTACAGAGTACTGACTAGAGTTCCCTGTGCTATACAGTAGGTCCTTATTAGTTATCTATTTTATATATAGTAGTGTGTATATGTCAAGCCCAATCTTCCAATTTATCCCTCCCCATGAATATCATTTCCATTCTGACCATTTCAGAACCCAAAGTCCCCTTACATTTTTTAAACTAACCTCATGTTCAAGAAAAACTAGACGAGTGTCATTCAAAGGACACATACTTTGCCTTAATGATGGTGGGGCTAACCTAAGTCCCACAGATACATTTCTACAAAATTATAGAAGTGATAACTTTGGGGTTGGAAGAAACTTTGAAGGTCAACCTCACTTTTGAATTTCTAGTTACAGTATCATTGCTAAATGGTCAGTCACATGTTCTAGTGCAAGGCACAATCACCGGTCTTTGAGGCAGCTCAATTTGAGGTGTTTCTGATGTAGCTGGTTGGCAAGCTCTGGCTACTCAAAAGCTTTTGTCTTATACTGAGCCTGAATATTTCTTTGTTGTCCCAAAAGCTTTTGTCTTATACTGAGCCTGAATATTTCTTTGTTGTCTATATATACTTTTGGACTCATGTATATAAGTCTCTTTCTTTTGCAAAATAATTCTTCAAATATTTGAAGACAGCTATCCTCTTCCCACTGTCTTTCCTAATCAAAGTATCCTCCAGTCTCACTGTTTTGAGTCTCTACCATCTGATTACTTTTTGAAGATTACTGCCATAAGCCTTCATCTGGAATCAGTATACTAGCCACTTTTGGATTCAATGATTTCATCAGTTCCTAATCCACTAAAATGCCTGGAAACCTTCTAAGAAAGACATTAAAAATGCTTTAAAGGTTTTGCTGGAACCCCAATACTCAGCATATTTCCCTGTCAAAGGAAGAAACGAAGCTACCCTTAAATGATCTGTATTTAGCCATCTAGGGTTGTAGTAATCAGAGACTTTTCATCTTTAAAAAAGTCATCCTTTTAATAATGCGTTCTACAATTTTTTTCTATTATTATTATGAAAGAGATACTACATACTCCAAGGTCAGGGATTCAGTAACTACTGCCATGTTTTTTCAGCACTGGTTGGACTGTATCATCTGATAATGTATCAAGGGAAAAAGTGCATTTCCCAATGAGATTTCAAATCACACTAAGAGGGGTTGACCCTATCAAGTAAGCCTGCAAATACATGAAGCTGCTTCATAGGACCCATCTCTATCAACTATTTCACCTATGCTAAATGAAATTGGCCTCAGGTTGATTGGAAATTGGGCAGATACATCAGTTTTCCTGTGGGAGGTAATAATCCCTTTCTTGAATAATAATGTAGCAAATTTCATCTGAATCAGATTCATTTTAATCAACACAATACTTTATTTGCATCATGTCATGAATAACCACTATGTTCAAAATGTAGCTATTTGAAATCAGAGATAATGAATAGAACAGTATATTATTTCTGGACATTAAAAGATATCATTCCCTTGAAGTTACACATAGTGGCTCTTCTATTCAACTTTGTATTCTTCCTGGTATCTAGAAGAGTGATCTGTTCATAACAGGTACCAAATAAATATTTGAACACTGGTGACTAACAAAAATAACACTTTGATTTAATTCAACAAACTGTCTGGCAATTAAAACCATAGCTGTCATGGGACAGAGGACTATCTAAAGGAGGACTCCGGGTAGCAGACCACCCTTAGAGGAGATCCTTGAGATTCTTAAGGGGTGTATCCTGAGACCTTTGTGAAATCCCATATATATAATCCTTCTCTAATGCAATTTTAGACATACGATTAAAGTATATCTGAGAAAGTTAAATGACCCCTTCAGATTCAATAAACCCAAGACAAACATAAGTCTATTCTTTTAAGGCCACTTTTTGTAAAACAATGAAATAATGTTTTTCATTGTGCTGAGAATGACCAGCTGAGTGGCAGATACTGGGTAGTTTGCCATCCTGCTCAGGAGGCCAGTCATTGGCCAAGAGACCTGCAAATGGACCCTGGGACGTGAGATCCAAACCCAGCACTCACTGGGACCACAACTTGTTTCATACCATGAACTTCTGGCAGCTTTAAATGTTACATCAAAGACACTAATGGTCTACTGTGTGAATATAAAAAGGAGTAAATAAAGACCAATATTTACCTAGTAACATCACAGGAGCAAAACCAATACGTGGCCAACTTTTAAACACTGTGAAATGCACTTTTTTGGGGGTCGGGGGTGTAAATAATATTGTCAGTGAATTTGATCATCCCCAATTTAGAAACAGGTTAACCCAATGAATAATTAATAAGTAGGTCTCATGAGAACATAAAAGCAATATTTTTGTTTCCTTCCCCCATCCTCTCCTCCAAAACAAACAAACAAACAAAAAACAGTCATCAAGTTCCTTCTAATCCTTCTTTCTGAATCTGTTTTTTCTCTTTTTCATTCCCACTGTCTTCTCCCCAATTGGGACTCTATCATTTTCTGTCTGGACTTTCTTAAGAATCCACTAACACGTCCCCATGCCTCCAACTCCAGTGTACACTCTCAGAAGCCACTCTGCCCTGGAGGAGGGTGGCAGCTCCCAAACACTGCATGGCTTACCAGATATCACTCCCACAGTAAAATCAAACCAAACCAAACCCAAACAAGCAAACCTTCAGTAAACAACTCCCTACCAAAATAAAGGATGCACGTCTTAATCTGGAATTCTAGCCCTCTGTAATCTAATCTCAACCTTTCTGTGCAAAACCTTTTTTTCTCTATTTAATGTTATTTTCTCTAACCAATCTGGACTACTAGTCATACTCAAAGTGTACCATACACAGTTGTTTAATGCATTTTACATAATATCATTCTTCACACCTGGAGTAGTCCCTCTATCTTTGACTTCTCTTCTTCCTACACACCTTCAAGTTCAAGTGTTACCTCTGCCATGAATAATTCAGTTCCTCCACCCAACTGTCTCTCTTTAAACCTGATTCATAACTATCTATTTATATCTTGCAATCCATTTTCTATTATTATTTGGAAGGGACTTAATAGCCTTACAACACTAAAGAGCTCCCCAGGGACTTCCCTGGTGGCACAGTGGTTAAGAATCCGCCTGCCAATGTAGGGGACACGGGTTTGAGCCTTGGTCCGGGAAAATCCCACATGCCGTGGAGCAACTAAGCCCGTGCCACAACTACTGAGCCTGCGTTCTTGAGCCCGTGAGCCACAACTACTGAAGCCTGCGTGCCTAAAGTCGGTGCTCCGCAACAAGAGAGGCCACCGCAATGATAAGCCCGCGCACCGCAACGAATAGTAGCCTCCGCTCGCCGCAGCTAGAGAAAGCCCGCACACAGTAACAACGCAGCCAAAAATAAATAATAAATAAATAAATTTATTTAAAAAAAGAGCTCCCCAAAAATGTTACTAGTTCTACTGCACATGACTCTTTGCTCCTGTGTCCGAAGATAACTCTTAAAACATAACAGATACTTAATAAATTCTTAATAATTTTTTCCAGTTTTAGATGTTCAATCTAAATTTTCTCTTTAAAGAAATAAAATTTCCCTCATGCTTGCCAGGAGGCAGCTCTACAGCAAATATTTTCGGTTACTGTAATAACTTTCTATAAATTTACAATATTATCCTTACATTTATTAATTATTATCTCCTTTTCGTGTTAAAAAAATGAATAGACTGATTTACCCAGCAAGTGAGTAAGCATTAGTTCTGCTAAACCGAATTGGTATAATTCAATTTATCATTACAGTGTAAGAATTAGCCTCCAATTCATCTGTAGCTATTATGAAAGAAAATGACACACTATAATGAAAATAAATAAAATGTTTTATGGCGATGTTTTAGAATATTCTAACTTATTTCTGCTGCAGATATTATGTTTATGCTATTCTAAAAACTGAAAATCATGACAATCTCTAAAGAAAATGATGAGTGCCAAGAGTTTTGGTATCATACCTTGTAATCCGTGTGCTGTTCTTGGCTTAAAGGGCATGGCATAGAGTCTGTGCTGAGTCATGGGGGAAGCTCCATGGAGTGGCAGATCGCACCAGGAGTTGCTGAGAAACTCAGGGACAAGAGAGAGAGGTGGCCCAACCCAGTCTCACTTATTTAGGTAAACTTTATACTTAACAGCTGGAATGTGATGAAAAGCTCTGAATTTGTATTCATCTGGATATTTCAGTTCATGCCTGCCAATCTGCTAAGAGCTGGGCTTCTCTATTTATCATAATTTTCAGATCTATAAGTATAATCACAGATTGGCCAGATACCTAAATAATTCATGCTTTACAATTAACTTTCCTGTCAATTATCTGGTTACTTCAGACAAAGGTCTCATTATTTTTCAAAATCTGTCTTACCAATGAGATCTGGGTTTTTTCCAAATTAAATTTTATATGAAAACCAAATATTGAATTCTATTAGAATCAGGGCTTCTCAGGAAGAAGTAAGTATGGGACCAGGTAGAGTGGAGGTAACTAAGTCACGCTCATTCTTAGCACATCCGCTCCTGGAGTCCCTGAACCATCTAGGGCTCCAGGAAATGCAGTCTCAAAACTAATAAACTAACTAAGTAGTTTTTGTTTTTTCTTATTCTTTAAAGGTATAGACACATGTCAGACTACATATGATTTGCTAGTCAATAATCTTTGGTTTAGTGAGAATCATTTGATGGGTGTATTTATCCTGCAGGGAAAATTTAATCAGGTGTCATGCTAATAATCACAGTATATTAGGGATATACCACAAGAACTCCAATGTCTGTCTGGAATGTTAAATACCCCACGTTTCTTTCTCTTACCATGGTCTTTAACAGCTGGATATGGATTTTATACAACAATATGAGTTGACAAAAATATCAGTGTGGCTGTTTATAAACTGAATCATTAAGCCATATGAGTAATAAAAGCTCTAAGGATATGAAAATGTATGTGCCAGAGTCATGTATAAAATAGCATCAAAGGGGGAAAAGCTAATAATACAAAAGATAAACTTAAATGACTTAAGTAACTTTTAGAAAGCAAAGGGATTTACGAGAATACTCCATTTACAAAGATGCTTCAGTGAATAAAGTTGGTGACTCTCAACATTTTGAAAGAGTCACTTAAAATTAATCAATTCTAAGAAAATGACTGAGATACTAACATTGGTCTTAATTCTCCCTTAACACGATGCTGTGGATCATATTAGGGTATCATCTGTGCAACTGCTATCAGTCAATAACTAAGAAGAATATATCATCAAGTAGACATAAAAACAATGAAAATTTCTGAAGGATTCTTCATCATCATGTGATAAATGCTCTGCTTCTATAATTGCCCTACATAAACTCCAAAGATAGGTATTCACAAGCACATTTTCTTCAAGGTCTAAATTGGAACCAATATCTATAATGTTTTTGTTAGGAACAGTATGACACTGAAATATAGCAGAGTGTCTGGATGAAATAGATTTCCCATCTAAGCTTTATTCCAAACATTATGTCTCTCCTCTACTTTTATCCAAAACTCTCAGCTCACTTTGAAAATGTGCTTTGACCATCTTAGCTCCATTCATCTCCTTGGTCAAGTTAGGGTGCAAAACAACATGGACTCTGGACATAAGTATGGAAGGAACCTGTAATCTTCCTTAAAATAAAAGTAAGATATGGCTGAGATGGCAGATGTAATACACACATTTATCACTGATCTTTTCTGAAAACCCATCACAATGACCATAGAGCAATTTTCTTTTAAAGGTCTCAATCCGAAGGGCAAAGAAAATAGGAGAAAATGGCCGCAGCAATATTCTGAGAGGCAAGTGTCCTAACTCATTTAGCAGGTCTGTGAAAGCTGAATTTCAAGCCAACAACGGGGGAAAGCTCAGAGCAACCCAATTCATGCTGCAAAACCCTCAAAGATGACAGATATTTGAGGCTTCAGCTTCTTTTGGAGGAAAGGAGGGAAAACGGTGAGGTTAAAAGCAAAATGATTGCTTGAATTCACTTAAAAAGCAGTTAGACCCTTAGATCCTCTCTCCTAATCCAAGCTGCAGGCAACCAGAAGTTTATTTTCAGAAAAAGGTAAAAGGTAAAAGGCAGGTCTTAGGACAGACATAGTTAATCAAGAACAGAACCACCACATTGGTGGGCAGTTATGGGCAAATGCACATGCCAATGCTGGCTCATCTGGTTGTTGCCTCTACTGTTGTCTCCTACAAGGTACACAATCTCTACCTAGAGACTGAAGCCAGGAGAAGCTACGCTGTTGAAAAAAAAACAGATTCAATTGTCTGCTCCCTTAACACCTTATTCCTGCCAACAAAGGCTCCTTTTTGTTCCTTCAGAAGGAATTCTGGTGGCTGTCCCACAAGGCTGCTCTTGTCTGCTTTTTATCTGGGGTTCTGACAGGGTTCTGGTATGATCTATAGATGCCTGGAAAAGGAAGATTTGTTTGGAGTCTACTGTCCAACTAACCCTGAGCAATCAAAAAGAATGTTAGGGGAAAGATGAGTCATGCATGGTACAGGGCTTTAAATGGAGAAAAGGAGAATATCAAAAATCCAATATAAAACATGAAGTAATGAAAAGGATCAAAGAATGGCCATAAAGAAACCAGAAGACCTGAATTCCAATTTCAGTTCTATTTACATTACCTTGAAAATGTCCTTAACCATTTGATTTTTTGCAGATATCTTGTTGCTCATTTTCATCTAAATGGCCTGAAATCAGAAAACAGGGGCTTTAAGAAAATGGATGGGGATCCTTTGACAATTCTAAAAAAAAAAAAAATAGCAAGGAAGGATGCAATTTTATAGGTTTTACAAATGCTAGAAGAAAAATTAAAGAGTAGGGATAGAGAGCAAGCAGGAAAGATAACAAGCATAAAATTAGGCCAATGATGAGAAAAGATGCAAGATATAAGATAAGATGAAGTTTGGAGAATTGTTATTATTTGCAAATGTCTCACAGATACAGAGAAAAAAACACCTTTCCCAAAAGATTTGTGTGTCTGTTTTGCAGGGATCAAAAGTGTGAAATCAGCCACCAGATTGCAGGACACTTAACTGATTCCTCCTAACCCCCAAGTATGCACATTGAATAAAAAGAGGCCAATATTGTCTTCTTCTTCTTTGTATTGAGATGAAATTCACATAACATACCAATGTTGTTCTTGAGGCACATTAGGGGGAAAAGGGAAAGGAAATGCAAATGTCTGCAAATGTGTGCACTGGTTCCAAGGCGGGGGTGGAGGAAGAGGATTTGGGGGGTGAAGATTAATAATGATAAATAACACTTTGAAAACATTATTGAGAAAACCAAGGAAGAGGAAAATATGGTACCTCTCTCTGAATGTGATACTGATTAAGCTGGGTGATTCTGCCATGCTGGACTAATCCAAGGCTGGTAACAAAGGCTGGAGGAATGAGAATCCCTTGGAAGACTTGCTAAAATACAGAATCTCAAGCTCCATCCCTGAAGATTCTGCTGTTTTAGAACTGGTAGGGGCCTGGAACATGCGTTTTTCAAAATCTCCCTATGTGTTTCTGATATGTAGATAGATCTAAGAATCCATAGGACAGTCAGGCAAAATGTGGCTTCCTCGTGGAAACAGTACCCTAGAATAGTCCCCAAAAGGACCCAGAGCAAAAGCCCAATTCAACGTGTGAACTGGCAAAGGCAAAGCTTGGGGTTAATGCTGTAAATCTGTTAGCTGTGACCCAACCTACAGAGTTACTAGAAACTGAAGTCAGCAATTAAGCTGTTGTTAAGAAAAAGGATTTTGAGTAATCTGTGAAACTGTATATTTTAGTTCTGGCACTTACTGAGAGCAGAGCCCTTCCATAAGGATGATAAATTATCTTTTTACAGATGGCAGAGTAATGTATTGGAAGAGGTGTGTTTGAGGGAGGTGCGCTTTGGGAAAAAAAAAAAAAAAGCTACCCTTCAATTAATAGCTCACAGGTGAGAGGCTGGCTTAGCTTTGCCTATTTCTAAGGAATTCAAAGAAGATTAGCCATACAGCTTCACAAGTCTCCTCTGAAATCCTGAATGCCCAGGCTGAGTAATATACAGCTCAATAAGATTTCCCAGGAGATATTTCACTTGCTCCTTTCTTACAAAAGTATTTATCCTCATTCACAAAAAGAAAACCCATTTTAAACCCATTCTGTATTAAACTGACTCTTGAACTTATTACATCAAGGGTTCCCTAACTTGTCTGTTCATAGAAATCACTTGGGGTACTTGCTAAATGCAGATATTATCAACCCACTCTGCAGAAAACTGTGATTCTGTAGTCTGGGCTGGGCCTCTGGAAAGAGAGTGTCTAATTTTCAACAGGTGAATTATGATGCTTTTCTTCTGTTGATTTATCTCTTAGGTACATATACAAAGTCTTTGTGCCTTCTAGGCAGGGATGAGTTAAGTAATTTCCGAAGTTCCTAGTCCAGCCTGCAGAATTCTGCAGACCTAAAAATGGCCCAGCTCCTCCCAGCCCTTAACATACATCCCCAAGAACTTAAGCCCAGACAGGTCACCCTGGAGGACACACTTAAAATGGAGGAATTAAGAGTGAGCTGTTTGGTGGAGCTCTTCGAACTGAAAAGCAAGCGGCATGCTTCATATCACTTTTTTCTCTACTGATAGTCACAGGATCATTTTAGGCCTTTCTAGAAAGAATTGATGGGGGCCTTAACTATAGCTTTAACTGTAGGGGGATGTCTGGGCACCTCAAAGTGAGTCATGAAGAAGCCAAGAATAGTTAACTTTAGCTAATTTACTTATAGGTTTATCGAGGTAGATAAAGCAGAGAAAACAGGTGAATCATTATGTTCCAAAACATGGGATTCAAAAGACTCAAAATCTATACGTTATGTCACTAATGCCTCTGCTGCTTTTCCTTCTCTGTCCCACCCCCCTCCTCCTTCTTCTTATTCTTTTTCTTCTGATGATGATAATTATGACTGTGATTATGATTATCAAAAGAAGAGGATGAGAGAGAAGTCATTTATTCATTCTAAAAATATGTATTTACTATTCCAGGCTAGATTCTCTAGATCCTGGGGATTGTGAATAAGACAACATCCCTCTCATGGGAGCTTAAATTCCAGTGGAGCAGACAATAACAGCACAAAGAGCTGCTGTAATTTCAGAGGTTGGCAGATGCTATAACAGAAATTAATATACTGAGATGACTAAGAACAACATAATCGAACTGAAATTTGAAAGAAAGGCCATCCATATAAAGTTGAAGGAAGAACATTCCAGAGGGATGGTAAGTACAAAGCTGCCAAAGCAGCAAAGAGCCTGGTGGGTCTGAAGCACAGGGACGCGTCACCACCAGTGAGACAGTTCTTACAGTGTAACAATTTCCTAAATGAATCAAGAGAAACTTTTCAGGATGGTCTCACAGCAGCATTAGGCCCAAGCAAGGAGGCCCTTGGGAGCTTATCTTTGGAAGCCTTCCCACGTCCTTTGGAAACACAAAGGAAAGGTTTATCCAGGTTCATGGGCTTGGTGGTGGTGTACAGCCTGCTGCTCTCCCTGACAGTTTTGTGAGATCTTCCTTGAAATACTCAAAAGTCTCTCCCAAGAAGATCAATTGATGGATTGTGCTGTCCAGGCTGTCTTAAGTGGGATGGCCAAATCTGATGACCCAGCAGTCAACTCTGTCAGCCATCTCTACTCACTGATGGAGTCAGAGACAGCCCCTTCCTGTCTCATAATGTTACTTGCTCTTCCTCATCTTATTGATTGATCTTGTAAGATTCAGAACCAACTTTCAAGGACTCAGTGAAGGGGTATGTTTGATAAGGAAAGAAGCTAGCTAGAATTCTAAGAATGGGACTTAATTTTGCTGTTAAAATGGATTTTTGTTTGCATCTCCTGTTTCATTTTAGATTTTCTATTCTTTCTGTCACCAAAAAGAGTTCCATACAGAAATCCACTGTAGATAAGGTGATTAATATCTACCCAAGGTGTTGCTGCAAGAGATAACCAGCTCTTGCTCCAGAAGTTACCAGCAGCACCACTCTGGACACTCTCAATGACCATGTCTCTTTCTTCATTATCCCAGGCTGTTGGCAACAAGGAACCTGCTGTCCCACCCCTTCAAATAAGCCCGTGTTCCTCCACCACACAACCCCCAACACTGCCTTCCAAGGCTGCTCAGTCCATTCTCCTGTTTCATGATCACATTTACAATGTTCTAATTTCTTTAAAGGTAATTTATAACCTGTGTCTAATAATTGCATATCTTCAGCCCTTGTAGTTCTGGTTTACAATTGGTTGTTTGTGCCAACTGTCAATCATAGTGGCCTGTTTCATTTTGCTTTCAGTGATTCTAGAATGCTAATTTCTTCTCCTTGTAACTTTATCTGTGGAAATTCTTTGAGGCCTGTGTTTAAAGTGTATTCCTCTAGAGAAGATTGGTCTTTGCTTCTGCCAGGTACCTAGCAACCCACCACCTAGAATGACTTCAAATGAAATATTGAATAAACTTTAGGTCACCCTCAAATATAGATTCTGAGCCCAAAACTGAGTGATTTTGAGATCGTGGTTAGAAATTCTTGCTGGCAGAGGAGAGATTCTTTTCTCCTGCTTTTTAAAAGCCAAGACAGCATGTATTTCCATTGCTTCTCTCTGCGTGGAAGTTTTATTTTCTTAGCTCATGCCCTCGTAGTGACACCATCTGAGAATCCAGGCTTTACACTGAGGTCCCTAATCTGCCTGGCCATCCAGCTGGGTCTCAGACTTTGCCTCCTGTTCTTTACATATTGTATCATTTAAAAACAAAGTCTAGGCCAGGAGGAATCTGCAGACCTATCTCTAGTCTATTGTTTTCTTGTCATTTCTTTAGTCTGAGTAACTCCCTTACATTCTTGTGAGTTCTTCCATGCACTGAAAAGAATTTTAAGAAATTCTACCAGGCACAAAGGTGGTAGAGAGAAGAAAAGGGAGGGAGGGAAGAAGAAAGAGAGGGAAGGGGAGAAGAGAGAGAGGGAGAGAGAATGATTGCTCAGAACAGCTTTTCCTCCATAAAGAAGTCACCAGTGAGCTCCTGGAGTTATGATTTCCATTGCTCAGACTTAATTCATTATAGAACTAGACTGGGAGCCCCATTTTGCTGGTAAGACTACCTGTCTGTAAGGCTACCTGTCTGCTAAACTATCCACAGTGGGGAACAAAGGAGGGTTTCACGTAGGAAGTACTTTTCCTGGCCAAGGAGATAGTGTGTGAGACCGCACTGTGAATTGACCTTGATGATCCAAGTAAAACAAGTCTGGTTAGACTCATCTGTCCTGGGATCCTGTGAGTCATTTAACTGTATGTCATGAGCTGATGATAAGTAATAGCAAACATGTGTATGGCATGCTGTACTTTTCAAAGGGCCTAAATGCCCACTGGAATAAATTCCTACACCTGGGGTCCTTTGAGACCAAAGAGACCTGCCATGTCCCCACAGGGAATGGATGTTACCTACACCTGTGCTCCATAGCTACTGTGGGACTGTGCCCAGATCACTCTAGTGTCAACCAACCACCTGCCAGTCTGGATCTCCTCCTGAAGCCTCTCAGAACATTCTCATGCTCTGTAGGATGCTTGGTTCTGGCACAAGATCTCTTACACTCTCACCTGCATTATTTCCTTCCAAGGAACATGTCCCACCAGCATAGCTGGACGTTCTCCCACCACCTGTGCCTGAGTGACTTCCACCTGCATGCCCCCCACGACACTCCCTTGGCTTTTTGAGATCCCACTACAGCAAAGGAATACAATATTAATATAAGAAGACAGAAGGAAAGGAAAAGATTAAAAATTTGGAAGATCCTGTTCTAGTCTCAGGATACCTCTAGGAGTCACACTGAAAACTGCCTGGAAACAGAGGCAAATAAGATTGCAAATGCCCTAATTCAAGGATGGAGGCCTCATGCACTATCCAGATGACTTCCCACCCCAACCATATTCCACTGGAAGAGTAGATTCAAAGGATAGTTTTAGACATCAGAGAACAGACTGGTAAACTAATTGTACTCTTTCAATATCTGAGCCAGAACCTCCAACTCAAAAGGAATTTTAAAACTGTCTCTTCATGGAAGCAAACATTTTACATGAAAAGCGTAATTGCACAGATGAATTTCAACCTCAAAATTAATAGAGATATGGTCACTGAACATATTTGAAGGCAGAGATTAGAAAGGGGGAAAAGAAAAGTTTCAAATAAGGAAAAGGCAAGTAAAACCTTCTCACCATAAGTACCAAATTTGGGATATTAGGACACTTTCCCTTGAATGACGCAACCAATCCCATTAAGATACCCCTTAAAACGGAGGGCCGTTATGGGGTGGGGGGAGGGTATGGGCAACATTAGGTCATAAACGGCCCACAAGCATTTTTAAACGTTACTTTCTACTCTATTTTAAGCCAAACCTTTTAGTAGAGAAACTCAGAATTGGCCAAAGTGGTTTTTGTGAGTTTCATCCCCTCTTTTACATGATTACAGGAGGGAGAGAAATGAGAAGGCCTAGATAACACTGAAAACAAATTTTATGTTTAATCAACAATTACTCTTATTCTTATGTGATAACAACTACTCCATCTTTCTCCTGCCTTCCCATTTGGAGAAATCCAAGATTATAACAATTTCTATGACAAAGTTATCTGTCTGATAACCCTCCCTTCAGAAGCTTTCAATGTCTTCTCTGGGATCTGGGTCAAATATAACAATTGAACTTGTCCTCTAGATGTTCTGAGCCCCTCTTGGCAGTACTACACATAGCCAACTTACAGAAATTCTGATAAATGAAAATCAAATTTATACAGAAAACCGATAAAGTACAGAAAAATATACTTAAGACAATTTTAAATAGAACCTCAGAGGCATTTAAATTTTCTTTACTTACAAAACATTCATTGCACAAAATTTTCAGGGAGCCCCTTAAGCACAGAAACTGGGAAGCTGTGTTCTCCCCACCTTCTCACTCTGTTCCTCAGTCTTGCTTGGGATCTCAATCACTCTTCTCTACTGCCAGCCCCAGAAATCTTGCCTACTTATTTTTTCCAATATGCTATATAAAAATACTCTCAAAATGAATTGCTTCTAAATGAATTATTGCATATTTATATAATAAAATGTTATTCAGCCAGTCAACATAAGGTTTGAGAATGTTTATTGATACGGTAACATATTCACAATATATTAAGTAAAGAAAATAGATTACAAGTCATCATTTACAATGAGTCCATTTTTTACAACTCCAGGCATAACTTATGTGTGTCTCTGTGTGTGTATAAATATATCACTCATAGAAGTTTACAAACATTGGAAAGACATGTACAAAATTATCAAAGATGATTATCTTTAGGGAGTGAGATTGTGAATAAACTTTTTCTTTGTTTTTCACCCTTTACAATGAACATATATTTCTTTTGCACCATTTAAAAAAAAAAAAAAAAAAAAAAAACCAGTGTGAGGCCCACTCTTTTCAGAGCTCCCCAGGCCCTGGATATCACTCTACATGTTCCTCCTGTACTTTTGTATGCTGGAGCCTTGGTGGGGTATGGGCCCCAAACCAGGCTGGAAATGACCCTTTGAGATCTCATTTCAGACCTTAACGCCTCACAAATAGGTTCCATCAGGAACACCCTTTAAATTAAATTCCGCCCTAAAGCAAAGGCTATGACAATGACCCTTCAGGCACTTGTAATATGCATGTATGTTCCCACATCAATTTGTCCCCATGTGCTTTTAATGCATGCATTACATTAGTGGTTTACACACTGTCCCCAGGGATTCACTTAGATGCTTCAAGAGGTTTGAAAAAAAGTTAGATTCAAATATTTTGTAAAAATATATAATTTTAATTATTCATAAAAATAAAATTAAAAAATAACCTGTCACATTTTAACACAGATGAGACCAGAAAATCATTCCTTTATGCCACCCGAGTCTCTGCCATCATTGTGCTTTAACTGTGCAACTGTTTAAGAAAATTGTAGCTGTGCATTACTCTTTAAAGAAAAATTTAGAACCACACAGAGTGTTTTTGCCTATGAAACTGAACCAGGCAGTTCAGCACCAAAACGCACAAGGTCCAGGCCTATCTGCTCATCACATTTCCTCACCAAAGCCTCACAGTGAATTGTGTACAAGGTAGTAATGGTTTAACACATCTCCGTATTGTTCAGCATTTAGTTTTAGTACTTAGAATAAGCATTATATCTTTTTAGTCTTTTATATTTATAGGAATGTGAACCATACTTGGGTATTTTTGAAACAAAATTTTTCTATTGAACTCCCTTTTCAAATGTAATCTGTCTAGCAGAGTATCCAGGCATTGCAAAGTGAGCTGTTTACAAAGTGTTACTACATCTGAGTAAATCAGAATTTTCTGTGCAAACAAAACGAAATGAAGATATCAAAACTGAAGATACCATATTAGGGTGGCTGATACAGCTGCAGCTGCCATTCACACTGCCCGATGTCCATTCTATGTTCATAAATAGTCAGAATTTGAGCACTTTACACTACTGCTACTCTTGGCACAAGCCACCATCCTTTCGTGAATTACTCCAGGGGCTCCTCCTCTGTCCTCCTGTTTTTTTTTTTTTTTACCTTTTGAACTCCTATGACCTGTCTTCAATACCTAAAGTATGTCATTTTCTGCCCAACACTCTCCAATGGCCTCCCATTTCATTAAGGTAAAAGTGTAATTCTGAATAACGGTGCACAAGGCCCTACATAGTCTGACACCTTGTCTCCTTGCAGACCCCATCACCTGCTACCTTCCACTCACTTGGAACAGTCCATGAGCCTCCCTAAGAAGGTTCCTCAAGAGCTCAGTCACCTCCTCACACAAGGTCAAGGAGCACTAGACCTTGCCGTTCCTTCCACCTCAAGTGCTCTCTGCTCCCTCATCTCTGAAAGATCTTTAACCAAGTGTCATCTTCTCAGTGAACCTTTTCCAGGTCATCCTTACAGCTACACTCCATGCTGCTGTCTCACAGGTTTTATATTTCCCTGTTTCACTTATTACCATCTGAGATAACTCTTACTCAAATTATTGATTGATTGATTGTCTGTCTCCCCAACCTAGAGTGTAAGCTCCAGGAGAGCAGAGAATTTTGTCTATTTTTTTCCCTTCTATATCCCCAGAATCCTAGAACAGTGTCAGGCACAAAGTAGGCAGGCACACAATACATATCCATTAAATAAATACAATATTCTAAATTCAAATCCATCACAAAATGTTTATCAATAAAATACCATGTTTACTTGTTTCCTATCATGGGGCCACTTTTAAGATTTTTTTTTCTTTTTTGATGAAAAGGTAGTTGTACTGCCAATGAAAGAAAGCTGTATAAAATTATAAGTTCCAGATACACGTTTATGTCTTCATTATAATTTGGATCTATTTATAGTACTCAGCATAATACTGCAAAAACCACTCTGATGGCACTAATCCAAAGGTCACACATCCTTTTGAAAAAGAGTCTCTCTCTACCCATTAGTCTCCGCATATGTACAATAATGATGTTCGATTTAAAAGAGGATTATTTTTAAGAATCTTCTCTGGATTACATCGTTAACTTGATAAAAAATAAGGCCACCGAAGGCTTTTCCAAAACCATTCCAACCATCTTTTCTAACACTGTCACATTCTGGGATCATAAATTTTGCCACATGCATCTGTTCACTCAGCCCTTTTTCCTCAAACCACAGTTTCTTTTACATGCGTGACTTTGTTAAATCTTCAAATCACACACACATTCATTAATTTGAATATACCTTTGTGGAAATATCCAACAAACAACTGACACCCTATTGAGCTCAGTGTATCCATGTGGCTAAAACATGGCTCATGCCCCATGCAGATAACTTTCTCCTAATCATTTAGTTTACAGCTCTTCCCCAATGTCCATCTTCCTCCATTTCATACCACTTGGCATGGATGTGTATGATTTTAGAACAGCTTCACCTACAAGTGAGCATGAAAAGTTGAATCTTCATCAGGAACTGATCAGGTGATTTTTAGAATCCAGAAATGTCAGTTTTGTCTATGGCCATACCACTCTGAATGCACCCAATCTCATCAGAAGTGTCAGTTATGCCAATTTCAAAATCTTTTCTTCTCAATCTATTTCTTTATCCTAATGATATTGCCTAGCACATTAATATGAAAATCTGCAGAGTGATAACTTGATAAAACCTTCATGTCCAGAGCTTACAAAATTGAAAAAGAAATATCTTATAACAGCCTAGTCACAATTGACTAATTTTTTGGTTGCCGTTAACTACAACAGACTTTTTAGTAAGGCACAGATGTTATATCAAAATAAATATAAATTGATATTGTGGCAGTAGAAATGAGTGCACTAGACAGGGATTATGGAGCTGGTCTAGTTGCATCCAATTCTACCTTGAAATCACCAAAGAAGTGTGAAGTCCAAGTAAATTTTATACACTTTATAAAAAAGTCAGTAGGAGGTGTTTTATTTCAGCCTTTGATCCTGGTGGTTCAAAGTGAACAGAAATTTCACACTTTAAAATTTAAGCACTATACCCACCTACATATTATCTGTAACTGTGTCAAAGTAGAAGCCAAATTTCCAATAAAAATACAAAACATTCCTGCATCACACGGTTGTGAACAGAAAAACAAGCACCTGTAGTCAATAAAACACAGAAATCCATCAGCTCTGATGATCTGTATGAGTTTATACTGAAAGAAAAACTTCTGCTTGACAGGATTCTAGACAACAAACTGAAAATTACATGTCACATCTCGATCAATTCTTCTTTAATCACATTCTGTGATTAAAAGAACACAGGAACATACTTCTTTTTCTGATTTATTTATATTGAGATCTTAACCATCACTCTGATCTCCACAGTTTCTACTTCCTTCTTTGGCAGTAATTCTTCACTGCTAGAAATACCAGCATGCCTTCATATAAAATCAAGTTCCACATATAAATCATTAGCCTGTTGCCATTCTGTTAAAAACAAACAAACAGAATCCCAGATTTTATAAGCCCTCTTTTTTTGTTAAATCCATTATTCAAAAAGATTTACACAGGATGGAAGGCACTGGGGATCGACATTTCTAGCCGTACCCTGCGTAGCACCCGTAGACCAAAATCACAGAAAGTGTTGGCCATCCAGCTCCTATAGAGAAGTCCTCATAAGCAGATGAATACCACGTGAGACATCCAGACCTTATTCTTTGTGTGCTGAAAATGGGCAAATCTTGCAAAATCAAAGAATCTGAAGGTGTATGGAAAGGAAACAGATTTGGGCTTTTAGTAGGGCATTCTACATCTTTTTGTTTTCTAGATCAAAGTTCTCTGGAGGGTGTGGCAGGAGCAGCTCTGTGCCTGACACTGCTGACTCCTGGCTTGACCTGAAGACCCACATGTCAGTTAGGGATGGGAGTGGTAAGAAGAAATCAGGCTGGAGGGAAGGACATGGGTTGGCTGCTCTGTCTCAGCTTTGCCTCAGGGTGTTCCAGCAGGACCCCGGGTGGGCTTCAAAAGCTGGGAGCAGACTTTCAGAGTTCCCCATTCCCTACCTGACAACTACACAGGGCATTCCTTCAACATGTAATGTCAAGACCTCACTACATTTTCCCACTTTATGCTGAATTCTCTCAAACCCAGGAGTCCAGGACAGGAGGAACTCAGATCATTCACGGGTGCAAGCCCTCAGCATCAACAACATCACCTCTGCTGAATGAATACAGCAAATCAGTACAAACATAATTCAGTGCCTTTCAAAACAAAGAATATGGCTTCATCTCCTTCATCTAGTTTTCAGGTACACAAGAAGTATCACATTTTATACCTGTAGGAGAGAACAGCTGGTGTCTGTGCTGCCATATCACTAGATATTACTAATACCCATTTGAAAACTTGGAGACATTCTCCAATTTCTAAATGCACAGTGAATCAATAAAGTTTCCCCAGGTTTTACTGCAGTTAGAAGTTTCCACCTTAACCAACTCTGTCCAAACTTTTGAAAATCTATTATAATTCCTAATGCCTCGTCGGGATGAAGATTAGCCATCTACAGCTGTCCTTAGCTTTGAAATTGCTCTGTGTAGAGGACTTCAGTGTGTCCTCAGTTATTTCCATCCACCATCTACTTTTGCCGACTGAAATCTTACCTAAATCAAAGGCCAGCCACTAAAACGACCCAGATATCACTCAAGTAAAAAGCCAAAGTTTTCCTATGAAACCTCTTCCACCAATCTCTTCCCTGCTACCAATGCATTCCGACACGAAATCAAGACAGGACTCTCCCAAAGCGGCTCTTGGGTTTCCCCTGACCGACTCCCTTAGGGGATCACCTGTCCTCTTTCCAAGCTGTGCCTGCTTTCCTCGGAGCCACCAGATCGCGCACCGGAATCCCCCGAGGGCGGCGCGGGCCTGAGAGCCCGGGACTTACGTTGTTCATGTACTCGCTGAGCAGGTCCTGGAGCGCCTGGCGCACGGCGTTGCACTCGGCCACGATCCGCTCGCGCCGGTCGTCGCGGGTGCACGAGGAGTCGGCCATGAGAGCCGCGCCGCTGATGATACTCTCCAGGCGCTCCTCTAGCGACGGCCGGAACCGGGCCTCGCTGAACGTCATGGGGTCCAGGATGATCTTGTTCTGAAAGGAGGACAGTGCAAAAACAATCAGCAGAGAAGAGGCGGCTGCCTCGGCACCCCGTTTTCTAAACCAGAAATTTCTGAGGCCAGGACAAGATGCTGCGTGGAGAAGAAACTGGCTACTTGGATAAATTCTAAAGTGGCCTTGACAAAGCCTCAACTTGCTGTAAGATACTTTGTCCTGAATCTAGAGAAAACACCATGTTTTGTTTCAAAAATGTGTTCTTGGCAAAGGCTTCCTCAGTGGAAGGGTTTTCGAACGAGATCGTGGCACTGGCTTGACATTTTTTTTAAATTTGTAGGCTTTGAGGAAAGCACATTTCAGTGTAGTGCTTTGTGGGGCTATGGAAAGATTTTACAGCCCCAGACCAGACCATAATACATAACCATCAACAGGACTGGTACACACATAGCATGCATCCCCTTCAAGAGAAGCAGAGAGTCCCATGGCAGGATGCCTTTTGAAACTTGAGTAAATAGCATCCAAAAGGCATATACAGTACAGGTTACTTCCCACTAGGAACTAATATATTTTGTATAAAAACTAGCATTCTAGAAAAGGATTCATAATGTGTGTGCATGTATGTGTGTGTGATTTGTCACAATTAACTGACAGTATCCTGATAAAGGTGCTAACATGTTCCGAAAGAGCTTAGATATCTAAGGAGAAAACAGAGACGTTTCCTAAAGGGAAGGTGTCACAGAGCATTTATGCTTAGTTTTGCCCCTGCTAAGCCTGAGGATCCTGGAAACATATAGGTAGTGATGTCCAGAGGTGTACAGATATATGCATCCAGAATTCAACAGATATATCAGCCTGTATGAGGATCTGGAAATCATCAGGGCTATGCGGACACAAGTTAGTGAATGGCATACTAGCAGAGTGAACAGAACAAGAACAGACCAAAGAAGGCCCAGTTAATCCCAATTTCCAAAGGTTTACAGAAAGATAAGAATCAAAAGGAAGATCGAAAACATAGAGCAGAACCTGGAGAATAGTATTTCCAGCAAGTCAAGGGAGTGGAGAGACTGATGAAGTGTATGGTAACTAACTGCAGGAAATAGAGAGGCAACGCCGACTTTGCCCAATTGCTGGTTTCCACTGGGGACCCCTTTTCTGCTCCAAACAAGGAAGATCATTCCAACAACGTTAATCACAGTGGAATGGCCTGCTGCAAGAATGGTTTGCTTATCTTCACTGGAGGTGCACACTCTGAGGTCCAAGAACCAGCATGGTAGGGATGGAGTAAATGGTCTTCTGACCCTTGGATCCTTTGATGGGATTGCCATTCCACTGCTATTTCCTTTGATGTTCATCATATATGTGTGTGTGCGTGTGTGTGTGTGTGTGTGTATACACACACACACATATATATTTAGAAAACATAATTTACCATATCTACAAATATAATAAGGAAACCAAATGATAGTAGGTAGTCATGCCATTGCCCACTTGCCATCTGCTGAGTACCTACTATGTGCCTACTAGAGTGCTTAGTGCTAAAAATAGGGTGAAGAGCATAAAAGACACTTGTGTGATTTTTTTCCCAATAGGATATAAAATAGCTGCTTAATTATTACAAAATAGGTCCGAGCATGCTCTCTGGGAATAGCTTGCTATAACTCTCCAAAATGTTCTAAGGTATTTGCTGAAAGCTGTGCTCAAAGTATCAGTGGCTCTGATTCTCTGCTTGTTGTTAAAATGCAAATCTCCACAGCAGGGAGATCCCTTCAGCACAAAATGATGATGTCCTAAGGAATGAGTGAAGCAGGTGGTGACTTCGAAAGAAAAAAGCACCCACTAAACACAGACCACGTCTGAGGTCCATTGGAATGGTGGATTTCCTAGGAAATTACTCATTGGTTGAAGCTCTCTCTTCAGTTTAGAGGGCAAATGCGTGAGGTCCTTCCTATGAGCTATTCTGTGGCAAGTTTCGGCATAAAGACTACCTTCACATTTGCACTTTCTTAGATCTTAGGAAAAGGATAATTTTTACTTAACTGGGAATAGCATTACTCAAATCCTGTCCCTTGTGCCTAAGTAACCTTCCAAACAGTATCAAAAAATCACATGGAGTACTCAGTACAGTGGATGGCTTTGTAGGGTATATCTTAAAAGTGAGATTCCCAAAGGAAAGCTGAGAGGGGGCCACAGGTGCCCTGCCCCACCTGCCATCTGTACTAGAGCTGTGTCTGCAAGCACTCTTCCCAGTGGGATCCATTTGAATTCTCTCTCTCTTTCTTGTTCTCTTTCTACTGCTTTTCAGATGATGCATTTATAATATATATATATTTTTTTTACCATGTAACATGCATTAAATACTGATACTCTAATTAAAGAAATACCTGATCAAAGTATAATTAGACTACTTTCCTTTATAAGGATTGCTGATTTTCAAAGCACTCTTTTATAGGAACCCATATTAACATAAAACAATGAAAAGTATTTGTTCTGCTTTGAGGTTTCAGGAGACTCTTCAGAGTTATATACCAGCTCTCGGATGGATTTTTATTATACTTTTGGACTAAAAAATATAAAGAAATGCCAATTTAATGTAAATACACTGAGGTAAATTTGAACCCAATAAAGGCAATTGTAAAACAGTTTCCCTGTAGAACAAGGAAAATGTACTATTGTCATTATAACATTATTTCCTAAATTATTTTCCATGGAACACTGAGCTTAGAGATGTAATGTTTTGATGAAAAAATAAGTTTCCTTAGCCAGATATGTTTTGGAAATGCTGCATGGCCCAGGGTACGTTAGCACATGAAATGCTTTGGGGAGTTCTGCATTAAACCGTTCTGCATTAAGTCCGTTTCCTGCAGCATTCCTCAAACCTATTTGAGCATAGAGGGGTCCCCTTTAAAATGCATGCATTATCTATGAGAACCTAAGGAACACGCTTTGGGAAACATGGCAAGAGAGAATTTACAGTGTCAGCCGAATGAGCTCCCCACCTGCCACGGCCCGGGGCTGTCATGAAAGTAAACGCACTGCAACACTGAGCTTCAAAAACTCTGCATAAAAGTTACACTGTTCATCACATTTCTAATGGAATTATTCATTATTTATAGATCACAGGGGAAAAGCTTTTAAAAGAAAGTCTCCCTGGAAAAGAAACAATAAATTTACAATATTCCAATCTATATCCGTGGTGGAGATGGGGAGTACTGCAATGATGGATGTGAACGGCTAGCAGGAAGAAGTCTCTTAGGGGAGAGAAAAGGCGTAAAGGGCATTGCGCACGTGCGTGTGCATCTGTGTGCATGCGTGTATGTGTGTGTGTGTGCATGTGTGGGGGTGTGGATTGCCTGTGTGTGCTTACCTATGAGTGGATGGGTTCGGGTTGTGTGTAATGGGTGGAGGGGGACAAATTGGCAGGAGGGGACATGGGTTGTTTGTGTGTGTGTATGTGTGTGTGTTTTCAGAGGACTGGAGAGCTCTCACACAGGCTTTCGAAAATCAGAAAAAGATAAGAAAAAAAAAAAAAAAAGAACCAAATGAAGCCAGGGGCTTAAGGACTAGAGGAAAAGACTATCTACCGTTGCTAAAGTGATAGGAAAAAACAAACTCCTGGAGGTGAATCCTGGGCAAAAATACAGAGATCGAAAGCCAAAGTGGAGTGAAGGAGGAGTATTGCTTCTGCATATTTGCGAGCGACTTAGAAAAAGAAACAACCGGGCAGGTTCTCTTTGCTGGCACACTCCGGGGTCATTTCACATCAGCAAACAGATCTCCTGATTTCCCAGCATCAGCTCAGCCTGTCCGCGACTCTCTGAGGCTGCCCTCTACTGGCCAGAAAGGGAGCAGCAGCGGCAGCAGCATCCAGCTCGCTCCCTGGTCATGCAGGGAACATTTCATGGGTAACATGCAAGCACCAAACAGAGAAAGGGCAAGGCCAAGGTTTCCTATCTCTCCCTTTATGACAAAGGTGTGCTCCTGCAAGAGGATTTTATGCTGTTTCCAATTGTACAGACTTATTTTAGTTCACTGAGATCTTACATTTTAAATATCTAAGTCCTTTGTTTGCATTCTTAAAGCTCATTTAATCTTTTTATCCTTTTGATCTTTTAGTTCATCTCCTATTGTCATTTTAGTTCATTTTAAAATTGTGAGGCTACGTTTCTTACTTTATCTTTTTCTTCTTTTTTTTAAGTAAGCCTTATTTTAATTTCTTTTTATCCTGTCTATTCTCAGTCCCTTTATTTCACTAGCATAATATTCTGTGCTTTGTGCTTTTTCCTGAACTTATTTTTTTATTAACATCTTTACTTTAAAAATTAATGTTTTCATTCTTACAGTTTATGGAGTGGCAACTGGAAAGCATGGCCATAAAGAGAGCAGCCCCAATAATTCACCCCCAAGCAAAGGAGGCTAGGATCCTCTTCTGCCATCAAGCTGGTGCTATAACAGTCTCTCTTGTCCTACATAATTGATGTCCCATTTTTTCCAATGTCGAACTCTATAAAAATTGTAACTTGAAATAATTCAGGGAACAATATAGTTCAAAACTACTTCCCAAAATAATACATTTACCTGTACTCACCCCACATCCAATTGTCAGGGAGTAATGTGATCTAAAATTTCAGTACTATCCTGGGACACTGAGTTATACTTGTTGCAGGCTCCGATGCCACAGCAGGCAGCAGAGAGACCTCTGTCAAGGCAAGAAGTTGAATGCATTACAAATGGTTTGATAGGTCCAAAATTCTGTGTCTGTGATATTACTACCTCCATCTTATTGAAGAGGAAAATGACGCCAGAGATGTTTCCCCATGTTCGTACAGCTGGGAAATGAGGACAGCTGTATTTGAACACAGGGCTTTTCATTTTAAGCCCAGCGTTCCTTCCACTGTTTCAGATTGCCCATATTCGGTTGAAATGAGTCTAACAAATCATAATTATAAAAATTTATTTCGGGCTTCCCTGGTGGCGCAGTAGTTGAGAATCTGCCTGCCAATGCAGGGGACACGGGTTCGAGCCCTGGTCTGGGAGGATCCCACATGCCGCGGAGCAACTGGGCCCGTGAGCCACAATTACTGAGCTTGCGCGTCTGGAGCCTGTGCTCCGCAAGAAGAGAGGCCGCGATAGTGAGAGGCCCGCGCACCGCGATGAAGAGTGGCCCCCACTTGCCACAACTGGAGAAAGCCCTCGCACAGAAGCGAAGACCCAACATAGCCATAAATAAATAAAAATTAAAAAAAAATTATTTCTTATTTTAAAAAACCATGAAATTCTCCTAAACCAAGTATAATGGTATAAGTATAATCTGTCATACTGTCTTCTTTTATGTCATCTGGGTCAACTTGCCCTTCCCATGGATAGTTGAAAGTATAGCCATTCATTCAACAAATGGGTGCCAGTTACTGTAGGTGTCTGAGGGCACAGACTGAAGAATCCTTTCTTTCAAGAGGTTCATTGTCTAGTAAAAATAAAAACAGAATATGTACAACCAAGTGTAATTTGGAAAATATACCGACAATGTTAAGAAACAGCTGAGTGATGGGAATTTGCACAGTTGGGAGGTGGGAGGTAGTCACAGAGATCTTCCTGGAGGAGATTACTCCTCAGCTGAGACTTAAAGAGTGAAAAGCAGTTGACCAAGCAAAGTCAGGGGCCGGAAGAGGCAATGCAGACAGAATAGGAAGTGGTAACAAATGCACAGAGGTGAAAAATATCACAGTATATGGAGAGTATCAAAAGAGGTTTATTGAAGCTGAAGTGTTAAGTGTGAAGTTACAGGTATGGTGCCATGAAGGGGCCCCAAGCAGCTTTCCTTTAAGAGAAACTTCTGGAAAAGATGAGGAGGCCAAAGCAGTGCTACTCGAAGACTCTTCCACTGTCTTAGCTAGAAGTGGGCTACAGAGTTCCTCTCAAGGTATAGAGTGCAGCTGATCAGAGTAAATAAACAGGGAGAGCCTTTAGAACTTACTTTAATGCATTTCTTCAGATCTCTAAAGTTCCTTGCAAATATTTAACTATGTATCAGGAAAAGGAGAGCTGAGGATAGAGGTCACCGCGGGTGTTTGTACCTCGCCGTGTACATACAGACACAGCCGAGTGTGGGCAGGTCTCTGCATGTGCCATGTATATATGGACAGCCTATAATGTGTCTCACATTTGATGATATTCCACTTTCAGAATTTCAGTATTTGTACATAGAAAATGGGTTTAATAACTCACCGTGGTCCTGATTTGTCTTATATTCATCATTTCTTAAAACTCTTGTATGTGTTTTTTATAATAAAAAATAAAAGTAAGCCATGCAAAAAAATAAAAAAAAGAGAAACTTCTGCATGAACATAGGTAACTGACCGTCTCCACCTGCTACAACTGTAGATCCACCAGTTTCACAAGGAGCCATACTCGACCCCAGCAGCCCGTCAATCACGGAGCCATTCCTGCCCAGTGGGGACTTCTCCAGCAGGCAACCTCTGCTCCTGCCCCTGCCTCTGCACTGGCCCTGCTAAGACCTGCTCGGAACTGTGCTCAGGCCCTTCCTACACTGTCCTCTCTCTCCTGCTCTCCTGTCATGGGTGTTTGACCTGCACTGCAGTCAAAAAGCTCTCTTGGCCTATTTCTACTGGTTCTTTCCCACTTTATCCTTCAAAGGCAATTCCTTTTTACACATCTAATCCCATCTATCTTGGGATTTGCTTCTCCCAGGACTTGAACAGACAAAAACAGGAATAGGAGACAAAGTTGGTGAAAAGAGCAACAGCTGTGTTCTGAAGAGCCTTCTATGCCGTAAGACTCTTTCTCTCTGTAAATACCCCTTCAGACAATGAAGAGTCATCAAGAATTTAAAACATAGGAGTGATGTAATCCTGTTTGGCTGCAGAAAGTTTTCCCCAGAAGTAGGGAAGTCAGCTTTGGCAGGAGTAGAAGGAGAAGGCGGGAGAGCAATTATCAAGCCTTCAGAGCCCAGAATAAAGATGGGCTGAGTACAAGATTATGTTTGTATAAAAAAGATTAAGGGCATGTATTGGGACACATTCAGAATGTGAATCTGCAAAATTTGGAGATATACTGGCTATGAGAATGTAGAAGAAGGAGTCAAAGATAAAACCTAAATTTCTGGCATGGGTAACATCAAAATGCACACATCAGCCAGTTATATCCTGGGTATCAGCCTCCTTTTATGCAAATAAATAAGTTTTATTAGAACACAGTCAGGCCCATTCATTTACACACTGTCTATGGCTATTTTCACACTGCAATGGCAGAGTTTAAAATTTAGGACAGAAACTGTATGGGTCACAAAGCTTGGGATATTTCCTATTGGTTCTTTAAGAAAACATTCACTGACCTTGAACAACTGTGACAGGTAACAGATAAAGAAGAGCAGGTTTAGAGTGTCCATGATTCATTTAAGTGGAAAAGTCTTGTGGAAAGTTGATTATAAGTGTATGAAAATGGACCAGCTATAAAGATTGAGGATCATCAGAATAAAGGCAGGAGTGGAAGCTACGAGAATGGATGTGCTATCCCAAGGAAAAGAAACAGAACGAGAAGAGCAGTGAGCCCAAGCCACACTGGGAAACCCTCAATGTATAACAGAGAAAGAGCCCACAAATGACATGGTAAAGAATGATCAGAGAGATCTGACCAGACCCAGGAGATTTTACGGCCATAGTTTATAAGGGAGAACAGTAGGGAATTCTCTAAAGAGGGCAAATAAGATCAAGACCAAAAATGTCCTTTGAAATTGGAAGCTAGGAAGTTATCAGTGATAAACTGTGTGCCTATATGTGTATATCTGTGTGTATGTACTTATTTATTTATAAATATTTTAATCCAAAAGGCACATCAGGCTCAATGGAAAGTAGAAGAAGCAATCTGACTACTGTTGAGATGAAAGAGAAATATTTTCAAATTCATAAAAAATTATTTAACATTTTCAGGAAGGTTCTAGAAAACAACTAGAAAAGAGAAAGAACTAAATGGTATTATAAATTAGGAAGGAGAAGATAAAACTACATATGTCCGATTGCAGATGTTATAACTGCTAAATCAGAAAAAAATGAGAATCAACCAAAAATTTATTGCAAATTTTTTAAAAATTCATGAAAGCACTTGTATTTATATGCAAAATCAGTTGCCTTCATATATACAAGAACTAACCAATTGGAAGAGCAAAATTACAATAACAAGAATTGCAAAACAAAACACACAGAAAAACACACTTAGATGTCAACTAAATACAAGAAATGTGCTAAAGAAAGATGAATCGTCCAGGCACACACTCTGAGCACAGGGCAGAGCTGGAACTGGGATGCACACCCTCTCGCTCCAGAGTCTCTGATTTGGCTACTACACTGCGTTTCCCACTGGTATCTATCTGCATGCGTGATGCTGGTCAACGCGAAGTAGTCAATGGAACGGCCATTTCTCCTTCTCAGACACTAAAGTAGTAGTAGTACTGTACATGATTCTTTCTACTTTAAGAGGGTATGGAAAACAGTGAACAATGATCAGGAATAGGGACTTCCCTGGTGGCGCAGTGGTTGAGAATCCGCCTGCCAATGCAGGGAACACGGGTTCAATCCCTGGTCCAGGAAGATCCCACATGCTGCGGGCCACAACTACTGAAGCCTGCGCACCTAGAGTCCGTGCTCCGAAACAAAGAGAAGCCACCTCAGTGAGAAGCCCGCTGCATTGCAACGAAGAGTAGCCCCCGCTCGCCACAACTAGGGAAGCCCGCGCACAGCAACAAAGGCCCAACGCAGCCAAAAATAAATAAATAAATTTATTTATTTTTAAAAAATGAGCAGGGATAAAAGCTCTTAAAATGCTACTTTATCCTACTTTTAATTTGTTATCTGTCTCAAGCTGGTCAGCAGGCATTATAATATACTTTTTCTACCAAGAAGGAAAACACAAATATCTGTTCATCTTTCTTGAGCTACGAATTAACCATCTTAAAGCTGAAATTTGTACCTAACTATACTAAAAGCAGTAACTTAGCATGACTGGCATACTTAGTAAGATCAGGAGCATAAAAGTAATATATTTCAATATTTAGTTACAGTTATGCCAGTAGAAAGGCTCTAGCACACTCATAACATTAATGGAGTGGTTTCATACCCACAGATTAAGTACCCAAGATTTTCAGTGCACAGCTGAGGAAGGTGAAGTGTTTTTCTTTAGTAGCCAAGAAACTGCTTGTTAACGACTGGGAGAAAGTCTTATTTGTTATCTTTAGATCTTCTGGCTTTCAGTGTTAATTAAACTCTTTAGAGAACTACTTAGTCATCTCAAATGTACACAGAATTTTCAAAACGCCAGAAAAGATAACAAAGAAAACCGATTTAATCAATTGTTTTCCCAAATCTAATCTTATAAACATGGAAAAAGCAAACGCTAGTGGTATGAGCAAGTCCTGTGGTTTTCCTTGTTCTTTGTGACAACTCTGTAAGATAGATGTGCCCTGGGTTTTTACTACCTTCATAGTTCAAGGTGGCAACGAAGGAAAATGATAAATTGTGCTGTTGTACCTCATAAACACCAGACCCTCACCACCTGCTGTCCAACATAGCTATTTCGAATCAAACAAGCAGAAGAAAGAATAAATGTCAACATACCCTTCTGCAGCCATTCACTTTCATTTTTTAAAGATGGCAAAAAATTCTCAAAGAGGAAGGTAACATTAGTTAAAGTCATTCTCCCAAAGGAATATGTCATTCTGATCTGAAGTAATTAAAGCAATGAAAATCAGAAAACCAAAATGGTGCGCATGTTTAAGTGAGGGACTATTTCTCTTTAATTATTCTGAGCTTTTTCCTAGAATAGGCAACAATGTACATGTCTTTACTTCCTTTCTTTTGCACCTTTACCATCACCCCATCCTTCTATTTACCTCTGTGTATTTAAATTGTGTACTTTGTCTTGTCTTGGGGTATAACTGGATAAGTTTTATGTTTCACTGATAAAAATAGCCCTTCCTTCCTTCCTCTTTCTCCCAGGTACAGAGTTCAGAAGTCCTTCTGTTTCTTGCTGCATGGAGAAGTACAAAGACATGTGGTCCACTCCCTGACACCATACACAAAAATAAACTCAAAATGGATTAAAGACCTAAGTGTAAGGCCAGACACTATCAAACTCTTAGAGGAAAACATAGGCAGAACACTCTATGACATAAATCACAGCAAGATCCGTTTTGATCCAGCTCCTAGAGAAATGGAAATAAAAACACAAATAAACAAATGGGACCTAATGAAACTTAAAAGCTTTTGCACAGCAAAGGAAACCATAAACAAGACCAAAAGACAACCCTCAGAATGGGAGAAAATATTTGCAAATGAAGCAACTGACAAAGGATTAATCTCCAAGATTTACAAGCAGCTCAGGCAGCTCAATAACAAAAAAAACAAACAACCCAATCCAAAAATGGGCAGAAGACCTAAATAGCCATTTCTTCAAAGAAGATATACAGATTGCCAACAGACACATGAAAGAATGCTCAACATCATTAATCATTAGAGAAATGCAAATCAAAACTACAATGAGATATCATCTCACACTGGTCAGAATGGCCATCATCAAAAAATCTAGAAACAATAAATGCTGGAGAGGGTGTGGAGAAAAGGGAACACGCTTGCACTGTTGGTGGGAATGTCAATTGATACAGCCACTATGGAGAACAGTATGGAGGTTCCTTAAAAAACTACAAATAGAACTACCATACGACACAGCAATCCCACTACTGGGCATATACCCTGAGAAAACCATAATTCAAAAAGAGTCATGTGCCACAATGTTCATTGCAGCTCTATTTACAATAGCCAGGACATGGAAGCAACCTAAGTGCCCATCATCAGATGAATGGATAAAGAAGATGTGGCACATATATACAATGGAATATTACTCAGCCATAAGAAGAAATGAAATGGAGGTATTTGTAGTGAGGTGGATGGAGTTAGAGTCTGTCATACAGAGTGAAGTAAGTCAGAAAGAGAAAAACAAGTACAGTATGCTAACACATATATATGGAATCTAAGGGGGAAAAAAGGTCATGAAGAACCTAGTGGCAAGACGGGAATAAAGAAACAGACCTACTAGAGAATGGACTTGAGGATATGGGGAGGGGGAGGGGTAAGATGTGACAGGGTGAGAGAGTGGAATAGACATACATACACTACCAAATGTAAAATAGATAGCTAGTGGGCAGCAGCCGCATAGCACAGGGAGATCAGCTCGGTGCTTTGTGACCACCTAGAGGGGTGGGATAGGGAGGGTGGGAGGGAGGGAGATGCAAGAGGGAAGATATATGGGAACATATGTGTATGTGTAACTGATTCACTTTGTTGTAAAGCAGAAACTAACACACCATTGTAAAGCAATTGTACTCCAATAAAGATGTTTAAGAAAAAAAAAAAAAAAAAAAAGACATGTGGTCTGGAGAGAACAGTGCCCCAGCCTGGGTGAAACTTGAAAATGACTGAGCCTGCCCAGAGAACGGTAAGCTTTGGTCCAGCTCAGAGCGTCCTGCTGCTTTGGCATTGTCCAAACCATCTAGGTCACAGAGAGTTCCAGCAGGACCAAGATTTGTAAAGGCATTTAATTTTATTCATTGTATTATTTTGCTGCACTGATAAAATTCAAAACAAAGCAAACAAATGAACAAGTCCAGGCAGTACCTACTGATTAACTATTCACCAGTGTTATTTTTTAAATGTCTGTTATCCAGTTTAAAATATTTGACTAGTAATGCCTGAGGCAGTCTCTCTCAGTCTCCCATTAAAATGCCTATAGATAAAGAGAGGAAAAAGGAATTTTATAACCCTGAAAATTGAGAATGAAAGACATCTACTGACAATGAAGCATGATCATAATTCTGGCTCTGAATGCTTTAAACACTTCTTTTAAAGATTGAAGTCTGAGATAAAAGCATAAATCAAGGCCATTTTAATAAATTAACTGAGGTGTCTAAATCAAAAGCGTGTTATTTGTTTGGTTTTAAACATTTATTCTCCCTGTAGTGTATCAAAAATTAACACAGATACATTTTCATCTTTTTCATTCTTTGCCAAGCTCTTCCCAGTGAGAATCTTTCTATCTGTACCTAAAAAGTTTTTCATGGCCTAATTGGGGTAACATTTGAAATGGAAAATACTAAAGGTATTGAGTTTTAATCATCTATTTTTTTGTTAAGCTACAGAGAAACTCTAACCTCCATTTTTGGATTTGCCTTAATTTTTAAAATTGCATTCTAAAATCGATTACTTACTCTTTCTTCTCAGGCTTATACTTAAAGATAAACTAATTATACCATTTATAATATACTTAAGATATTATACAGTTCAGTTTAATTGGAAATAAATGACAAAGATAATGACTTGATAATTATACAACACTTTTTATTCTTAGATATTTGATTTTTTTTAAAGAGAAATCTATCTAAGCCCACATTAATTTCATTTGAGAAGAGAATCTGATATTTAGCAAGACAGAGTTATTTATTTGCCAAAGAAATGGATAAAAAAAACTGAGTGAGGAAGCCCAGCTGTGGACTCTTCCTACTGGATGCTTTCATCTACTGGGAGCTGGTTTATTTTGCCTAATTCCATCATCTGCGTGTGTTGCTGAGTTGTGGGCATGAAAATGAGCACAGCCTCAAGTTCCGACAGGAACACTAGTTAACAACGAATCACAGTAAAGCCGGGCAAAGGTAATTATCCTCAGCTTTACACTGTGGATTGATCAGAAAGCAAGTGTCAAACTGCATTTAATCAAATTGAGCCTTTAGAGGGTTGAAGAAAGAAAACTGACTTTACTCTTTGACTGAAAACACAGCCATAATATCACTTCACTCTCCTTAATTCTCTACATTGTTGACCCTCTTTTTTATCCAGTCTTCCTCCCCTTTGACCTCTGTGGGGTACTTAACACAATTTACCATCCACTCCTTAAATTAAGCTTCACCTGCACTTAAGGAAACGCTGCTTTACTGTGGGTCTCCTTAAACCTCTCTGACGGCTCCTTCTTTCATTCCTTCCCTAGTTCTTCTTCTGTGATTTACACGAGGAGCTGGCATATCTCAAGGTCCTGCTCCTCAGAAGACCTCTTAATACTCTCTTTCTTGGAGAGCTCTCCCACCCCATGCCTTAGCCATCACCTGGTCATGAACAAGAACTCAAATTCCATGTCCAGTCTTGACTCTCTTGAGGCCCAGACCCTTCTCTCTAGCTATACACCCACCATTGCCAGCTGGACGTCCAATTATCACCCCAAGTATAACATGTGAACTCTTCATCTTCTTCCAAAGCCTAAACCCTCATTTCTATGGAGGAAAAACAAGCAGGAGGGAAACGGGAATCAATAATCTCACTTCATCCTCCTAGTGCACTGAGAAATTAGAACCCATGAGAAATCCTCGCTTGACAAAGGAATGAAGTGTTGGTCACACAGCGTAGGTGGCTTGCTAAAGACTACACAGTAAAAACTTGAGGAGTCTTTCTGGCTCCCAAGCCCCTGTGCTTGTAGCCTCATTCTCTCAGGCACTTTTGTTGAAAGATCAAGCATCCTTGTACTTTATAACCAGGTATAAAATGGTACAGAGGTGGACAGCTTGGATTAGAATCCTGGCTCCAACTCCTTCAAGCTGTGACTTCTAGGCTGAGCACATTGCTTAAATGATGAGGGTCTTAGTTTCCTTATTTGTAAAATAGGAATAACAGCAGTATCTATATTATAGAGTTGCTGAGAAAATTAAATAAGATAATATATGTAAAGAGCTTAAAATACTATAGGGCACATAGAAGTAATAAATTTTAACAATGAAGTCATTTAAAATAACTCTTTTTAATGTAATACTTTATATTTCCACTGTTATTCCATCCTCCACCTTTCATTCAGGCCATTATCATCTCCCATTTGCTCAGTAATCAAAACTCTAAACTGACCTTCTTTTTTGTACAACTTATTTTTCCTAAGAGACCATTCTTAAAATTCTGTTTAATCATTCCACCCCACTGGCCCAAAACCTTCAATGGCTAGTAAACTACCTATGATCACCAACTACCTGACAACGTATAGATGCTGCTAATCTTACCTGATGGTTCTCCAATTCCACTTTCATCATTCCTTTTATAAGATATGTCAAAGTCCCCAATAGAACTAAGCAATCGGTTGCATTTTTCATCCAACCCTCAGAACTGGGATGTCATTTTCAGCAAGTACAGCCTAAAGAAATATAAGTTCATATCCATTCACTTCAAGTTTCAGATCCCTGGCCTTCAAGATTCTCCCCAATCTGACACCAGTATCTGCCTCTCAAATGTCATCTCCCAGGACTCTCCTCAGGAACCCTTGGCTCAAGCCAAAGTGGTCCCTGACTGCCTCACCCCACCCCTGTATGCTTCGTGGGTACTGTGGTATTAATTCTTCTCTATTGAATATTTCAGTACCTTCCACCCTGTTGCTTCTCTGAAGCCCATGTTTACCCTATGCAGGGCAGACTATCTTCATCTCTCTGTGTACAAGGCTCTCTCCCTTAAGCCCCATTACAGGACTCCTTTTCATTTATCATCCAGCTTACACATTCAGCTCTTGTCTGACATTACCATGCAGTGTTAGTGGTGTCTGTGTGTGTGTGTGTGTGTGTGTGTGTGTGTGTGTGTGTGTGTGTGAGAGAGAGAGAGAGAGAGAGAGATGTAGACAGAGAGACAGACAGACAGAGATAGAGACAGAGGATTGGGAAGAGATCACCAACTGGGATGCTTTTCTTACATCTTGATATCTTCTACTATGGCACTCAGCTGAGTGCTTTGCACATAAGTAGTTGACAAATATTTGCTGATTAACAGATTGAGGTTTCCTGAACAAATATGTCCTTTTTCCAACTTTTATCAAAAGGCTTCTGGAACACGATAGGGTACCCGAGTGAATCTAGTATTTGGAGGTGAATACATGTGGGGGGCCCTTCAATTAGGTATGCATATTTTGGTCTACCTTATTATTTGATGTGGCTCAGTGAGCTTGAGATTCAGAATTATTGGGGGAGGGGTACATCACCTATCATGATAACAAATGTTAGTTCTGCTTTCAGTGTGAGGCAGACTAGCTGAGGCTGCCAAATCTTTTGCTTGGCAAACTGCTACTGTAAAATCCTCGATCCTGATCCATCAAAAAAGGAACTATTTTAAGTTTCCATACAGTGTAAACTAAACCAATAGGTATTCACAATGTGTGCATGTAAGTATAGAGTACATATATATGTAAACAGGAGAGTGTTATTGAAAGGAGCTGTTTCACAGAAATAAACATTCCACAAACATTTGAAAGTCTCATATGAATATTTGATTAAACCAGGGTCAGTAAACAATGGCTCATGCACCAAATTAGGCCTGCTATCCATTTTTATATGGTTTACAAGCTAAGAATGATGTTTTTAAATAGTTGAAAAAACCATGGGTCTACCAACATGTTACATTTCTGTCTAAAATCCTCTCCTTAATTATATCCTTAAATAGTAAAAAAGATAAGCAAGCAGAGAAAAAAAATCAAGACATGACATGAACCCAATAATCCAGCAACTGAATAGTTACTGGATTATCAATGCTTTAAATTGTTCTAAGTTTAATAATAGGAGGAACAAACTTCTTATCCTCCAAATTAGTTACACTCTATGTCTGTGGTTTGGAATGTTAAATTATCCATTTAAAACAGAAAGACAATTTATATTTCTCGGAAGCAATTATGACTTAATTGCCGTTATCAACCTAATAAATTACTAGGTGATTTCCACAAACTGGTTATACACTCAAATTTCATGTCTGATGAAAGAATAATTATATCAATATTCTGCAAATATGAAAAGGAAATTGGTTCATTGGCCACAAGGGAAATGCATACACCTTGAGTGTAAACTCATCTATCTTTTTCTGTCCATTTTTAAGCAGGCAAATTAAGATGGGAAAGAAACAGTTTGTGTCTCACAGGAATAATGTGCAATACGTTAATTGCTTTTCAAGAAACATAGCATGGCTTGAAAAATATTCTTTGTGCTAAATGAGGATGTCATGTTCTCCTCTGAACTCTGTATTTTGATGTACATCTGTTGATGATAATTTAAATCATATAGAGTCTTTGTATGACATTGGAACACAGGCACCTGAAAAGGGTTAACCCAACCAAGAAGATAATGGATGCCCATTGGAACAGAATAGAATGTTTACGAAGGCGTGCCACGTCTCCTGTGGGGAAATTGATATGGCATCAGTTCGGAAGGCTGGGAAGACATTATGGGTGGATATTAGAGAGCCACTAAGATCAAAACAGTGAGCATATTCACTTTTGTATCCATTGAACAAACATTTATTTTTTTGCTCACCGTATGGATGAAAGTATGAATGAGAGAGACCTGGTCTCTGTCCTTCTAGTGCTCACATTTGTAGACACAGAACTGGAAACAGAATAATACACTTTCTATTAATATACACAAAGTATAATAGTAACATAAAAGGAATAGTGGTTTAGTTATTGGGAGAATTAGGGACAGTTTTAAAAAATAAGGCACCTTGCTAAGAATGAATATAAATTTATTACGTTAAAAAAAAAGGCAAGAAGTTCAGACAGTGGAAATATCATGAGAGGGAATGTGTGAATGAAAAAGCAATCATACATCTGAAGAATAATAAATAGTTAATTATGACAGAACTTAGAATGGAAGGTAAGAAAAAGAAGGATCTGAGATGAAAGAGGTAGTCAGGGTTCTACTGAAATGATCTGATGTCATGCTAAGAACTTTAAAGTTTATCCTGAAGATGGAATTTCACTGGTAAAAAAAACATAATACCTGATTTCCATTTTGGAAAAGCTAGACCAGCAGAGGTGATGGAATGTAGGGGGAGAAGTTGGGAGCAGGCAGAGCAACCAGTGAGGAAGTTATTTCAATGATTCAGGCCACAATATGGGCCTGAATAAACCATGGTCGTAATCACGAAGGTGAGAGGGCCGAGGGCCAAGTCAAGAGTTGTAAAAGGAGCTGAATTCATAGGATTTCAAGATTAACTGGAGAGGAGAGTGGAGAAGACTCTCAGTTTTCTGGATTGAATGACCATATTCATGAAAGTCATGCTTTTATCTAAAACAAGAACTACAAAAAGAAAGGTTAGGCTTGACAGAGGAAGAACGCTAGAGTTAGTTTGATAACATTTTAGATGTTTAGAAGTCATCCCAATTAACATGTCATATATCCAGATGGACACAGGTCTGGAGCTCCAGAGAGAAGTTGGGACCAGGGAAACAGATGTGCAGTACATGGGATCCCAACCATCAGGCTCTCTAAGCCCTTTAGTGAGAATCAAACAGGGTAAAGAATACAACTCTAGGGAAAAACCTCATTTAGGTGGCTGGAAAGAGAAGCAAGCCCAGGAGATGGAGATGTAATGAATGGTCAAAGAGGCAAGAAAAAAATAAAGCAAAATAGAGTCATTCTTGAAACTTAAAGGATGTGACCTTGAGGAAGAAGCAGTTTAAGGAAAGAGATGCCTTAGCATGACAACAGTTACCTGGAAAGTTAAACCTCCACAAGTGACAGCTTTTTAAGGCAGATGGCTTGATGACTTGATGACTTTTATTTAAGTAAACCAAAATCCAAGATATATTGATTTAAACCTAAGAGCTAAAGCACAGTGCAAGGTCAATGACACATTATTACTGTTGTCGTTGTTATCAACAATTTTGCACCATCAATACCCTTCCACCTTCCTAAATGTAAATAAGTTTCAACAGTAATTATAACCCTTTAACTAAACTGACTGACTCATTTTGCCTCCTCTGCTCTCCAGCAGATACTGTCACTCATTTCTTCTTTCTTCCATTCAACAAATGTTTCTTGAGAGCTTACTATGTATCAGACCGTATTAAGCACCAAAAGTAAAATTACTACCACATTTTTTTTAATGGGACACATTTCAATAAAATATGAAATAAAACACATGAAAAACATGGGCATTTGCTGCTTTTTACTGTTCATGAAAGCTCCATGTGGAGAGTCATAGACTTCTTGAAAGACAGAAGTCCTGTTACTTCTGAGCAAACTGCCATCTAAGAAAGTGCAGCTCTGTTAGCTTTCTTGCCTCAATAAGTGCTATCTACCTACATTTGCAGTCCTAGTGGTTAGTATGTTCCTCTTGGTCTCAATTCGTTTAGGCTCTTTCACTTTATCTATATTGCTATGTTCTTTTCACTGCTGAGACTCCTTGTTCTACCCTTTACCTCCAAATCTCCACCCCCTCCAGCATCCAGCAATATAAAAATTACTGGCCCACCTCTCCTACCACTTATGTCTGTTCTGCACATGCAGCCTGTGCAAGTCTTGCATTACACATCAGCAGGTCTCAACTGCATGAGTTTAAACTAGTAACACTGTACGTGGTTTTGCCATAGTTATTTATCTCTTAGAGTCCTCTATTCTACTCTAGCCTGGCAGCAGTTAAGTGATAAGAAAATTAACCTTGGGAGGAGCTTCAAGATGGCGGAAGAGTAAGATGTGGAGATCACCTTCTTCCCCACAAATACATCAGAAATACATCTACATGTAGAACAACTCCTACAGAACACCTACTGAACGCTGGCAGAAGACCTCAGACCTCCCCAAAGGCAAGAAACTCCCCACGTACCTGGGTAGGGCAAAAAAAAACAAAAAAAAAAAACAGAGACAAAAGAATAGGGCCGGGACCTGCACCAGTGGGAGGGAGCTGGGAAGGAGGAAAGGCTTCCACACACTAGGAAGCCCCTTCGCGGGCGGAGACTGTGGGTGGCGGAGGCAGGAAGCTTCGGAGCCACGGAGGAGAGCGCAGCAACAGGGGTGCAGAGGGCAAAGCGGAGAGATTCCCGCACAGAGGATGAGTGCCGACCAGCACTCACCAGCCCGAGAGGCTTGTCTTCTCAACCACCGGGGAAGACAGGGGCTGAGATTTGAGGCTCGGGCTTCAGTCGGATCGCAGGGAGAGGACTGGGGTTGGCAGCGTGAACACAGCCTGAAGGGGGCTAGTGCACCACGGCTAGCCGGGAGGGAGTCCGGGAAAGTCTGGAGCTGCCGAGGAGGCAAGAGACTCTTTCTTGCCTCTTTGTTTCCTGGTGCTCGAGGAGAGGGGATTCAGAGCACTGCTTAAAGGAGCTCCAGAGACAGGCGCGAGCCACGGCTATCAGCGCGGACCCCAGAGACGAGCATGAGACGCTAAGGCTGCTGCTGCCGCCACCAAGAATCCTGTGTGCAAGCACAGGTCACTATCCACACCGCCCCTCCCGGGAGCCTGTGCAGCCCGCCACTGCCAGGGTCCTGTGATCCAGGGACAACTTCCCAAGGAGAAAACAGGGTGCGCCTCAGGCTGGTGCAACGTCATGCCATCCTCTGCCACCACAGGCTTGCCCCACATCCATACCCCTCCCTCCCCCCGGCCTGAGTGAGCCAGAGCCCCCGAAGCAGCTGCTGCTCCTTTAACCCCGTCCTGTCTGAGCGAAGAACAAATGCCCTCAGGCCACTTACATGCAGAGGTGGATCCAAATCCAAAGCTAAACCCCCTGAGCTGTGCAAACAAAGAAGAGAAAGGGAAATCTCTCCCAGCAGCCACAGGAGCATCGGATTAAATCTCCACAATCAACTGGATGTAGCCTGCATCTGTGGAATACCTGAATAGACAACAAATCATCTCAAATTGAGGAGGTGGACTTTGGGAGCAATGATATATATATATTTTTTTTCCCTTTCTCTCTTTTTGTGAGTGTGTATGTGTATGCTTCTGTGTGTGATTTTGTCTGTATAGCTTTGCTTTTACCATTTGTCCTAGGGTTCTGTCTGTCCATTTTTGTTTTTGTTTTTAGTATAGTTTTTAGCACTTGTTATCATTGGTGGACTTGTTTTTTGGTTTGGTTGCTCTCTTCTTTCTTTCTTTTTTTTTTATTACTTTTTAATTTTTTTTAATAATTATCTTTTTTTATTTTAATAATTGTTTTATTTTATTTTATCTTCTTTCTTTCTTTCTTTCTTTCTTTCTTTCTTTCTTTCTTCTTTTTTCTCCCTTTTATTCTGAGCCATGGGGATGACAGGTTCTTGGTGCTCCAGCCAGGCATCAGGGCTGTGCCTCTGAGGTGGGAGAGCCAACTTAAGGACATAAGTCCACAAGAGACCTCCCAGCTCCACGTAATACCAAACGGTGAAAATCTCCCAGAGATCTCCATCGCAATGCCAAGACCCAGCTCCACTCAACGACCAGCAAGCTACAGTGCTGGACACCTTATGCCAAACAACTAGCAAGACAGGAACACAACCCCATCCATTAGCAGAGAGGCTGCCTAAAATCATAATAAGGCCACAGACACCCCAAAACACACCATCAGATGTGGACCTGCCCACCAGAAAGACAAGATCCAGCCTCATCCACCAGAACACAGGAACTAGTCCCCTCCACCAGGAAGCCTACACAATCCACTGAACCAACCTTAGCCACTGGGGACAAACACAAAAAACAATGGGAACTACGAACCTGCACCCTGCGAAAAGGAGACCCCAAACACAGTAAGTTAAGCAAAATGAGAAGACAGAGAAACACACAGCAGATGAAGGAACAAGGCAAAAACCCATCAGACCTAACAAATGAAGAGGAAATAGGCAGTCTACCTGAAAAAGAATTCAGAATAATGATAGTAAAGATGATCCAAAATCTTGGAAATAGAATGGAGAAAATATAAGAAATGTTTATCAAGGACCTAGAAGAACTAAAGAGCAACCAAACAGTGATGAACAACACAAAAAATGAAATTAAAAATTCTCTAGAGGGGATCAATAGCAGAATAACTGAGGCAGAAGAAAGGATAAGTGACTTGGAAGATAAAATAGTGGAAATAACTACTGCAGAGCAGAATAAAGTAAAAAGAATGAAAAGAATTGAGGACAGTCTCAGAGACCTTTGGGACAACATTAAACACACCAACATTCGAATTATAGGGGTCCCAGAAGAAGAAGAGAAAAAGAAAGGGAATGAGAAAATATTTGAAGAGATTATAGTTGAAAACTTCCGTCATATTGGAAAGGAAATAGTTAATCAAGTCCAGGAAGCACAGAGAGTCCCATACAGGATAAATCCAAGGAGAAACATGCCAAGACACATATTAATCAAAATATCAAAAATTAAATACAAAGAAAAAATATTAAAAACAGCAAGGGAAAAACAACAAATAACATACAAGGGAATCCCCATAAGGTAAACAGCTGATCTTTCAGCCAAAACTCTGCAAGCCAGAAGGGAGTGGCAGGACATATTTAAAGTGATGAAGGACAAAAGCCTACAACCAAGATTATGCTACCCAGCAAGGATCTCATTCAGATTTGATGGAGAAATTAAAACCTTTATAGACAAGCAAAAGTTAAGAGAATTCAGCACCACCAAACCAGCTTTACAACAAATGCTAAAGGAACTTGTCTAGGCAAGAAACACAAGAGAAGGAAAAGACCTAAAATAACAAACCCAAAACAATTAAGAAAATGGTAATAGGAACATACATATTGATAATTTCCTTAAATGTAAATGGATTAAATGCTCCAACCAAAAGACATAAACTGGCTGCATGGATACAAAAACAAGACCCATATATATGCTTCTACAAGAGACCCACTTCAGACCTAGGGACACATACAGACTGAAAGTGAGGGGATGGAAAAAGATATTCCATGCAAGTGGAAATCAAAAGGAAGCTGCAGTAGCAATTCTCATATCAGACAAAATAGACTTTAAAATAAAAACTATTACAAGAGACAAAGAAGGACACTACATAATGATCAAGGGATCAATCCAAGAGGAAGATATAACAATTGTAAATATTTATGCACCCAACATAGGAGCACCTCAATACATACAGCAAATACTATCAGCCATAAAAGGGGCAATTGACAGTAACACAATCATAGTAGGGGACTTTAAAACCCCACTTTCACCAATGGACAGATCATCCAAAATGAAGATAAATAAGGAAACTCAAGCTTTAAATGATACATTAAACAAGATGGACTTAATTGATATTTATAGGACATTCTATCCAAAAACAACAGAATACACTTTCTTCTCAAGTGCTCATGCAACATTTGCCAGGATAGATCATATCTTGGGTCACAAATCAAGCCTTGGTAAATTTAAGAAAACTGAAATCATATCAAGTATCTTTTCCGACCACAACACTATGAGACTAGATATCAATTACAGGAAAAATTCTGTAAAAAATACAAACACATGGAGGCTACACAATACACTACTTAATAACCAAGAGATCACTAAAGAAATCAAAGAGGAAATCAAAAAATACCTAGAAACAAATGACAATGAAAACACGATGACCCAAAACCTATGGGATGAAGCAACAGCAGTTCTAAGAGGGAAGTTTATAGCAATACAATCCTACCTTAAGAAACAAGAAACATCTCAAATAAGCAACATAACCTTACACCTAAAGCAATTAGAGAAAGAAGAAAAAAAAAAAAAAAAAAAAAAAAAAAAAACCCGAAGTTAGCAGAAGGAAAGAAATCATAAAGATCAGATCAGAAATAAGTGAAAAAGAAATGATAGCAAATATCAATAAAACTAAAAGCTAGTTCTTTGAGAAGATAAACAAAATTGATAAACCATTAGCCAGATTCATCAAGAAAAAAAGGGAGAAGACTCAAATCAATAGAATTAGAAATGAAAAGGAGAAGTAACAACTGACACTGTAGAAATATGAAGGATCATGAGAGATTACTACAAGCACCTATAAGCCAATAAAATGGACAACCTGGAAGAAATGGACAAATTCTTAGAAATGCACAACCTTCTGAGACTGAACCAGGAAGAAATAGAAAATATGAACAGACCAATCACAAGCACTGAAATTGAAACTGTGATTAAAAATCTTCCAACAAAAGCCCAGGACCATATGGCTTCACAGGTGAATTCTATCAAACACTTAGACAAGAGCTAACACCTATCCTTCTCAAACTCTTCCAAAATATAGCAGAGGGAGGAACACTCCCAAACTCACTCTACAAGACCACCATCACCCTGACACCAAAACCAGACAAAGATGTCACAAAGAAAGAAAAGTACAGGCCAATATCACTGATGAATATAGATGCAAAAATCCTCAACAAATTACTAGCAAACCAAATCCAACAGCACATTAAAAGGATCATACACCATGATCAGTGGGGTTTATCCCAGGAATGCAAGGATGCTTCAATATATGCAAATCAATCAATGTGATACACCATATTAACAAACTGAAGGATAAAAACCATATAATCATCTCAATACATGCAGAAAAACCTTTGGACAAAATTCAACACCCATTTATGATAAAAACCCTCCAGAAAGTAGGCATAGAGGGAATTTACCTCAACATAATAAAGCCCATATATCACAAACACAAAGCCAACATCATTCTCAATGTGGAAAAACTGAAACTACTTCCACTAAGATCAGGAACAAGACAAGGTTGCCCACTCGCACCACTATTATTCAACATAGATATGGAAGTTTTAGCCACAGCAATGAGAGAAGAAAAAGAAATAAAAGAATCCAAATTGGAAAAGAAGAAGTAAAGCTGTCACTGTTTGCAGATGACATGATACTATACATAGAGAATCCTAAAGATGCTACCAGAAAACTACTAGACCTAATCAATGAATTTGGTAAAGTAGCAGGATAGAAAATGAATGCACATAAATCTCTTTCATTCCTTTACACTAATGATGAAAAATCTGAAAGAGTACTTAAGGAAACACTCCCATTTACCATTGCAAGAAAAAGGATAAAATACCTAGGAATAAACCTACCTAAGGAGACAAAAGACCTGTATGCAGAAAACTATAAGACACTGATGCAAGAAATTAAAGATGATGCAAAGAGATAGAGAGATATACCATGTTCTTGGATTGGAAGAATCAACATTGTGAAAATGACTATACTACCCAAAGTAATCTAAAGATTCAGTGAAACTCCTATCAAACTACCAATGGCATTTTTCACACAACTAGAACAAAAAAATTTCACAATTTGTATGGAAACACATGAGACTCTGAATAGCCAAAGCAATCTTGAGGGAAAAAAACAGAGCTGGAGGAATCAGACTCCCTGACTTCAGACTATACTACAAAGCTACAGTAATCAAGACAGTATGGTACTGGCACAAAAACAGAAATATAGATCAATAGAACAGGATAGAAAGCCCAGAGATTAAACCCATGTACATATGGTCAACTTATTTTTGATAAAGGAGGCAAGAATATACAATGGAGAAAATACAGCCTCTTCAATAAGTGGTGCTGGGAAAAGTGGACAGCTACATGTAAAAGAATGAAATTAGAACACTCCCTAACACAATACATAAAAACAAACTCAAAATGGATTAAAGACCAAAATATAAGGCCAGACACTATAAAACTCTTAGAGGAAAACATAGGGAGAACACTCTATGACATAAAGCACGGTAAGACACTTTTTGATCCACCTCCTAGAGAAAGGGAAATAAAAACAAAGATAAACAAATGGGACCTAATGAAACTTAAAAGCTTTTGCACAGCAAAGGAAACCATAAACAAGACAAAAAGACAACCCTCAGAATGGGAGAAAATATTTGCAAACGAATCAACAGACAAAGGATTAATCTCCAAAATTTACAAGCAGCTCATGCAGCTCATTATCAAAAAAACAAACAACCCAATCCAAATATGGGCCGAAGACCTAAATAGACATTTCTCCAAAGAAGATATACAGATTGCCAACAAACACATGAAAGGATGCTCAACATCACTAACCATTAGAGAAATGCAAATCAAAACTACAATGTGGTATCACCTCACACCAGTCAGAATGGCCATCATCAAAAAATCTATAAATAATAAACGGCAGAGTGGGTGTGGAGAAAAGGGAACACGCTTGCACTGTTGTGGGAATGTAAATTGATACAGCCACTATGGAGAACAGTATGGAGGTTCCTTAAAAAACTAAAAATAGAACTACCATACGACCCAGCAATCCCACTACTGGGCATATACCCTGAGAAAACCATAATTCAAAAAGAGTCATGTGCCACAATGTTCATTGCAGCTCTACTTACAATAGCCAGGACATGGAAGCAACCTACGTGTCCATCAACAAATGAATGGATAAAGAAGATGTGGCACATATATACAATAGAATATTACTCAGCCATAAAAAGAAACGAAATTGAGTTAATTGTAGTGAGGTGGATGGACCTAGAGTCTGTCATACAGAGTGAAGTAAGTCAGAAAGAGAAAAACAAATACCATATGCTAACACATATATATGGAATCTAAAAAAAAATGGTCATGAAGAACCTAGGGGCAAAATGGGAATAAAGACGCAGACCTACTAGAGAATGGACTTGAGGATACAGGGAGGGGGAAGGGTAAGCTGGGACAAAGTGAGAGAGTGGCATGGACATATATACACTACCAAACGTAAAATAGATAGCTAGTGGGAAACAGCCGCATACCACAGGAAAATCACCTTGGTGCTACCTAGAGGGGTGGGATAGGTAGGGTGAGAGGGAGGGAGACGTAAGAGGGAAGAGATATGGGGACATATGTATATGTATAACTGATTCACTTTGTTATAAACCCGAAAGTAACACACCATTGTAAAGCAATTATACTCTAATAAAGATGTTAAAAAAAGAAAAAAAAAATTACCTTTCCTTACTATAACATACAAGGTTGTGCAAAGCTTAATTAAGTAGAGCACAGGTATGAAAGTTGCTAAGGGATTACAGAAGTTCTCTCTGCTCTTCCCTCAGCCATCCCTCTACACATATCTACTCTGAATGCTGATTTTAAATTAATTATTCTTTACTTAGGGATGTAAACAGTAGTCACTAGGGAGTGACGATTTTATAATATATAGCAATTTTTCTCTGAGAAAGTGAACCTATGTACAACTGGTTTTTGCATAATTATAAATGTATAATCCGAAACAAAAAGCATAATGAACTTAAAATGACAACAAAGAACAAACTGCAGAATGAGGATTCCTGACATAAGCAAAAGAAATAGATGATAAATCAAAGTTACCGACAATGATTTAGGAAACAATGTATTTGAAGGTTTCGGGCCAAAGACTGATACATGTGGCTTACATCTTATTTCCTAGCATACTATTCACCAGTAATGAACCTTTTATTTACTTTTTCAAGTGTGTGGCAATCTGACCATTACTTAGTTTTGATTGTAAATATCTAAAATTTGTATAGTCCATTTTGAAGGATAGGTCCATATAAATAAATTTACAATACAAACTTTGTTAAAGTAACAAATTTTGAAACGTAATACTTTTAACTTTCAACCAAAGAGGTAAATTTAGATAATTTTCCAATAAATAAATCAAGGTTAAAACATATATATTTTTTTTAGTGAAAAAGATAATAATAGAAAGTCATCCATTTCTCACCAGCACTATAGCTAACATTTATTTAGTGTTTATGTCAGCCACTCTACAAAGTGTTTTTGTGTACAATTTTATTAATTCTCACAACAAACCTATACGGCCTCATTAGACTCATGGGAAATGAAAGCTTACAGACATGCTTAACCACCAGGAAAGGCCAGGAGATAACCAACACAGTCCCATTTGAAACACAAGGATCAATGGCTTCTACTTCCAGGGCAATAAAAAACAGCTGATATACTTGTAGTGAGTGGGAACACTCTTAAACTCTCTTGTGTAAGAAGAGCAGAAGAAAGGCATGGAAACTTAGTGGCAATGTGAGAAAATGGGCTGAAGAAGGTTGGAAGAGTGGAAAGGAAACCACTTAAAAGGACTTTGTCAAGATGAGACACAAAAATCTGGCAGAATCAAGTATTCCAAGATATTTATTAACTACCAATCTTATGTGAAAACTGGTCATGCAGGGACACAGCAATTAAATTTTCTCATCAAGGTATTCCCAGCCATCTCATGGAAATAGGACTTGTATTTATGACCATGGTAAAATGTGGTAAAGCCTAACAATCATGATAAATATGATAGGTTAGGTGCTTTGGACATTTGCTCTGGAAATTTCAGTTTGAGAAGGAACTCTTTGTTTTGTTTTTAACAATCAGAGCTTTCCAAAAATAGAACAAGAATTGGCCACCAGTGATTTCTTCCCAATAATGTCCTGCAAAGGCAGGAGGTCCAGTTGCTAGGGGTGTGGAGTAGGAACTGCAGAACTTAGCAAGTGATACTGGATGACCTCAAATATCTTTCCCAACTTTGAAGTTTTATGGAGAGATGAGGAAAAGAAAATCTTAGTAATAAATTAGTGTCAGAAATGAATGGACTATGCAGGTCTCTCCCTCTCTGTCTCTTTCTCTCTCTTCACCAAGTATAAATACATGGCATCCCATCATTAAAATGTCAAGTTTTCTTTGTTTAGATTGATCAAATTGGAAAGCAATTTTTTTTTTTTTTACATTTTAAATAATGTTTCTAAAATCAAAGTTTATAAAATGCTTAAAAGAACATATTCAATATTATACGATGATCCACCGGGAACTAACTTAACCCTATTTAGTGTTTTTTTTTTTTTTTAGTGTTTTTTTTTTTAACACTAAAATTGAGAATAGGTGGGCATGGATTAGTCAAACTTAGATAAGTGATTACTTTATTTAACCATCTAGTTTTAAGGACACAATTTTTCATGGTAATTGCTGTGTAAAGTCAATATCTGGGGAGATTTTGTTGTACCTACAGCCCTTCATTAAATTAATAATTTTTTGAACTAGTCAGGCTAGCAAATTTATAGGTGCTCTGATGTCACCCCTTTTATAAATCTGTAATTCTTAATAGAAATAATTTGGGAAAGATTCTCTGCTGTTTGTCTGGGCATGTGTGTGTGTGTGTGTGTATAAAATAAGGTTGTTTTTTTTTTTTAATTTATTTATGGCTGTGTTGGGTCTTCGTTTCTGTGTGAGGGCTTTCTCTAGTTGTGGCAAGTGGGGGCCACTCTTCATCACGGTGCACGGGCCTCTCACCATCGCGGCCCCTCTTGTTGTGGAGCACAGGCTCCAGACGCGCAGGCTCAGTAGTTGTGGCTCACGGGCCCAGTTGCTCCGCGGCATGTGGGATCTTCCCAGACCAGGGCTCGAACCCGTGCCTCCTGCATTGGCAGGTGGATTCTCAACCACTGCACTATCAGGAAAGCTTCTAAGGTTGGTTTTAACCATTTAAAAATAAAGAGTTTGTGTGCCTGAGAGAGACAGAGAGAGATGACAAATGACACAGCAAATGGAGAAAAATATTAAGAATAGGTGAATCTAGGTAAAGAATATGTGGTATTCTTTATTTTTATATTTGCAACGTCTGCAAACAGAGTTTTAAATTTTTTCAAGCAAAATTTTTTTTCTAAATTAAGGAATATTAGTGAGAGAAAGTTTTGGAAATGAGAAATACAGGGGGAAAATACGCATAGTCACCACTACCTAAAGAAAATATCTGGGAGATAATCAGGTTTTTTGGATATTTTCACTACAAATTTGGTTTTTCATATCTCCTTACTGCATAAATAAGTTCTTAAGTGCTAGAATGTTACTATTAAGTCTGCCTTTGCCTTGTGTCACTTCAGGTTTATTTTCTGCTCCATATTTTAAAAGTGATTCTGGTATGTAGGCTTGAGAGAATCTGGAAATAAAAACAGCCTGCATCCACACGCCAAAGGTCTGCTACACTCTGCGGGGTCGGTGACAGATAAAGTACATTATCTTTTCGAACCTTGGAGATCTTCTCCTCCTTCAGATATCTCCAAATGTCATCTTCAAATCTGTGACAAGTCTTTGTAAAAAAAAAACAAAGTTGTTCTGCAGAAAACTTTTTTTCTGATCGGTGATGTTTCTGTGCTTAAAGACTGTGCCAAGCCCTCAGTGATCAGAATAAGCTTAAGAAGCATTATGGAAGATTATAGTAAGTTATTTTCAAACAGAGAGATGCATATATATGTTTCTAGTCCTTTCAGAGGAGCAACCGAAGCAGGGACCTGGGAAACAAGCAGTGTCGGCTCCAGAATTTCTTCCTAGGACAGTTTTAGGAGAGGGAAACTGGTTGGGAGTAAGACAGGACCTGCCTGGAGGCTGCATTTGCACAGTGAGCATATTCTTCTACTTAGATTGTGTGATTGTTGGGGTATCTTTAGGGAGTTGATGGAGATGGTAATGATAACACCTCCCACCCCATTCTTCACCAATACAGCCGAAATCAAAATACTTGTATTCCTCCTTTGGCTATGAGAATAATTACTTGTGTTGAGTTTGAGCAAAATGTTTGATCTCTCTGGAAATCACTTTTTACATTTATAAATTGGCTTATATGGACTAGACCGGAACAAGGGGACTTTTACTACTGTTAATCTTTGATTTTCTGAATTAGAAATCCCTGTATTAGAAATTTCTATATTAGAAATTCTCTCTGACCTGTAAGTGTATGTTCTAGTCTGGAAAATATAGGTCCATCCTCAATCTAGAACATGGGGAAGTCCTACTCCTCACCACAACTGAGGATCCTGGAAATTTTCAAGAGAATATTAGTGATAGAAAAGCTAAGCATTGATCAAAGGTAGGATTCAACCCTGTCTTTTCACACTGCTTTATTTTTCCTTAGTTTTTGAATTACATCTTTAAAACAAGTGGCATGTCTTGCTAATTAATTATGCTGAAAAGATATCATGCTGTTAAAAGAACATGTTAAAAAAGTGATAAATTCCTTTACACTGTGGTCCCTGGGTAGAGCAGAAACCATCATTTCATCCTCTCTCCCCACCCCTTTCTCTCAGTCGCCCCTCTTCCTTCCAGGTGTACTATGAGCATCTCAGAGACCACCAAACCTGAAGAAATCTGATGCTTAATGTGAAGCTAAAGGTGGCTTTCACTACATCAGAAGCCAATTTCCAAATAAACACAAAGAGAAAGCTTACACGCTCAGTGTTAACATTGGACTTAAAAGTTCTTACTTTAAGACTCATCCTTCAGCCAGGTGGTTATTTAATCTCTGCTTGGGTTTTTCCCCTGTGATGCAGAATTACCCACCTTTCAAGATTGCTTATGCTTTGGCAACATGGATGCAACTAGAGATGATCATACTAAGTGAAGTCAGAAAGAGAAAGACAAAGTCATATGATATCACTTATATGTGGAATCTAAAATATGACACAAATGAACTTATCTATGAAACAGAAACAGACTCACGGACATGGACGTAAAGAACGGACTTGTGGTTGCCAAGGGGGAAGGGGGTGAGGGAGGGATGGACTGGGAGTTTGGGGTTAGCAGACACAAACTGTTACATATAGAATGGATAAACAATAAGGTCCTACTGCAGAGCACAGGGAACTATATTCTATATCCTATGATAAACCATAATGGAAAAGAATATAAAAAGAACATATATATATATATATATATATATATATATATATATATATATACACATATACATATCTGAATGACTTTGCTGCACAGCAGAAATTAACACAACACTGTAAAACAACTATATATCAATAAAAAATACTAATAATTAAAAAAAAAAAAAAACATTGCTTATGCTTTGGTCAAACCTTTGAAGGCTGTTGTGCATGTTGGTGTAGATAGGGCCGCAGGAGAGTGAATGGTATTACTGTATCTATAACTACTGTCAAGTGACATTAACAACTTTTCAATCAGGTACTGATCCCTAAGACTTTTCAAGGCAACAGCTTTAACACTAACTTTGGGTAGAAGATGTCTGGTTGACATTTCTGTTAAGAGAGGTAGGAGAAAAAGGTAACTAGCCTACCGTGGATTAGGCACCTATGAATGTTCATCCCATAAAATTACTATCACAATCTTGAGGAGTCAACATTACTACCTCATTTGATAGATTCAGAAGCAGAGGCATAGAAGGAAGAGTTCTGTGGCTGGATTCAGACATGAGCTTGTTTTGTTTGCCCTACACCATGATGTCGCATTGTCCACCAGCGTGACTAGCGTAAAGCAGGAAGATGAGCACGGGACTCATGCCCTCAGTTACATCAGCTGCCTGCAAATTTTTCTGCCACACGTGCATCCATGGGTAACCATTTCCCAACTGCCTTAGCTCAATGAATGTGTGTAATAAGAACAAAACAGGGTATCCGAGAACATTTGGAGAAATGAACAATGGGACTCAATAGGTTATAGTAAAGTTTCCTGAACATGCTGCTGGAGAAGTTCGGGAAGTATGTTAAGGAATTTGTTTGATGAGAAATCCAAATGAGTGTTTTAGGAGGATATGTGTGTGTGTGTGAGTGTGTAGTTCACCACAGAATCAAACTAAATCTTATAAATGAGTACCAAGTACATCCTCATTACCGTACCATAGGAAACACACAAGAAGGGGAAGGTATGGTTCTGGAGGGCTAAGTACAGACAAGCACTTCTAACACAAGAAATCATAAAGAAATAAGACCAAGGAGGTAAGCATTTTAAATAAATCACACTTTTCACCACTAAACAGTTCACTAGCTAAAAGGACTCATTTGGTTCCCAAATTTTATAGTATGGCTAATAAATAAATGATAATCAAAATGATACTTGCCATCACACATTTAGACAGTTTAGAATATGATAATCAATTACGTCACTATTCACTGTTAGATTTAGTACTAATTATTTGAAATAAAGGTGAACTCAGATCCACAGAATCAGTCAATATTCTTAAAGGAGAAAATTATTATCTTGGGGAAAATATAGATTCTTACATCTTCCCTTGTGAAAAGAAATAAAACTTGATTGGAAATATAATACTTTTGATTAAAGACATCAGGGAGGCAAATAAATGAGAATTTGAACCACAATTTTCAAGAAGGATGTTTCAAATATCATTATGTTATTTTGCGCAATGACTTTTTGTAGCTCCATGTTTGCTAATTGAAACGTAGAAGAGAAATTAAATTGTCTTGGGATATTTCCTTGGTGTAATTATAATAAGACACGACAGAAAAGTAAATGATGCTATCAGGAAATACTCCTAGGCTTATAACACCTTAAAAAGCTAAAGTTTCTTAGAAGCAAGAAGACATGGGAGGTATCAATGTTCCAGAATAAGATTTCTCAGCAATAAATGATGATACTGGATAAATGGGTCCCTGCTTCCTAGCTCAGGAAGAATAGCCTGTCCCAGATGTTGGCTGACTGTCTCACACTCAGCCAGTAGAACCACCCAAAACTCCACCCTGCCTTGAGCATCTCTTGCTATAAACTCATCTGCATCTGTATCCATCTTTACCACCTTCCCAGGGCTACAAACTTTTCCAAAAGGGATTAATGCAACACCCACTGTATAACATTAGTGTACAAAAGCTGTCGTAAGCAGACTAATAGTTCTCTGAAGGCAGACTACACTCTCTCCATGTTTACATCCCCTTTGGGCCGCATAGTATGTATTTAGGTTGTGCTATGTTTACAGGTAGACAGAAACCCACTGGAGTATGGTTTAATGTTCTATTTGGCCACCAGATGTCAGTGTGTGATAAAGAATGCTAAAACACCACCCAATGTTTCTAGCTAGGAAGGATTAAAAGTACATTTTGGTGAGTTTAATTTGCCAGAGTAAAAAAGGGCAGATAGAGTCAGAGAAGATATAAGAATTGCTGGACCCTACTAACCCTGTTATTACTATTACGTCCTACCACATGGGAAAATGTCTCCACTTTTTTAAAGTGTGTGTAAAAGTTTGTTGTCTTTTAAAAGTAAAATAAACATTAGTAAGCACACACTAATTGGAGCTCAATTAAACATAAATAGCTTAAACTAAATTAGAAAAATCCTAGATATTGTAGAATAAAATGTTCAAAATAGATATCTATAAATTACTCGGCATTTCATAATTATACTGGTAGGAATGTAAGTTAAGTAAATTAAGAGCCAGAAAAAAGAAATCAATGCAAGAAAGTTATATTACATAAAAAAACAAATATCCCACAAAAGACTGAAAATTCTCAAGACTTCACAACTGGACCTGTAAAAATGTTTGTTTTTTTTTTACATAATTAAAGCTTACTATACCAAGCATTAACTCTTTCGATAAATGAGAATAAGAAGTACAGTTCTCAAGGCCTGTTGATTCTGCTCCTTCAGTGTGGTTCAGACCCATCCACTTCTTCCCATGCCTGTTCCCACAACGTCCTCAGACATTCATAACCTCTCGCCCTAATCACTCTCGCTGCACTGCAGCCTTGGCCTTTTCCAATCCGTTCTCCACCCTGCAGCCAAAGAGATATTTAAAAACACAAATCTAGGGCTTCCCTGGTGGCGCAGTGGTTGAGAATCTGCCTGCCAATGCAGGGGACACGGGTTCGAGCCCTGGTCTAGGAAGATCCCACATGCCCGGAGCAACTAGGCCCGTGAGCCACAATTACTGAGCCTGCGCGTCTGGAGCCTGTGCTCCGCAACAAGAGAGGCCGCGACGGTGAGAGGCCCGCGCACCGCGATGAAGAGTGGCCCCCGCTCGCCGCAACTAGAGAAAGCCCTCGCACAGAAACGAAGACCCAACACAGCCATAAATAAATAAATAAATAAATAATTTAAAAAAAAAAAAAAAAAACACAAATCTGACCATGCATACATTCCCCTCCTTAGATCACCAGCAACTCCCTAATGCCTTCAGGTTGAAGCCCAGCCCCTTGCAAGGCCTACAAGCCTCTAGAAGCTTCCTCCAGCTTACTGACTTAGCCAAATTTCTCCCTGGGCTCCAGAACCGAATAACTTACGCTTCCTCTACCCACCATACCTCTGCATGCAAGGATGTTCTGTCTGAGAAACAGTCTCATTCACACTCATCATGTTAATTCCTACTCATGCGCCACCTCCTCCAGGAATTCTTCTCTGATTTCACCCTCCCTAATCTCACCCCTCCCACACACACACACAGAAGGTTAGGTGCATACTATGTATATAGGTGCATACCACAGCATTTAAGCACTGCAGTTACTATACCTGTTCAGTAAGCCTTTCTCCTTTACACCTTTATGAATTATCTTAGCTCTCCTGTGCCTAAACCTTATTCCAAGGCTTAGAGATGCTATCTGGGTAACTTAAGGTCACACATCCTTTGTTACTTACAGGGCTTTAAGTAGTAACCAGACATTTGAATCCAAGTTCTGGGCTCTTCCCAATGTCCTAGGCTACTTCCAAAAGCCATTAAGAGGGAACCGCTTCATAGGAATATAGCAGAGAGCATTATTAAGGAGTACTAATAAACGTATTAAAGAATAACAGACATAATAACTGTACAGACATTAAGCCTTCAAAAATATTGGCATGAACTCAGACAGGCAGAAAATTGCTGACCTTGCCTGCTCCATCTTTTTAGTACCTGAATTAGAAATCTGAAATTGCTTTTCAAAAGTTAAATGGTCCTGCTCACTGGCTTTTATTTTTATGCATTTGTCCTCCACTTTGCTAATTGCTTTAGAACATGAGCTACATCTTGCATTTTCCTTACCAGTGTGTTTACAGTATTTTGATGGGGCCCTCTCCTCTCTTCTCTCCATCCTCACTCTAATGTAAACAAATACATAGAAAACTTATGATCTTCTTAACCCAGTACGGGGGTTCCCAGATGTCTGCAGTCAGAATAACTTTACAGAACATCCGAGAAGGAGATGAGGCCTGGGGTGAGCCTCTCTGATAAATAACTATGTTGATTTCCACAGCAAAAGGGAGGGTTAGAACTGGGAAAGGACCGAGCAAGATGCTCTGTGAAATGTACTTCTCCAAGGAGTCCTTCCTCCTTGCCTGATGTTGTAGAGACCATGAATCAATAAAACCCTTTAAGAATCCCTGAGCCAGCCAGAATTCTGGCTCATGGCTCCTTAAGGGACTAGTGCTTCCCCGGGAGCATCTATCTGGGCCTAGTAACAATAACAAGAAATAATTATTTCCTATTCAAAAATATGAAGAGTGATATTTGGAGAAGGGGGTCAACAGAAAAACTCTACTTCTTCAGATTCCTTCAGCATAGATCTCTGAGGTCATGTATTTGGGCCTGTGACCTAAGTGATCTACATAGCCCTCCAGCTCTCCACTGGAGCTATATGCCAACCCTGGGTCCCAAACCCTAGTCCAGGGTTGTTATTACTCTCAGGTACCCAGAAACCTCTTCTCATGTCCCAGCAATGAGCTGGGGTCCTGCTGTGAAGTGATTGCTGCCACCTGGACTCCTGCTCCTTTACATCTTTCTTTGGACTAAATCTCCCAGAATCTGAGTGCACCCCCTGAAGACAGCACACAGTTGGAATAACCCTAGGGAGTAAACACTGGAGCACAAAGCTGCTCCCCGGGGTGTGACAATTCTCTCCCACTGCAGTTAGCCTCAGTCCCTTAACCTTGTCAGATTACAGATCCTTGCCATCCTCATCCACCTGTGATACAGATGTCTCATCATTCCTCATACTCACACGCCAACATTTCCACCCACTGAATGCCAGATCAGTGAGAGAATTAGCAGTGGATCAAGGAATGAAAATATATTTTAAAAGAAGGAGGAAAAAAGGAAGAAAACCTAAAAGGTAGAGGGGAGGTATGAAAAATGAGGCAGGAATAAAAATGGCAACTTACACAGAGTTGGGATGTCATGGTGACATTTCAGCTCAATGTAGTTGAGACTAGACTGTCCTACTTCTCAAGCACAGATATTTAAATCTTGCAAGTGAGAAGTAATACAGTGAAAGAGAAAGTATAGTTAATACTATTCAATGCCCCCCTCTTTCCAAAGTTGAAGCAGTCAAGAACTAGAGAATAAGAGCACAAAGATTTCATGAGTGAACGTTCCCTAGAGACCCTCAGACATAGTATCACAGAGGAGGGGCAGGAGTAGAGGGTAGACGACAAGGCTGAAAGAGGTAAGAGCTAGTCAGCGGCCAAGTAGATTAGAATCTACTTCTTAACTCTGTAAGGAAAACAAAGAGTGAAATATGAGAAGATGGTAAGTATGGTAGTCTAACATTTTATTTCATTTTCTTTTTAGTCTGTAGAATACAAATACATTTTTTCTATAGGCTGAGGGAACCAAACAAGTGGAGTAGGAGAAATTAAATGTAAAAGCAAAAGAGAATTATTAGTCAAGCCAATTCCCAGGGAAATGGGTAAAGAAAGAAGCAAAACCACAAGTACAATGCTTTAGATTGGAGGAATTTGAGATTAAGATTAGAGGAATTGTCTGATTTAAAAGAAAATAACTGTAAAAGCAAAGTAGCTATCAATTATGAAGACTGGATCATGAATGGTGTCAATTTCCATTTTTCTAAAGTATCTTCATCTACAAAAGAAAGCTTCAAAAAACAAGGCATGGTATACTCTCTTTTCTTTAAAATAATAAAGAAATTCTTTAGGAATAACTTTTCACTTTCCTTTCTCCCACTCTTGGAAGTTTTCTAGCAGTCAAAATTGACATTATAACATGATTTACTTCTGAGCAGTCACCACATTTTTCTAAATTCTTTTCAGTATCCCTTAGTAGATAGCTTCACTAGATAATATTACCTACCTCAAGTTGCCACATTTTAAACAGAGGTTGATTTTTCCATTGATTAGCAATCATTTTACTTTTTGCTGTTGTATCATTAGAGACTCTCTTGACAGTTTCAAGTTGTTAAAATACTGGGTTTTTTCTTTCAGTCTTTTACTTCATAAATCACTACATCAACTCTTCCTATGTAGGTAGGATAATAATGCCAGAAAATAGGTCACCGAGCATTGAGCCATAATTATAACTACCCAGGTAGAAATCAATCCTATAATTTTAGACAAATGAATGCAAAACTACTAATTTTTGCCTTGTCCTTAATCAACTGAGAAACTCGAAGCCACTTCTGCATCCTACCTCCCAGTAAAACTGGGTTTAACACAATGATGACTCTTATTATGAAATGGACTGGACTTCAAATTCAACATTAGGGGATGACTGAAAATATATTTTGTATTTGTACGGTTCCTTTCACTTCAGAATCTCAAAGTTGCTTGACTTTTTCAAATCCCTATTACATTGGCAAGCCACCAAACCAAGCACCGGTAAGGGATATTACCAGAAAAGTAAATCACCAGAAGTGTCAGTGAGTTTCCCACCCAATGTAATATCAATTTGTTTAATATCTGAGAATAGCATTTAGGATTTAAGACAAATGCCTGTGAATTCTAAATCAACTTCAAGTCAATACGCCTGGGAAATTAAAAATACTGAGGTATTCATTATGCAAATATAGAACAGAAATGTATAATTCTGTTACAAAGAGAAATGGAACATTATTTTTAGTGAGAGATTTTCAAATATCATTAAGGACTGTCTAGGTTTGCTGGTGTCAGAAATGATAAAAAATCTACAACTGGTTAATTACAATATATCTTTAAATAATAATATTTTACTAGCATTACAACTTTTGAGAAAGTACTGAAATTAATTTCATTTACTAAATAACTGTTTTTAGAGAACCACACCAAATGGGATTACTATCTATGAATTGCTAATTGAGACAGTTCTACATGTTGATTTTTGTCAACATCTGAGAAATACCATTTTAAACATTAGATAATGCTGTATGCAATTTACATAGCTTGAGAACTAATATATATTTAATGATACAATATTACTTGGTTAATATACTTAGCTAATATAATACACAATTAGTTAACACATAAGATACTGATTTAATATAAGTAATAAACCTCACTTAGTTAATATTTATAATGACACATAGCAATATATAAAGTTAGTAAAATATAATTAGTGAATTAGTTAATATGCCACTTTTTTTATTAAAAAAATCTTTGACTATTACATTCATATGTTAACCTCCCAAAGCCTATTTGTCCATAATGAGAAGATACCAACCTATTAGAACAGTTGGAAAGTACGCCAACATACTTTGCTAATAGATTTTTCCCACATGGCCTAAGTTTCATTTTCTGAATCCAAAGCCATAATAACCCAATGATGCCTCAATTGTTAAATTCACTGCGGGTAAAAGCTCCTTTTAATGAAAATGGTTGAGATACAAAGAGAATGGGAAGCTGCAGTCACCATGCTCTCTGGCAGAAGGCGGCAGCAGCTGAAGAGTCTGACTATCCTTCAGGAGAGTCCTCTGTATGCTGCATATCTACTCTATTACCAGGTCCTCACTTAGGCTTTATTGTTTACTTTTTGATTATAAACTAAACTATGATTATAAAAGTATAATTGTGTCAAAATCTAAATATTCTTTAATTTTAAAAAGCACCATTTCAAAATAAGAAAGCATCATTTCATAAAATAATTTTGTATTTGATGTTGTAATTTTCTATTCTGTTTAACTGATGAGACAATTTTATTCTAATGCACTCAGTAAAAATTAATGTGGCATTGTAATGTGTTAATATCTGAGTGCATGACCTGCTCATTTTTGTTTTCTTAAATTATGGGCTCATTCATTCTTAACCCAGAAAAAAAAAAAAGGAAAAAAAAATTTTATCATCACTCTGTCTAGTTCCAAAATAACCCTCCTAGAATTTTTATACAGATTGTCTGAATATTATAAAAACTGATAGGGTCAATAGTTTTTCCTACCTGGGATCATGACATCATTTATCAAAAAGTAAAACTTACCCCTCAGTAAAGTAATATAATTTTCTATCTTAGATCCTCTACATTTGTATCAGGATTATTTCTAACATAATAAAAAAATAAAATTAAGTAGTGAAATAAAGCCAACAAATTATTTTTATTGTTTATTTTGTGAACAGGATCTCTTTTCCATTATTCTATTTTTTTTACATTATGGAAATCTAGTAACTTCTATATCCTTATTTTAAAATCAATAACCTTACTGAAGTATCTTATTAGTTCCAATGAATATTCTGTTGTCTCCTAAAACTTTGTGAATGCAGTACATATTAAGGCCTAATTTCTGTGGTAAATACTTGAAATTTATTGTATTTAATCCTTATTTTAGAAACTTTGGAAATAATATACATATGGTCTGAGTTCAATATATGTATTTTTTTTTGACTAACTGAAAAAATAAAAGAAAGACGAGAGATACCTGTGAAAACTGGAAAGAATTATCTGTGTATAAAGTGTTATAATTATCCCTCCTTTATATCATCCATCTCCATACCTTTAACAATCATTTGCTCCTGGTTCTCTTTTCTAGCAGGCAGCCAGTCATCTCCTGCCAAAAATTCATGTCAACATATCCAAAAGCTAAGCTCATTATCTTTCTCCACAGCTGTTAAGTAACCAATTTTTCTCCTATGAATTCCTGTTACATTGTATTTTATCACTTAAAGGGTTTCAGTACATTCTGCATCCTTCATCTCCTCTAAGGGAAAATATAACTCTTAAAAGCAGATACTAATTATTTATAAATGTTTTTAGCTCACAACATGTGTAGGCTCTCACTGAACATGGGATGAACTCAACTGAATTCCACCTTCTCACAGATGGGCTGTATCCTGGCCCAGGGGCAGTGAGAGCTGTCATCCCGGGCTGTTGATGACATGTGTCCTTCCCACTCATTCGGTTGCCATGACTATGGCACAGTGAGCCATCCTTCTACTGCTTCCCTCATTGGGACACACCCCTATAAATAGCAGTTTCAGAATGTGGGTCATTCACAGGACTAGCAGAGGTGCCACCCAGAGGGGCTGATGCGAGGAAGACCAGGATCCCGGATGGGATGAGAGGGTAGTGGAGTCTGGTTGCCACTGATTGAAAATGAAGAAATTGAGAGCGTTTTTTCACCCAAACACAACATCGAGGCAATCCACGTCTACACTGCCTATGACATTTGCCTCTTTAATAATAAAGATAATCCTGCAAATGATAAACTGTCCCTAAAATAGCCTGTGGTGTAGGAAAGTTACAGCGTTCAAGGTTTCTACCTGCATGGGATCAGGTCCTCTTTAACACAGTTGTTAGTTCCTTTAAAGACCAGTAAACTAGGTTCTACCAAGATGTCGGATTCCTAGTAACAGTCATACATCAGGTAGTTTAACTTACTATCAAAAGCCTCAAGAGAGGTAAATCCATGTATATTATTTTGGTGGCCCTTCATCCCAAAACATTTTTTCAGTGAAAACACACACCCTTCTGGGTACATCACCCAGATGCTTACGTCAAATTCGTTCAGAGCCGCAGCCAGCTCCCCGATGCCTGTGTGGCCTTTGGCTTCGTCGGTGGGCGAGGTAGCTTGAGCAGCATTGGAGATGCCGGCAATGGCCTCCTGCACTTGTTTGAACACGTAATCTCGGTTGGCTCTGGTGGCGGCAACATCTGGGTGGCGGAGAAAGGCCTGGGAGGCTGTGTACAGCATTGTGGCGTTCTTCTTTAGAGCCCCTCGGGCAGCTGCCATCTCATCCCGACAATGAGGGTCCTTCAGCTCCTGTGTGTGCAAAACACAAACCCATCACTTCCATGAAGCTTGCCATGGAAGTATCTGTAATAGAACTTAAAGTCACAGACATCTAGGACCACTGAATTTTAGAAACCATCTCCTCTCTCTTCTCTCTAGCTGCCAAGACTTTGCACATACTGTTCTTTCTATGTGAAATATCTGAGCATCCCTCTTCCACCCTATCCTTTCCCCTGATGGGGCCCATCCTCTGAGAACCTACTCTCCATCCAACTCTCTAAGCTACATCCCCTTCTATCTGCTCCCACAAGACCCTCTTCCCTCCTATCATTAACACTCATCAATGCTTTATTGTATTTACTTATTTAAGTATATGTCTTTCTCCTAAACTGTATGCCTAATGACAGCAGAGAGCCCTAGCTATCTTGCTCAGTGGTTCTTTAGGCAACAGCACAGTATCTGGCCCATGAAATGCATTCAATAAATATTGCTGCAAGAATGTAAAAACTGAGCCACCAACAAGGTAAATGGCTTGAATGGATCAGAGTTAGTTATCAGCAGATGGTAAACCCAAACTTCAGTTTTCTGATACTGTGCCTGACTCCACATTGAATTACAATCACAAACATGGGAAATTGAACGCCTCTGATTTTGCTTAGTGCATCTCTGTCACTTCATTATCATTTTCAGAATAGGGTTCATTTTTTTCAAAACTACTTTTGATGGCAGATCACTCATTTGAGTTTAGGGAATAATAAAAAAATAGATCAAAGATGATTTGCTTTCTTAGTTTTGGATGTCAAAATAGTACCGCTGGAGAGTCTCTATTTTCAGCTTTAAAGGGTATTGTTAAGAAAATGTTCACAGCAGTTTTGGAAATGTTAAAGGCAGTACTGTTCTCTGAGAGCCATGTAGGACTGCCAGCTGAGTACCTCTGGGAGAAAATTTCTCTAGCTTCAAAATTTATCATTAGAGGGTATTTGAACCACTGGGGTTCTATTCCTATTTGCTCACTTGGTACACGATAGATGGATGACCTGGAAACAGTGAATTACATCTCTCTTCCATGGGTCAAAATAATTCTGAGACAAGCACATTATATTTGATATCTAAGATTGTCAAGACAAACTGACATTAAGTAGTAAATAACTAACTGAGCCATCTATCCCCCTTTGCTTAAGCACTAACAGATCTATGCCAGCCAACACAATTTCTAAATTGGGATGACTTATTTTTAGCCCTAAAGATCAACACAGATAAATGGGGAACCAACATGTGAGGGTATCCTCTACACTGGTCAATAATCTAGGCGGTGCAGGTAGAAGTTTCCTCCCAACTAGTCATGAAGGGTCTTATTAACCTCTAGAACACCTGGTCCAGAAATCTTAGATTCCATTCTGGGATATATCTATACTAAAAAAAAATCTAAATATGAAAGTGAGAAATAGGGGGTGGGAAATTCTTTCCATAAAGATATTTTTAGAAACATTTTTAATCACATGAAAAAAACCTGTAAACAATGTAAATGTTGATTTATGAAGAATTGGTTAAGTAGACTATTGAAGTTTTCATTTGATGGACTCTTTATGTGGATATTAAAAGAAGTTTCCATAAAAATAATAAAATGGGTAATATTTATAAGATAAATAAAGAAGAACATTTTACACCTATTTGTATGCACAGTATGATTGTAAATATGTTACAATATGAAGATAAACAACTGAAAAGCAATATACCAAAATATTAGCATGACGTTTCTGTGGCTGGTAGAGTGTTATACAATTTTTTTTCTTCTTTTTAATTCTACTTTTTTTCCTAAATTTTCTTGAAAGAGTGTGAAATAGCAATAGTTAAAACAAGGTTAATGAGATAAAAATAAATTATATTTATGGGCATTCTCAGATGAATATCTCATATATTACTGTGGATTTTAATACCAGCTACATGCTGATGACTTGTTTCCATCTCCAACCCACATCTCTCTCCTTTTGACATTTCTACATGGATCTTACAAGCATCTCAAAATCAATGTATCTAAGTATGAAATCTTGATCTCTAAACCTCACTAATCCCTTTCCAATCTTCACCCATCTCAGTAAATTCCTCACCACCTACCCATTTGCTCAAACAGAACCTCAGATGTGAACTGGTTGCTTTCACTCCCTAACCTCCCACAGCCAATTCCACAGCAGGTCCTGAGTGTTCTATTTTCAAAATAAACGTGGACTCCCTATGCTTTTCTCCACCGGTACTGCTGCCAAGCTATCTGAGGCCACCACTGAGGCAGAAAAGACACAGCCGGGCCAAAGGACAGCTTCCTCATGCACAGGCATTAGTCAGAAGGCAAAGCTACCTCTTTGTTTTGCCCTTACTGAGGCCATGATGCATGGAGGAATGGCATCTAAAACAGAAACTTTGTAGCATCTGAGCAAGAAACTCTGACCATGAAGAACCATGGAGCATGTGCAATAAAAATGCACAGGTTGCTGATGACCCTATAGGACCTTCCACATGTGGCATTCAACTAGTAAGGGACAATTGAAGGGAAAACAGCTCCTAGAGCGCATGTAGGGTGGCTTCAGGAGACAAATGTGCAGGACCAGAAGCTGAGGCAACCTGAAGCAATCCAGGCCACACCTCAGCCCCCTGCTCAAAGAATATTCCACCCCCTAATCAAAAAGACCCCCACCCATTCAAAGTGCTAAAAATAAGACAAAAAGAGGATCAACAACCCTGGGTGGCACCCCTCACTCTAGAGGACGCCCACACCCTTCTCTGAGTGTGTAACTTTTGCTTCTGTCCTGAATAAACTGTGTCTTTGTTCTCTTTGATCCTCAGACTCCGTGTGTGTGTTTATTTTTTCCTCTGTGTTTTGTGTTCCTCACCAAATTCTTTTGGATGAATTGAACGAGAGCCTGGACTTTTGATAAAGATTTTCCAGAATCACCAGCATCGCTCACCTAGATGACTTCAGCCCCCTCCCAACTACAACTAGTCTCTCCTCTTCCATGCTACCCCCTCTTTGCAATGTACCTAGAGTAACATTAAACTGTAAATCTGAGACTTTGATACCAAACTCTGAACTATTCAGCTACTACCCATTCACTTACAATAAAATCCAAACACTCTGCAAGACTCTGAATGTCCTAGCACCCACCGTTCTCCCCAGCCTCCCCCTTGGTTCACTGAAATCAAGATTCAATGCATTTTTTTTTCAGGTGTTTAAACAAACTAAGTGGGTTTTGGGCCTCAAACCTGTGCTTTAGAGTAACTTAGCTCCTAACCACATTACATTGTGGGCTACCACACAAGATTCCACTTGAACAAAGCATTCTGCTGATAACAAAATACATAAAAATAATTGCCTGAACTAAAATCATGACTGTGTGCCCACCACAAAGGACACTGGAAGCTCTTTAGGGAAGGGACTAGATCTTGGTCAAGTTTGTAATACAGGTGTCACTTCAGTCTGGCACAGATGAACACTCAACAAATGTTCAGTAGAATTCTCATGTTGGTCACAGAGAACCTTAGAAAAAGTCCCTAGGAAGTGCCCAAAATGTCGAAGAATCCTAGGAGTAGTCAAGAAGATGGGTGAATAGGATTTTAACTAACCTCTCCACATTTAAAGATGTTTTTTCTAAGAAGAAAGAAAAAGACACACTCTTTGGAAACAAAATTCTAATGGTACCTACTGAACAAATAGAGCAGGCTAAATGGAGAGTGTCATCTTGAGACAAAAGGGAGGCAAAGAAAACCCCAGGTCAACCACCTTCACCAAAGTGACTCGCTACCTGTGCTCTCCCTCCCCTGTCCATTGCCTTCTCTCTCTCTCTTTCTCTGTCTTTTCTCTAGTTTTCTTCATGTTTACTTAATCTCTTTGATAAAAGTTTCACTGTACATACTACACACTTGGGGTGTGTATATGCACGGTGCTGTCCACAGGGCTGGGAGATAAAAAGTGAGGGCTAAGGACAGTGCCCAGGGAGTGGCCACAGCATCACACCACAGTTTGATATTCTTTATGTTTCAATCGGGAGCTTTTCCAAGTGTGAACAAAAGGTTAGAGTGTGGTCAGACATAGAGAACAGGCTTGTGGCTGTGAAGGGGGAGGGTGGTGGGGGAGTGAGGGACTGGGAGTTTGGGGTTAGCAGATGCAAACAATTACACATGGAGTGCATAACAACAGGGTCTTGCTGTATAGCACAGGGAACTATGTTCAATATCCTGAGATAAACCATGATGGAAAAGAATATTTAAAAATGTATATATCAATATATGTATAACTGAATCACTTTGCTGTATAGCCAAAATTAACACAGCATTGTAAAGCAACTATACTTCCATAAAAAATTAAATATAAAAGTCAAAAAAAAAAGAAAGGCTAGAGTGTGGTAGGGCTGGCGTAGTGGTTCCCACCACTGAAGCAGGTGGCCTGTGACCTACTGTAAGCACGCAGGGGCCTGAGAGTACCCAGGGAGTACCACCACCGTACAGTAGGGCCAGAACGGGCTCGACTAGGAAGCTGCCTTTGTGATCACAGGTTCCTAAGGTATCTGGTGATCTGACAGCCAGCAGATGCAGCTGATCCACTGTCCGGGCCTACAAAACTACAAGGTTACTTAAACTCACTCACTTTCTCCCCTAGATTTCCAAAATCTTTCCCACCTGTTGTCTTCTTGCAGCTACATAGTTAAGTTTCACCATCTCTTTTCCAAATTCTTTAAAGCGATTTGCAAGGTCTTGCTCATTTGTAGCATTTTTGACAGCTTCCAAGGCCTCCTCCACCTGAAACGATAAAAAAAAAAATCCATAACTGGATAGTATTGCAATATTATTAAACATGCTAGAAATGCTAGTTTGTTAAAAAGAAAACATTTATGCATTAACATTTAAATAAAATAATGGGAAAAAGTACCCCAAGAAGCATTTATAATCAGAATAAATATTTGTTCAACATTTATATACTTTGTATATAAAAGATAATAATTGCTGAACTCCTGAAGCATATAAAATACTACATTGATTGTATTTTGAGTTATGGTTTTGATAAGGGATATGGACTTTTAATTTCAAGTAGAAAAATAAAGGAAAATATACTTAAGAAATATGGAATTGAAAAACAAACTTTAGAAATCTTCAGAGGAGGAAATGTTTTGCAAACAAAAACTGGAGGAACTTCTGGGCTGCAAAAAGTTTGAGATAGCTTAAATCTGCAACCAATCTTCTTGGCATCACCTCTAAATCTGGGACTAAAGGGATTGTCATTTTAAGCTGAGTTTACACCTTGCCATCCAATAGAAGAGAAAATATTGAGCCTCGAGAAGTAATTGAATTTGAAGTTTTGTTGCCATGTAAGGTGGCATCAACTAGGGTGAACAGAATAACGGTCAGTGGAAATAGCCAAGAACATAATCGTGAGTGAATAAGGCACAAGACAGAACTACGTTTGCAAAATCAAAAGTTCTTAGTTTTGAAGGGAGTCTGGTAGAGAGGCCTCAACTAGTACAGGCTTCTGAGAGTGGCAGTAGAAAAAGAGAAATGGTAGCTGTGAAAGAGTAATGAGAAATACAGAGAATGTATGGGTCTACTGCAGAATTCCAATTGGCTCTTGTAGTTTAGACCAAATCAAAGGACAATATACAGACAGTTCATTGTTTGACAATGCGGAAATCCAAATGACCATTAAAATGGCTAGAAAAAGTCATAGATTAACATAGTACTATGGAGATACACCTTTGTTTAACTTGACACAATCACAAAGGTGGCTAATCCAACTTCCTCACCAATTTCCACTGAGTGCAGGAAGAGAGTAGTGTATATAAACCAGTGATAATGGATATCATCAAATCTTTTCCTCCATAGATATGACAGTACCATTAAATTTACTAAATAGGCTAACATTTCATTAAGGAAAGAGTTGCAGCAAGCAAGGGAAGTTATTTAGAATGATGGTGATGGGGGTTCAATCTAGACACCAGATAAAATTAGGTTTCCATTCTCATCTTTTATGGAAGATAGAAGATCTTTCTTTCGTACCTATTTGCATTGTTCCTGAATGATTGTGAAGAGGAAAGGCTACGTCTTGCTCTTGGAAAGTCTGCAGGTGACAGGGACCTGGGAGGAGTGGAAGGACACAGATGGCAGGCTGTGTGATGGCTCTGAGAAGAAGAGTGGTGCTCATGGGGGAGGTGTTATAAGGGGAGGTTTGGGGGACTCTGTGTGCTGGATTGGGAAGTCACTTCCAACAAGCTGATAAAGGGGGCCCTTAGAAGCAGCTGCCACATACTTCCTTGTAATAAATGCCCTCCTGACCTTGGACCCTACAGATAGTTATTCTCCTCCCATGGCCGGCCTGGGCTGACGAACACCAACGTGAGAACCCTCAGCTCTGGCAGGTCTTCCTGTCCTTAATACTGGAACCTGAGTTCTGGGGATGGGGATAGCTGAAAAGGGTGAACTTCTAGACAGGATATTAAAATTTCCTCCCTATTTGGTGGATTTAGAAATTATTTTCAGAGCTTGTCCCTTAAAACTCTTAAAATCTTGAGTCTTCTCAGAGTTTGTCTGAAATAGCCCTTACCCCCAATTCCAAAGCAAGCCTACTTGTCACTATTATTTAGTCGACAGCTCTGTCAAATTGTTTGAGACAGACTCTTTAAATCAGTCTCCAGGACTTCCCTGGTGGTCCAGTGGTTAAGACTCCGTGCTCCCAATGCAGCGGGCATAGGTTTGATCCCTGGTTGGGGAACTAAGACCCCACATGCTGCACAGCGTGGCCAAAGACAATAATTTAATTACATCAAATCAATCTCCAATTTTCCTGACTGAAACTGCACTTATTTTAATGTAAAAAAGTAGTCTGAGAATTCATACTTCTTAAGTATGAATACTTATTAAGCACCTATGAGGAGCTAGGCAGGCATACGGGGATGGGGACAGCAGGAACAGAAGAGTCTGATTCCCCTCCTGGACCGTGTGACCCTGTTCTGTCCACAGTCACTGCCCATACCAGTGCTACAAATCATTGTTATGATCATTTCCGTTTGGACAGACTGACCTCATTCCAGGGTCCTTCAGTTGATATCCAGTTGATTGGATTTTAAGTGACACAAATGAAACTAATAAGTCATACAAAGCTTTCTTGTTAGGATCTGGATTTATAGCTAAATTTAAAAGATGTTATCTTGGAAATAGGAGTTGGCCAAGTAAATGAATGAATGAAGACAAGATTCTATATTTAATTACTTTACTTGTTGAGCCATATACTCTGGTTTGACCATGGATATCTCAGCAACATCATACTTTATCTTTCTGCCTCCTAAAGATAAGCTGGCCTTCTTGATTAAATTTTCTGTTTCCTTGTTCAAAAGTGAAGAAAATGATTTCATCGGATAGCAAGAATGATTAAATGCTAGCATCATTTATTTATAAAGTGCCATGCTTTATAAAATACAATAATACAGCTTGATACATTTCCAAAGTTACTTTCAGCTTGTACAAGAAAAATGACAATAGCCAGTGTCCCTGACTACTTATGATGTAGCAGACATTGGTCCAAATGTTTTACATATATCTAATTTAGTCCTCCAAAACAGCTCTTTGAAGCTGATAGTTTTCTTGTTTCTTCTTTACAGAGGAAAGACTGCAGCCCGAGGGGTGACAGAGCCAGCCTGAGAGGTCTCACAGCAAGAGAGTGCAGGAACCTGGGTGTGAGCCCAGAGAGTTTGCTCCAGAGCTCATACTTTTAACTCCCAGGCTGTGCTGCCTCAGTTTCCTAAAAAGGATGGTTTTGTAAAGCTGCTGGAGTCCAGTTTGGATTGTACTGATCAGCTGATAATGAAGATTCATGAAGAGCCCTGCCCCATCTGATTTGATCAGTCTCCAGGTTTTAGTCATTCCACCTCTTAATTTCTCTAAAATCTACCCCTTCACAGTACACACTGCCACTGCCTTCACTCAGCTTTCCTTTCATTCACTGGCCTGGATCATTTTAATCATCTCTCAATCTGTCTCTCTGCTTGGGCTCACCGCTCTTCTAATTCCTTCTCCATATTGCTACCAAAATTATTTGGCTAAATCACGAAGCTGATTCTAATGCTTAGGACTACTCAGCAGTTCCCCATAATCTATACAGAGTCTAAACAAATGGGTAGAGTCCAAACTAATTATCATGATAACCGAGACACTCCACACCCTGTATCTCTCTAACTCTGTGACTGCCCCTCCCAACCTCACCCTGTCTGCTCCAACAACAGAATCAATCAACCAGATTACTGTGGACGCTCCAAGTCCCTCCCTCACTCTCATGCCTTTGTTCTTTCCTCCGTCTGTGAAGCTCTCAGTAGGTGAAATCTTTTGTCCCACCTGGATCCATCTCCCTTCTTATGGCAAGAGTATGCCAGTTGGGAGCAGTGACTCACTCTCTCCCTAGGCTGGTTATCAAATCTAAATTTCATACTTTCTGCCTGCTCTGTGAACACGTAGCTGGGCCCTTTACACCTTATTCCTGTGTTAAGATCTTATTCCTATGTTAAGCTTTGTAGGGAGAGATTGTTTGACAGGCAACAAAGGAGGAAGGGGTTTTGTTTCCTGGTCCTGGAGCGCTCCCTGGACAGGCTCGGCAGCAGGGGTAGTTCCTCCAACACCAGGTGGCCCCCATGGGTGATTCTGTAGTGGAATGCCTCTAGTGAGACATGTCTCCACGCACAGTTTTCCTTGACACCCTAAAGGGCAGAGTTCTGGCAAGTTCCATTGGCTTGTGTGGCACTTCAGTGGCCTCTCTGTCATCCAGTGGCCTAGGAACATCTGGATCCTGGCCCTGGTTTGGGGTGGGCTCTCCCTAGAGTGCTCTATCTCAGTCCTGGAGGGAGTGGCTGCTCCTTCCCTAGAGTTCTCTTTAAGTCTTCCTAGACAATTGCTTGTTACTCTAATCTATTAGCGCTAATAATTCTTTTTTTTTAATTTAATTAATTAATTAATTTATTTATTTATTTTTGGCTGTGTTGGGTCTTCGTTTTGTATGAGGGCTTTCCCTAGTTGCTGCAAGCGGGGGCCACTCTTCATCGCGGTGCGCAGGCCTCTCACTATTGCAGCCTCTCTTGTTGCGGAGCACAGGCTCCAGACGCGCAGGCTCAGTAGTTGTGGCTCACGGGCCCAGTTGCTCCGCGGCATGTGGGATCTTCCCAGACCAGGGCTTGAACCCGTGTCCCCTGCATTGGCAGGCGGATTCTCAACCACTGCACCACCAGGGAAGCCCCTAATAATTCTTTATATTAAGCTTTCCCTGCTCAAATTACTGTGTAGTTTTGCTCTCACTACTGGACAGGATGATACCTTCCCCACTCTTCTGATGGGGCCAACCTCTTGCCAATCACCCTCAATTCTCTGCCCCCAGCTTCAGGCTTGGGCTTGTGACTCCAGCCTGTTCAATCTGTGGTTGAACAATTAGTTCAGGAAAAGGCAAATCTCATTCAGTTCACTGAGCCCCAGTCCTAACACCTCCCTCTCCCAATCACATCACCCTTCTTCACATTATCCCAAATCACCCAACAATACATTTGGTTGAACTGATCCCATCCTTGGTTTGGGGCTGATGAGGGAGAGGAACAGTGCTGACCAAACTAAGAAATCAGCACATCCCACGCCCCCTCTAAATAATTAACTCAGAGATGTATACCTGATTTAGAAGCCAAAATGACTAACAAAATTGTAAAACTTTTATTTGAGCTGCCTGGGAAGAGAATTTCCTCTTGTTTGCTAACTATAGTCTAGAAGCATGTAATCTTGAGAATATTTTGTAGCTACCTTGAGATTTTGAGAAAAGGGCCTACAGAGAAGAGTGTCCTTAGTGAGGAAAAAGATATAGAAACCTGGTCCTTGTCACATGTTTGTACCTTGATCAAGCTTTGCCTGAAGCTACCTGCCTCTGGAATTTTAGTTTGGTGAGCCAATATATTCCCTTTAGGAAAGGCCAACTTGAGTTGGGTTTCTTTTATTTAAAATGGAAAACATCCTAATTATTATGTTTTCCTTCCAGGTGAGACCATAGCAATATGCGCAATTTTCACAACATGTACTGCACTCTTTCTTAATGTCTCCCCCACTACCAGCCTATACAGTTGCGAAGGCAGGAGTTGAGTCTTATTTACCTTTGAAGTCATATATCTTGGCACAATGTCTTATACATAGTAGGCATCCAATAAGTATCTCTTGAAAGGATAACTGAATAAATAAATTCCAAATAAACCAGCTGAAGTTAATGCCATGACAGCTCTGATGAAAAACATGTGCTAAGAACCTGGGCAGTAACATCTACCTTTATAATCAGAGACAAGGATATTTTATACCTTGATAATGTGCAGCAGAAATTAACAAAATATTGTAAATCAACTATATTTCAATAAATTTTTTTTTAAAAAAGAGCCACATCAGAGTTGCAGGACAAAACAGCAGACTACTGAGAAATAATGTTACTGGGGACTCACTAAGACCATTCAATGCTAACGTCACAAAAATCACAGGTAATATTAAACTCACCCACCAACAATGGGGCAGAAGCATTAGATTTGTCCCCTGGTAGTCTCGAAGATAATTTGAATTTTCTGAGAAGTTGACTAAATGGTTGTGTTTTCTCATTTTGTTATTGACTTTCTAAGGAGGAATTCTGAGATAATCGGGAACATCATTATTCCAGGACTCAGCCTGAGTACAGAAAAAAGTGATTGTTTCCTCTGACACACACATGGCTAGGTGAGTTTGTGTGTAATGACATCACCAACGCTAAGAATTGGACAATATACTCTGATTGCATTCATTCAGAGTTTAGGGAAAATAAATATTGCTCTTCTCAATCACTGATTGAAATGCAGGAGTCCTTTCAAAGCGTGAAGTGTCACATCTCCATCTAACACACTGATAATGTCAACTGATTGCAGGATACACCAGGTGTCTGTAAGGAATCACTCACCAGCAACTTCAACAATACAAGTGATTATAATTCAGTAGTTTTTAATGATGTCTGATGTGCAAATGATTCCTTTAGCTTCGCTCAGGAACATCAAATTCCCACTTTGGCGATAACTCGGCTTTGAACTATATGTCACTCGCTGTTCCATCACTATCCTCCTGAATTCAAAATAACTACAGTAGCAAAAACCTTCAGCAGTCATACGAATCCTTAATATAACATATTCAAAAGAGAGGTCAACATTAAAACACACACAAATACTTGCAAAATAGAGCAAGTAGCTTAATATGAGCAGCTAGAATATCTATGTGTTATATGAAAAGATGGACTCCTTAGCAGGCATATAAACTTAAGTTTGCAAATGTAATTTTAAGGTAGCAGAATGCAAAAACCTACACACTGCCAAATCACACAACCTCTGCAGAATTCCCAGTTCTTTACGCATTTTCAGAGGGTGAATGACTTTTGCTCAGGATTATTCAATTTGCCAACAATTACCTAGAGGGTGCAGGGCAGAAAATGAAGACGGGCATTTTAGGAGAATAAATGGACTCTCCTTCATCTACTCAGTGAATTATTGATGGAAAAACATGAAAATAAGTTTCTGATAAGAAGGCAATTCCCTCCATATTCCTGTAAGTTACTCAGAAACGAGAAAAATCAATATCTGCAAAGAACGGCAATAAAGTTTTGGCATATGGCCTAAAAGATGAAAAGTAAAATATTATCTGAAATGCTTAAAGGTAAAATACCTATGCAGTGGTTAACACGGCAGGAAGCTACAGGACTCCTTATACTGTGTTAATCAATGTTCCGACCCCAAATCAAGTCACTGCTTTATTATCGTTAGAAAGCACCTGCCACTCTTTTTCTCATCTATGTTCTATCATCCATTTGGTAAAGAAACTCATTTTTATTTGGAAGAAGTCTTGATAAAAGTATAGATGATAATTTCTAACCTGCTCCATCAAAATACATAAAGATATTTCCTTCATCTTGAGTTAAAAACAAGTAGATGTTGGCAGACAACACTTGTTTATGAGAGGATGTGCTTCTATAGACAAGAACAAAAATGCTAAGAAGAATTATATACCATGTTCATTTGCAAAGAATTGTTGACACATTGTCTTTTTTAGGGGATTGGAACAATAGTCCCATCGTATGAAACCCTGACTGACCTGAACCCAAGTATGACACATGCCACCTGAGTAATTCAGCGATAGCACCAGAAGCTGCAGTTCCCCACTTGCTCCACAAGAGTACACCATTCCGCCACCGCTGTTCCCTGCAGAGGCTGCGCTTTCAGTAGAACAAATGTGTTATTCAGTCTACAATCATTTTTAATTTTACTACTGACAGTCTGACAGGACTACTTAATATTGCTGGGTTGACCTTTCCATATTTTGTGCTAAATCTTTTTTTTTTTTTTTTTAACTTCTCAAACTGCTGTGTCGGGAAGAGGATATAATTGACTCCACATTAAGACAGGCTGCAGTGTGATATTATCAGCCGACAGCACTGGTCAAAACAGGTGGGTAGAGGCAGGATTGCAGGCAGCAACTGGTGCTGTACATCACACTACAGGCCCCGATTGCACAAGCACCCTCCACGTGTGGGCCATTCGGGGAGAATATTTAGCCTTCATCACTCCTCAAGAGGGGCTTGAAATGGCCTTCCACGGCACAGAGAACATATAAGTTAATTTCCTTAGGTTCAGTCCTATTCTCCTGGTAAAGGAAGACTGTCCATCTGGGGAAAGATCTTTCTTAAAATGTTGCCTTTGAAGACTAAGCAGGCTGGAAGAGAAAGGTAACAAAACTTTTTCTCCAACACACTTGAGAACAAAGTCATCTGTAGCCTAAAAGATGCACATAATTCAGGCGGGGCTGAAGAAATAACAGCCAGCACTGCAGTTCCGGGATCTGACAATGGTGACATAGCCGCCATTTACCAAACACTTACTTTGCACCAGACTCCGTGATGAATGCTTCATAAGGAATTCCCCCAGTTTAAACCTCCCCACAACTCTGAGGGCTGCACAATCATTAGCCCCCTACTAACAGATGAGGTGTCTGAGACCTAAGGAAGTTTCATTTTTTATTATTTTTTATACATATATTTTATTGAAGTATAGTTGATTTACAATGTTGTGTTAATTACCGCTGTACAGCAAAGTGACTCAGTTGTACGTATGTATAGATTTTTTTAAGGCTCTTTTCCATTCTGGTTTATCATAGGTTTTTTGTTTGTTTGTTTGTTTTATTTATGGCTGTGTTGGGTCTTCGTTTCTGTGCGAGGGCTTTCTCTAGTTGTGGCAAGCGGGGGCCACTCTTCATCGCGGTGCGCGGGCCTCTCACTATCGTGGCCTCTCTTGTTGCAGAGCACAGGCTCCAGATGCGCAGGCTCAGTAATTGTGGTTCACGGGCCCAGTTGCTCCGCGGCATGTGGGATCTTCCCAGACCAGGGCTCGAACCCGTGTCCCCTGCATTGGCAGGCAGATTCTCAACCACTGAGCCACCAGGGAAGCCCCTATCATAGGTTATTGAATATAGTTCTCTGTGCTCTACAGGAGAACCTTGTTGTTTATCCATTCTCTAGATAATAGCTTCCATCTGCTTACCCCAGCCTCCCATCCCATCCCTCCCCCGCCCCCCTCCCCTTTGGCTACCACCCTGTCTGTTCTCTATGCTGTGGAGGCTTTATGTGGTGGGTTAGGACAGGCTGGCAAGTGGACCCCAAACCAAGACTAGACCTAGGCTGTCTTACTCCAGGGGCCATAAGGTTATTCATAAAGTTACACTACCCCTCAGTATCCTGTGAAATAGGTAGTCTTTCCTCATACTGCTCTCCTCATCCAACTTGCAAGAGCCTTCCTGGGTTTCTGAGGCCTATTCTCTGAGAAAAGTCTGAGAGAAAAATTCCCAAACAGGTTCTGCTTCGTGTCCCCTGGCTCCTCAGGAACCTGAACAGAAACCATGAAGAGCTATGCCTTCTTTGTGGTTTATGACCATGCAACTCAGCCTGGGGATGTTGGCATTTGAGGCCTTTCATAATATTGCAGAGTTTATACAAAATTTTGGAAATCTTGGCTCCTTTATTGGGGCCAGCTCAGCTAAGACCCTGCCCAAGATTTTTTGACAGAAAACACTTGTGATTTTGGAAATTTCTTAATGAACCTCCATATTGGACAAATCTGATATGGAAGGTGAGGTAAGAGCAGGCTGTCATTATTCATTTCCTATCTCACCTGCCCCCTCATTGTTCATTTCATGGAAGAAGAAAATACAGGCATGGAATAGAGACCCTCAAGGCAGAAGCCACGTTCCTAAGCAACTGAGTTACATCATCAAAGGGTGGGTCCACCCAGGCTGCAACTAGATACCAGTGAGCAACTAGGAAAACAGAGAAAGGCCTAGCTGTCAAGGACTGGGAGGGTTGCACGTGACCCAGGAAAATTTGTGACCAGGGCAAATCTCCACTTCCATGAAGAAACAAAAGACTTAAAAGGAACCAAGGAATCCTGACAAGCAAGGCACATATCATGGAGTTCTAGGAGTTGGTGGGGCACATATGCGCCCAGAGACCCAATCCAGGAATGTTAGATGCCAAGCTTGATGCAACAAGATTGATTCTAGCCATCAGTGCTGTGGACGAGGCTTCTTTTTATTGCCAGACTAAGGGGGGTTCAAAGTACATAATTCTACAAAAGGGCAACGCTGGAGCAGTTAACAAAATACAATGCAACATGGGATCCACATTAAAGTGGGCAGAGGTGGTCACATGGCCAGCTACCCAGAAGAGCTGGCCTGGCCTGAATTACCACAGGGACCAGCGCTGCTCTGAATCTCAAGACAAAGTCAAGGCAGGCACACCATGCGCGGCAGCCTCTGCAGCCTGAAAGATGCACTGTTTTGTACGCCAAGAACTAAGGGGAAATCCAAACTCTGTGTTTTGAGAGAAGGAAAACAATTCAAGTGAATCTTCTGTAACTTTGAAAGATGTATTATTGAATATAATTTTAGTAGTAGAAAAATTGGGGGCATACCACTTGGGTGAGTAACCAAGTGATCTGGTGAGCAGTGAAACATCTTTGGTCCAGTTCAGCGCCATGGTCAATATTGCTACCCACATAAAGCACATTTTGGTAAGTTCTACATACGTACAATTCTCAGATGAGATAAAAGTCTCATGACGTCTGCCATGTCCGCCAAGATGAGCAAGCGTGTTACAGCCGATAGCAGAGCCCGGGCAGCTCGCACCATGGTGCCACGCTTCACCGAGGAGCACGGGTCATCAGCGAACTCGGAAGAGGCAATGCGCATCGTCTCACCTGGAAGACAGACATGGAGACACATGTGGGTAGACAGGAGGCTCAGAGGCTGGCAGTCATAAAGATCTGTGGACGGGCCATCACAGCTCTCATTGCAAAACCACTATTACCAGGTGGTACCAGCTCCCTCAGTGCAGCAGAAACTTTCAAGTCAAACGCATAAGTGCACCCAGACAGGTGCTGTAGACAAAACCCAAGTGTAAAATTATGTGTTTAGCATCAATAAGGAAGATATTTAATTCAATTTGTCTAAGAATTGAGATGGATTTGCCTGACCTTATTCATTCTCACTCTGCACATCCCTTGGAACCAGTGGTATTCACTAGGCTAGTTGGTTTCTAACAGTTGAAGAATAAAGTTAACTGCTCCAGAGAGGAATGAAACTTAAGACCTTGGCCTCATGAGCTCTGTACTCTTAATTGAGCTAATCAGACAATAACAGACTATAGAGTTGCCCCAGGTCTGTTCTTTTAATTCTCTGCTAGGAAGCTATTCTCTAATATAGAGAACATTTATGAGACAATTGAAGCGATTCAACAGATGTTTATTAAGCACATACTCATGTCAGATTCTCTTCCAGGCTCTGGAATTGCAAAGGTGACTAAGAACGCCCTGGCCCCAAGGAATTCACAATCTAATGAGGACACACGTTGTAAATACATACTTATAATAGTGATTACGTGCCATCATAGATATATGATTAAGAATGAAGGCAAAGAAGAGGAGGAAGTGATTTACTCATTTAGTGTGAGGCTGGAGGGAAGCTGTCAATGTTGATAGCCTTTGAAAAACTAAAATGTGTTCACCAGGAAGACAAAGGTAGGAAGGAAACCCGAGGCAGCAGGAACACCACGAGGCTCCAGAACTTGGAGCAGGGCGCTGAGTATGGGGAAATGCAATCACCTGGAAAGTCACAGCGAGTCAGGGGTGTGGGGAAGAGAGGCACCAGGGCCTGGAACACTGTGGAAGAGATCTGAACTGTGTCCTCAGCAGGGAGGGAAATGACTTAATAGATTTTAATTTTGGCCACATTATATAAAATAAACTGGAAGGGACAAGACTAGTGCACAGAAAACAGGAAAACATGGTTATAATCTGAGGGAGCAGTAATGAGGACATGGACCAGGGAAATAGGAATGGGATACAGAGAGGAAGTGAGTATTAATGAGATCTGCATGAGAGAAGCAATGGATTTGGGGACTGGTTAGGTATGGAAACCAGAGACGAGGTGGTGATGGTGAATACGGACCCAACACAATGGACAGGTACATATTTGTACCCCAGGAGAGGGAAACAAAGGGAGATCATTCACTACATGAGATGGGCCCCATGTTGATGGGGTGGATATCCACCCGGAGAACAGAGAACTAGGAACTAGAACTAGGAAAAAGTATAATGAAGCTTCACAGAGCAGAACATACACAGGGGTACAAATGCTTCAATGAACCAGAAGAGTAGAGTTAAGATGACCAATTAATTAAATTTGGGTGACACAAGTCATTCAATATTTATAAAATGATACTTCTCATCTATTCATCAAAACAGAGTTGATTTAAATAAAGTTAATTACATCACTGAAAGGCCATGCATCCTATAATTTATCCTAAGATACAAGGGAAAATAAAAAACTCTTCTCATCATTTTACAGGCAGATCAAAATATAATGTAATTCCCTCCATGTTGTAGTTATTTAAACCCTCACAGTGATCCTTTTTATACTTAAGAAATGTGAGTATGTAAGGAAATATATTGTGCTGTAGGATTTTTAAAAGAGGCTACCATCTATTACACAGCCAACCAGCTTAGTCTTTATGCCTAGGCACAAACAAGTGGCTTAATATATAACAACAGCATGGGAGAAGTTTAAATATTCATTATCATACTGGTGAATTTTCAAGATGTATGGCTCTAGAGGCCTAAATATACTTTAAGGTAGAGGCTGGCAGTTAGGAGATAAATATTCAATCCCAGCGTTCCACCCTTGCCACAGGCTTGCATAAATCTCCTCTCTGCCCACTCCCTGTCCCCCAGAAAAAGACAGTAGCAGATATCTGAGTGGTGGGGAGAAGTCTACCTCATTCTTACTCTGTAGAGTGCAACAAGAAGAACATTACACACCAAGGTGAATCTAATGAAATATCGAGAGGGTCACCCTAGGTGAAGAATGGACACATCTGTATATGGTATTAATGGGTAAGTCAGCTGCTGTTGGAAGGGATCCACTTATTCAAGGAAGGGGGAGATTTATTCTGCAGGTGAACCGAGGGAGCTACGTGGTTGGTCCCAAATTTTCAGGTTACATTGGTATGAGTCATAGCTTGGGTAAGAATAGACCATTCAGGCAGGGCTCTTAGAAAAAAAGGGCCCTAAGAGGACAGTCCAGTCACACCCCCTTCCAGCTTGTGGAGAAACTGTGCCTAATCAAACTGATTTTCAAGATCAGATTTTCATATAGGGGGTCAGTATAATGGCACTTCATCCAGATGCTGACTATTTGGCCAGCAATACTGCTTCAAAGCCAGGGGATGGCACACAGCAGGACGGAGCTGTCAGGTGGAGCTTGGGGACCACACCAGGCACTCCTGGAAGGCACTCGGGAGATGTCCGTGAGAAAGAGAATGAGACCCAGAGAGAGAGAGACAGAGACAGAGAGAGATCCACATTAGCAAATGTGACTCTGCAAAAGGAAATGTCACACTAAATTCTGAGATTATCCTCAAATAAATAAAAGATGATTTAATCCAATTTAAATTAAAACTAAAAACTCACTTGAAGCAGATACAAATGATTTCATGTTTTTAAAGGAAAGGCACTCTGGAGTCGGCTATAACTTTAATGCGTTTTACATCCCTGTAGTTTTAGGATTACTAAAAGAAAAAGGAAATCTATATTACAAAATGATAAGAGAGTTTATCAGAATAAAATTAGCTATTTTTCCTGGGAACTGCTTTTTCTATAAGACTAAAATATTTAGCTAAGAAATAGCATGCATGTGTACGAGCAGGAAGAGAGCAATAAGGAGAGGACACCAGAGCTGCCCGTTTCTTTTATATACACTCTTGTATTCAAGCTCATAAACTTGATTACAGACCTAAGCTCAGAGCAGGGTTTCTATGATAAAGCCTTTGATCCTCTCAAGCCACTACCACCTGCTGGAAAGAAGAAAAAAATAACATCTCCAAATAAGTGACTAAGGGGAAATAATACTAATTAATCTGTATACAGCGCTTCTGTATAAAGGTTTAGTTTGTAAGTATTGTTCTAAAAGCTTTACATATATTAACCCATGGATTAACAGAGAATATACATCTTTAACAAAGACCAAGGGTCACTCCTGACTCCTCCCAACCATTATTAAACTGTGAGATCAGCGATTATTCCACTTATGTGTTTTAGTCCCCTCAACTATAAAATAGAGGTGGAAATAATAACAGCTACTTCTTAGGCTGTCATTAGAGTTAAAGATTAAAGATAATGCATTCAAAGCAACCAGCACAAGGCCTTGCCAGTAATGGGAGCTTACTCATTATTTACCATTAATACCACAGCTACCACTATCACTGCGATCCTCTCCAATACAACAAGAATAGTTGGTGAACTCCCAGATAAAGGTTTGGAAGTGCATTTTGTGGCTGACTTCACTGCTTGTGTACACAATAATTTAGAAGCAAGAAAACATCTGCCTGATAAAAACATATCACTTTAAGACAGAATATAACCCACCTCCCCAAAAAAATGGTGTTGGTGCTTGGTTTTCAACTTGGTGCTTGTTTTGGTTCTTATGCTACCCTGGAGGAATTGGAATCTTTGCAAGGACTTGATAAATGTAGGAAGAGCCACATTCCATAAAATGGTGATTACTGTCTTGCTTAAATGCAGTGGAAGACCGCAGACTTGGAAACAGTAAACAGCAATGTGCTAAGCGTAAAAGAAAAATGGAGTGCAGAGGATCAATACTGAATCCGATGTCACTTGATATTTTAATAAAAATAAAGAGAAAAGAAATCGATAAACATGGTAACTTTAAATTTCATTGTGCAGTGGAAGTGTTTCTGAAATAACTGCACTGTATCAAACATATAATTAAACAAAACCTATTGTAAGTTACTTTATAAAGCAAGTAAGCACCCAATAAATTATCTTTGTTTATAAATCCAAAAGTTCAATAACCCTGTATATGTAAGGCAAGTCTCTTTATAAAAAGCATGCTGTTGACTTTATACTCTTAAGTCAATAAATGTTTCTATTGATTAGTATCTTTATTCTTCTATAACCATGACTACAAATCAAAACCCACTGAAATGTCAGTAGACTGATATATAGTACTTGGTAGTTGAAATGTGATTTAAAAAAATCTTTTAATGTGATGAGGAAAGAAAAACAATGCCATAAGTGGCATCCTGACTGAACAGCAGAGATAATATGATCATCAAAAATGCTATCATCTAATTCTGAATGAAAAAGGCAGGCTCACCATCTCAACATGCAAATAAAGAGGATGTTGGCTTCCTCTTGCTAATTAAGACACTGTGTTAAAAAAAAAGAAAAAAAAAAAGGGCAGAATAAGAAGGTAGTGGTGGGGTGGGGAGTTAATGTCTAAATTCCAGAATTTAAGAATATGTCAGAGGACATCACGAAGCCTAAATCTTAGCAGATGCAGAACGCAGGTGTGACCTCTGCCTCCTTAGGAAACCATTCCAATTTGAGAGACCTCTAATTGTTAAAATTTTTTCTTCAATTATTTTGGTCTTCCATGTGTTCTTCTGAACCACACATAAAAATCTAGTCCCCTTTTCAACTCGATACATCTTGAGAGAATTTTTTTAAATGTCCTTCAGGGAGAAGGAAAATGCCAAAACAAACACACATCAGCCATTGCCTGAGAACTAATGCTGCATCCAGATTATGAAAATGACAACTCGCATAGAGAAATGAACAAACAACTCCCCCTAGTTTTCCAAATGTTAAATACCTACTAACTAGTCATTCAAGTTAGGATGATTAGTTTGTTTGTACACAAACTTTTAAGCAAATTTATAGTGTAAACATAAAAGTTGTTGCCAATTAGCTTTGGAGGGAAAAAACCTGGTTTCTGGCATGTTGTGAAGACAAATGATAAGATAGATAACAATTCATATCAAGTCACTATGACCTATTTCAGGATCTAAATTACTACCTATGTTTGAAAGATATCGAATGTGAGCTCATAGGTGGAGTCCAACTCCTTAATTTCAGAGGAGAAAAGCCAAGTATCAAAAACCTTATATGGCTCACTCAAGGTCACACAGCCAACTTAACGGCAGAGTTCAGACCAGAAGCTGGGTCTCTTGACTCTGAGCTTAAATTTGCTGCAATTTACTACTGTAGTATATTTCTTTGGAAACCTTCTGTTTTTGTATGGTTTCACAAATTCACAACTGACTGTCCCCAAGTTAGTCCACATAACTTAAGCCTTTTTATACCAGTTTGGATGTCTTGATACTATGCTTAGGTGCAAATATATTTGTAAGTTCCTATGGTATCTCATAATTGTCATTAGTACAACTAAATAATACTTGCACCATTGATTTCAATCAGCTTAGATATAAATACAAAGAAAAGCAAATAGGAAGTATAAAGAAAGAACATTATATAATTTGCATCTTAGAGGCTGCAGATGAATAAACTACACTTGAAATTGTTATACTGTAAAATAACAAGTCAACTTAACTTTTTCTAAAGTAGTCTTTGGCTAAACAAAGCACAGGAACAATTCCTTTTTATTTATTTATTTATTTATTTATTTATTTATTTATTTATTTATTTTTGGCTGTGTTGGGTCTTCATTTCTGTGCGAGGGCTTTCTCTAGTTGCAGCAAGTGGGGGCCACTCTTCATTGCGGTGTCCAGGCCTCTCACTATCGTGGCCTCTTTTGTTGCGGAGCACAGGCTCCAGACGCGCAGGCTCAGTAGTTGTTGCTCACGGGCCTAGTTGCTCCGTGGCATGTGGGATCTTCCCAGACCAGGGCTCGAACCCGTGTCCCCTGCATTAGCAGGCAGATTCTCAACCACTGCGCCACCAGGAAAGCCCCAGGGACAATTCTTATATTGAGAAAAGTTGATTAAGGATAGAAAACTCTACTACACATTTCAAAATTAGAAACAAAAAAAAATGTTCCAAGTAATTGGTATCATGAACATGGTAAATGGTGCTATAAAATTACAGCTTAATTAAGCTATATTTTAAAATACCACATGGAGAAAACTGATTTTCTTCACTAGTTTGAGGGTGAAAAAACCATAACGATCAGATTCTAGGATTTAAATGGCACAGTTTATGCTTTATTTTCTGAACTGCCATTGATTTCCAAGTCATCACAGAGAAATGGCAGTTTCTTAAATGTGATTATAGCCATGAGTCTTCTTTACTGAACTGACTGGAGGCATCCATGTCACCATCATTCTGGCTCCTACATTAAGAGACATCACAGAAGGACCACATCTAAATCAACATAAGGATATCAATTGTAATAAAATACAGTGAACAAAAATATATTTGTTCGGTGGGAGGATCTGGCAATAGGTAATGAACAAAATTGATTTAAGATAACTCAAAACCCTAAATTCAAAAAGACAAACTGCCAAAATGTGCTAATCAAAGCTTTCTTCAATTCTGTGATCAGTAGCTTGTCACAAGGGTCATGATGGATCTCAGACAGGCTTCTCTCCTTCCAACTCAAAAGTACATTCTTAAAATAAGTGAAGTAAGGTTATAACAAACATCAACCTTGAGAGGAAAACATGTCCCAACAGGGTGACATGCAGTCTTATGGGTGAGGGAAATTTGGAGGGTTAGAGAGTAACAGTCCTGTCTACACTGCCTTAAGTTTGTAGGGTTGACTGTATGATCATACCTATAAATGGGTGCAAAATATGTAAGGAGTTATATATCATTTCATTCATCCTTTTATTCATTTAGTAAGCATTTATTAAGCACCTGCTATGTGGTAGATACTTGTTAAGTTCTGGATATTCAAGATGAAGTCACGATTCCTGCCCTCTACTTACTAGCATCCTGATCTTTCTGAATGACTCACTAACAAGGATCATCTGAAGAACATCTGTAGAGGAACACCCACTGATCAGGCATTTGGGAATTCAAGAAAGAGGAAGCTGCATTTTGGGGAGCTGGGACTCATGAGTATGTAGAGGATGCTTAGTCAGCTACCATAATAATTAAGAGTAGCCAAAAAGTGTGTGTGTGTGTGTGTGTATCTATATCTCTATATCTATATCTGTATCTGTATCTAGAGAGAGAGATTAAGTTTTTCTTCTTTATCCCTGCAATGTATAGCTTTTAGCCATGATTCTGAGAGAAGCAGAGACCAGCCACACACTGCTGACCTCTCTTCTTCTCCAATTCCCTGCTAGATTTCTAAAGAACAAAGAGTGTGGATGAGAATGTCCCAGACAAATACACCCTTCATTATTAATTAGTTCCTCAGCCCCACATTGAGCAGGTCTGGGTCAATAGAGAGATTTCAGGGCCCCTCTAACTTCTTAACATCAAACCCTAAATGAAAAGTGGGCCTGAGGGGTCTAGGACCCCTTTCCTGTGGACTAATTCAGTTTTCGACTAATATTTCCAAAGGAAACAGATGCCATCTGATCGCACTAGTTTCATGAAATTAAAGAGAAGTATAGAAAGAGAGATGAAAGCATGAAGATTACAGAAAGTCAATGAATTTTAATGTTTTCTCTCCTTCCACTGGAAACGAGATCTACTACCACAGTCAAAATAATGTAGGGTATCCAGAATGTCAGGAAACATGACAAAACTATTTTTTTTTAATTTGCTAGTTAAAATTTCAAATAATATTATCAATGTTTTTCTTAAACCTCTAGAACGTTGTTTCTTATAAAGTACATAAAAACTTAAAGCGAGGATCCAATTGTTATACTGAAAAAAAAAGTCAAATAAATGTGCTCTTTTCCCTGTATTCCCAGACTTTTTGGATACTGTTTTGATGAGGAGCCATTTTCAGATTCACTTGCCAGTCCACGGTCTTTCTGCCTTTGCAGGCTGCTCTCAAGCAAAGGGAGCCCCATTCTGTGTTCCTTAGTGGTTATTTCCTTCAGAGTTAGTGGAAAATGAGTGATAAATGACTTGAAAATTACACTGTATGTACTTGCCAGTGAATGTAGGCGCCCAGTTCCTTGGCAAATAGTTCTCACAACAAATTAATAAACTCACATTGGGAATATAATTTAATCTCCTAGGTAGGTCTGCCTATAGGGAGAGAATATTCTGGTCATGCTGACATTAGTATTTCACTCTGTATGACAGCATAATAAGGATTAATACACTAACATGGATTTTTGTTTTTAAGATTTAAATTTATTTATTTTTGGCTGCATTGGGTCTTCGTTGCTACGCGCGGGCTTTCTCTAGTTGTGCAGAGTGGGGGCTATTCTTGGTTGTGGTGCGCGGGCTTCTCATTGCGTAGCTTCTCTTGTTGTGGAGCACGGGCTCTAGGCACGCAGGCTTCAGTAGTTGTGGCACCCAGGCTCTAGAGCGCAGGCTCAGTAGTTGTGGCACATGGGCTTAGTTGCTCAGCGGCATGTGGGATCTTCCCAGACCAGGGATCAAACCACTGTCCCCTGCATTGGCAGGCAGATTCTTATCCACTGTGCCACCAGGGAAGTCCCCTAACATGGATTTTTAAAGCAAATACACATGGTTGTTTAATTCTTACTTCATTCACATACTATAAAGATGGAATGACTGACAAGCAATTGCACTGGGGCACCGCTGGGAGGTGTCTGATTTGTGGTAAGTATGGGAACTGGTTTTGAACAACGAAGGGGAATTCATTTTCAATTCCTACTCTGAACAGCAAGTAGCTTTTCCTACAAAAAAAGAATTTGCAGAAAAAGTTGGGGAAGAAAATGTAGATGTCAAAAAACCTATTGATGTGGAGAACTTATTTAAGAGACAGAGAACGGAAGCACGACTGAGCAAACTTGGACTTAACAAGCAAAATTCTAAGCCACTGCCAGATGGTATTCAGGACCATGAAGTACGAAGCAGGCATCCTGGCACATTGGAGAGAGGACAATGGCAGCCGAGGATGATTCAGTCCAAGCCCACACAGAGGTCACCATCTATTCACAGTAACCCAATGCTGTTACTTAGATGGAATAAAAGGCCTGTATGAATCCACTGTGCATCCTTTATAAGAGGCCCTATATAAACAAAGGTTAAGCAACTATATTTAATAATCACAGCAGATTGTGGGTTCAGTGATTTTTAATAGACCCATTCGTTACCTTCACACAATTCCAAGCTAAAGAACCTTGTCAGGTATAAATGCATGAGCACGCACACACATAAACGCCCACCAAGTGTGCCCTATTTAAATACTCCAGTCAAGGCTTCGGCACAAGGAGTTGGCAAAACCAGGAAATGCAACCATTTATAGAATTTAGCCTAAAGGCTTCTTCTGCTTCATGTGCTACACATTATAATTACATTTGAGAATCCCCAAATCTAATATTTTCAATAATCAACAGATGCAGCTAGAGATCATGTCCAAAAATGGAAGCATTGCTAAAATCTATTCTGCCCGATTGTGTGGATCTCTTCAATGTTAATTAATGTTGCCTCCTCACTTCTACTTACTTTAGCTTATCTCCCTCTTCTCCAGAAACTAAGAACACATGCCTAAATGATCTCAAGAACTCCTTCCATGTATACCATGATGCAAGAAGTAATAATAGCTATTTATAAAATACTATGTACCAGGCACAATGTTAAGCACTTTACATTTATGATCTCACAATGAGGTGAACAACATTACCTTCACTTAAAGATTAAAAAATTATGGCTTAGCTTAGAAAGGTTTATTAATTTGTCCAAGGTCAGCTTAACACTAGGACTTGAATCTAAGGCTAATGGACTTAAAAGTCTGTGATCTTAGTAACCTTGAAGCTCTAAGTCAAGGGTCTATTGATAAAAACAAACCTAAAACACAATCTGATGATGATGATGATAAATAATGAGATTAATAATTATAGCTAATCCTAACATAATGCTTACTTAGTGTCAGACACTGTTCTAAGCACTGCATTTACTCATTTAATCTTCATTAAAATCCTACAAGATAGGTACTCTTCCCATTTTAAAGATGAGGAAACTGAATTACATAAAAATTAATTTGCCAAAGGCCAAAAAACTTTGGATAATGGAATAAGGCTTTTAGCTTAGAAAGTCTAGCTACAGTGTTTAGGATTTAACCACTTCAAGGACAATGCCAATGTCAAGCAAAACAATAAAAACCAATAAAAAAAATATGTTCTGGGTCTTCCCTGGTGGCACAGTGGTTAAGAATCTGCCTGCCAATGCAGGGGACACAGGTTCGATCCTTGGTCTGGGAAGATCCTACAGGCCATGGAGCAATGAAGCCCGTGCACCACAACTACTGAGCCCATACGCCACAACTACTGAAGCCTTCACACCCTAGAGCCTGCGTACTGCAGCTACTGAGCCCATGTGCTGTAACTACTGAGCCCACGTGCTGCAACTACTGAAGCCCGTGCACCTAGAGCCCATGCTCCACAAAAAGCCACCACAATGAGAAGCCTGTGCACCGCAGTGAAGAGTAGGCTCTGCTCGCCAGAACTAGAGAAAGCCCACGTGCAGCAACAAAAGAAAGCTGAAATGCCGCTGAAAAAAAGAACGAAAGGGAAAAAAATATGTTCTTAACACCAATCACAATCAGTGATAAATTATTTTGTGGCAATATTTTTTAAACTGATCTTTTAAATAAAATCTAGACAGTAAAGTGACGTCCTCATACACTCTAATTTTAAGGAGCTAGGCCAATACGTAAATAAAATCACGAGAGGATATATAAAATAGGAACTGCAATGGAAGAAGGTCCTTGTCTCTCTCTGTAAAATCAGACATCTGATATGCTTATCTTGATTCATAGATGTCCAACTAACAATGCTATTGTGTTGTGATCAGACTCAACTTCCTTTTTTTTCCTAGAGACAACTTTAGAACCTTCCTTAACTTGAAAATAGAACTGTCCAAGAGTAAGCAAAAACATTGCAGTTTTCTTTTAGACTGTAGAGTGTAACACTATGCATTGTGATGCCCAATCAATGTTTCTGCATTAAGGCTGGAGACATATTTAAAGCGCTGCTGATTGTGCATGCAAAAATCACTTATTGTTTTTTTCAAATGCAACCCACCTTACAGTAGAATGAGAAACCCATAATCATCTATGGAAATTAGTCTGCTTTCCACCTATTATGCATATGTATGCCAAATAATTCTAGACTAAAAGAAGGAACAAAAAAGAACTAATTCTTCATCACATGACAGATTTTGCTAATCATTTTGAATTCCCACCATCTTGAAAAGTAAGGATTTAATATTCCCCACTATTAATTGGATATCACTTACTAGCTCTTTTCAGGTAGAATTTGGGGCTCTTCTAAATCTTAGGCTTATTAACCTTCACATATGGAAACTAAGAATAAAGTAAAAATGTTAATAGTATTAATATTCTTCTAGCAAAATATTAAGTAACAAAATTATCAGTAGAATAAGCTCTTAAAATAATTGTGCTTTGTCTCTGAGAATATACCAGTGAAGAACCTGGGCTCAGACTTCTTGATCTTAAGTCCTGGTTCTCACATTTTTTTCCTTGTGTGACCTTAGGAAAATTACTTAAACTTTCTAAGACTCAACAGTAAAATGAATAAAATATCACCCCATGTCACAGATTTATGTAAAACTTAAATGAGAGGAGGTAAGAGACTGAATACCAAGAAATATATCTCCAAGACACCTGCAAATGCATGTGAAATACAGCAAACTTTTAAGTCTTTATAAATGGCAGGGCAATCTCTGAGCTAAAAAAAAAAAAAGAAAAATAAATTAGCAACCTTGAAATAAAAATGGTAAATTCATTCTGAAGCATTGACAATCTTAGAGTTATTAATAGTTATTTAGAAGCTAGACTTTTAATTGCTACAGATGGGACAGGAGAATGTCTTGACCCTCATGAGGAAGAGCTCTGTAATGTTTTCTATCCAAAATAAAATTGAGAAACTTAAAGTGCTATATCAGTGAAAATATTAACTAGAAAATAAATGTGTCCTCTGGCAAAGAGGAGTGATAAAGAAACATGTCTGTCCCTATCCAGAAAAAAAAACATACAGTTTCATTTATATTTGGCAATGATAGTTTATAATCAGAGTACTAACCTCATGTGTTTGTAAGAAACTCAGTTATAGTATCTGCATAGACTAGAAGCAGAGAAGTTATTTTAAAATTTAGTTTCAGGTTGGTGGTTTTTTGGGGTTCTTGTCAGAAACAAAATCAAATGCTTTTTGGAAGGATGCATAGGAATCTCTCAAATAAAACTTCAAAAAAATGAGCATACAGTTCAAAATTATAGAACACTGTAGTTGTGCTGAGTGGCAGGATTAATGATCTTAAAGAACTTAATAATTAAACTAAAAAATTAATGATTAAAGAACTTCAGATAATAGAAGTATAAGGAATAAAATATATAACAAACATTTAAAAATATTTATAGTAGTAGAACAAGAATTTGAAAGCATGAATTAAGGACCATGATACTTTGAACCAAATAGATTGTGTGTGTGTCTCTGTGTGTGTGTGTGTGTGTGTGTGTGTGTGTTTGGCTGTGCCACGTGGCTTGTGGGATCCTAGTTCCCCAACCAGGGATCAAACCCAGGCCCCCTGCAGTGGAAGTGCAGAGTCCTAACCACTGGACTGCCAAGGAATTCCCCAAATAGATTTTTAATTACAGATATTAAATCTGAAAAGAAAGAATAAATAAAAGATTAGATACAACTAAAAACAAAATGTGAAGTAGAAGACAACTAAAAAAAACTTAACCAAAAAAGGGCACAAATAGTTAAAGAAATGGAAGATAAGAAAAAGAAATATGTAGAGAATATAGAGAAATTTTCTAATATAAGGTTACTCGGGATTGCAAAGAAGGGGATAAATAGAATGGAAAAGAGCCAGTATTTGTGAGACAATGGATGAGAATTTTCCAGAGTTGAATAAATACATTAATACTCTGATTCAGGAAGCCTAACATACACCAACCAAGATAAACAAAAAGAAGTCCACACTTGGTAACTTCATAGAAAAACTGAAGAAAACAAATGCCAAAGAGAAGATTTTAGTTCAGCTACGAAGAAAAAACAGACCAGCTACAACATAATGACAAATTATACAGACAGCATCCTTCTCAATGGCAAAATGGAAACCAAAAGACAGTAGCATAATATCTCCAACATCCTGAGAAAAACTAATAGGCAAACTAGAATTTTATACCTAGCTAAAATATTATTTAAAATGAGAGCAAAATAAAGATGGTTCCAGAAAAATATGAGACAGCTTACTGCCAAGCACCTTCACTACCGAAGAAACCATTAAATTTACATATCATGAAGAACTGGGATTCACAACAGAATAAATTTAAAAGATTAATAAAATAATATGCATAAATAACTTAAAATAACCTGGTTTGTAACTAGCCCATAGGAAATTTTTTTAAATGGTATCCAATAGTAATACTAACCAGTGGTAGTTGTAATAGTATATTTTCTAATAAAGATGTCTAATAGTGTTTTTATAGCCTCTAGTCCTTAACTTTCATCTTTTAGTGTAATATCAGTGATAACCCATCCTATCAACATATAATACATTTGATTTCAATACCTCATTTTGTGTCTTCATCTAAATGTAATTCATGGCAAAGTATTATTAATTTGGTCAGTATTTTAAATAATTACATAGTCCTCTCCATTACCAGAGGCACTATCCTAACCAAATTCTCAGCATACCACCTAAGATCTTACAAGAGTGCCCAGTTAGTCCCCCAGTCTCTGGGCACATCCTCTTCTTTTTATTCATCCCATGCTCATCAGCAAAAGCTGTCAAGTTAGTCAAATCATGAGAATCAAGACCTATAATGACAGCTAATCAGAGTATGTTATTGTATTACATTAAACCATGAACTCTAATGTATAGTTTTAAAGAATTCTACCAATTATCCCTCCTTTACTTCTTATTCAGACATAGTCTCTTAGTGTTTTAGCTTATACTACACTCTGACATGGAAAATCTTCTAGCTTTTACTAAAAGCACAACACTCTCTTTTCTGCCTCTAAACTCCTGTTCTGCTTTATCTACCCATCACACCCCTATATTCTTTCTTCCATGGTCCGTATACACTTCGCTGACCTAAACTGATTTTCATTTCCTGTAGTTGTAGAAAGTTAGCCTACATAATTCTAGTTATTCCAATTAATACTCAATCTTTTAAATCCTCAATGGAATATCAAATAGAGTTCAATGAGTATAATTTCAATATGAAATGTATTTTGTTCTTTTCTAATCTTTTAAAAGTAGAAACCAGTTAACAAGTACAGGAAAGCTCTATTAAATGGAATCTCATTTTTTCTCCATTCTGGATAGCAGAGAAAGGACCAATCAATATAGAGGACTTGGTCCACTATTATCATAATAAATATTCACAATCAGCCCTAATCACAAACATCTTAGATTAACAGCTTGCGTAACACCATTCTTTTTTTGTTTGAACGTGGCAATTTTCAAAAAATAAAATCAACTACCTATGGAAATTACAGAGGTCTAAACAATAAAAGCATAGAACTCTTGCAAGAGCTGAGTTATTTCCCCATAGACTAAAACTATTTATAAACTGTATTTCCAAAACTTGATTTTTTTAAACACCTCTTCCCACTTTCTAACAATATATTATGAAGGGAGAGTGTGTTTCGGGGACTGGGGAATAAGAAGATAATGAATGAGTTACGAGAGGAGAAAGAAAGATTTTCCCTGACATCCCCCCAGATACACCCCCAAAAATCACAGAATGCAGCTCCATCCTACATTCCTACACCATCATGCTCACTTAAGAGTCTATTAGTAAATTATGTTATCGTTTAAATTGTGCCCCCCCGACCCCAGCCCAAAAGATAAGTCAAAGTCCTAACCTCCAGGACCTTGTTTCAACCTTATTGGGAAAGAGAGACTCTTCACAGATATAATCAAGTTAGGATGATGTCATACTGAATTAGAGTGTGCCCTAACCCAACATGACTGATGTCCTTATAAGAAGAGGTGACGTATAGACACACAAGAGGAGAAGACCACATGAGGATGAAGGCCGAGATTGAAGTACTAAAGCTGCAAGTCAAGGAACACCAAACATTGCCAACAAACCACCAGAAGCCAGGAAGGGACAAGGAAGGACTCTCGTCTTCAGGTTTCAGAGGGACCGTGGCCCTGCCAAACCTTGATTTTGGACAGAACTATAGGAGAATAAATTTTTACTGTCCGAAGTCACCCAGTTTGTGGGACCTCATTACCGCATCCCTAAGAAACTGATACAAAAGAAGACACGTGTACCCACTTTGTGAGTTATATTGCATTTTAAAAATATTTTTTATAAATGTATTTATTTTATTTATTTATTTTTGGCTGTGTTGGGTCTTCGATACTGCGCGAGCTTTCTCTAGTTGCAGAGAGCGGGGGCTACTCTTCATTGCGGTGCACAGGCTTCTTGTTGCGGTGGCTTCTCTTGTTGCAGAGCACAGGTTCTAGGCGCGCGGGCTTCAGTAGTTGTGGCTCGCAGGCTCTAGAGCACAGGATCAGTAGTTGTGGCTCATGGGCTTAGTTGCTGCGCGGCATGTGGGATCTTCCCGGACCAGGGCTCGAATCCGTGTCCCCTGCATTGGCAGGAAGATTCTTAACCACTGCGCCACCAGGAAGCCCTAAAAATATTTTTTAAATGTATTCTACATCTCAACTTTGGTTGTTAGATTACTGAAAAATTATTCAACCACCAAGATTTCCCACAAGAGTTTGAACTGAAGTCAATAAAATTCACACTCACGTAAAATTTCAGTCATCCAGGGACCAGCCTTCCAGAATCCCAAACTCCTCTAATGACTGCTGACCCAAAAGTAGGCAGGGTTACAATGTTAGCAATAAAAGGTGCAAAAAAGAAGCCTTCCATGAGTGCCAAGGAAGAGAGACCTATTGCCAAGAGGATCTGATGCTCCAAAGATTGAACCCAGTGTTGAATGGTTGTCATGCTCCGATTGATAGGAATTGTATGTGAAAAATCATCCCTTCCATGCAAGGCTGGGAACTGAACCAGAAGTAGCAGGAAGCAAAAGAAACAAGAAACAGGAAAACTGGAGATCCTTAACGGCAGCATTTAGAAGTGATGCTGGGGCAGTGAGTAGTAGATACTGCACTGTACCAGTCAATGATGAGAGAGTCAGAGAGGAGAGGCAGTTCTGTAGTGTGGAAAGTATCCAGATTCCTTATTGGAGGTTTCACCTCTCACAGCCTCATTCTCCTTGGGTCACACAGAAAACACAGGTCTGCTCTGCAGCATATGTAGGCTAATACACAGGGAGATATTGCCCTAAAGCTAGTAAAATCTCAGTTGCTCATTGAGCAAACCACCTTAAGGGGATATCAAACTTCCAGCAGCTCACTGTACTTGGTAACTCTGGTAGTCACCCTAAAGACTTAATAATGACTGAAATGTTTGGTAATTATCCTGCCTACATTAGCTGATTGAGTCTATCTACAAATTTCATTGCTACTGCAAATATAAAATTGTATTAGAAAGCTGATTTAATGAAAATAAAACATCCATCATGGATTCGGTATGTAAGACGTTTAAACAAATAACTTAAAGACGGAAATTTTAATGTGATTTTGCCTAGAATTCCAGTAAATGTCAAACACTAAAAAGTTCTTTATAAGTAGAGCATGGTCTAGTGTAATGTTTGTAACTTATCTTGAATATTACAATGATAACACCACTGATATTTGTTGAATGATATTCTCACTGAGTATCCATTATATGTCATGTATTATGCTGGGTGATAATGATAGTGTCAATATTACTAAAGTATGTCTACCTCCAAATACCCTAAGGTCTGATGACTACTTCATTGAAGTCATCCTTGAATCCACTGGTAAAACTGAAAAGACAAATAATATTAAAATGTTAAGTCGAATGCAGATGATTGTAAATGTGACCAAGTGGTTTTCTAAAGATAGGAAATATTCCTAACGAAGGAGGGTTTCTTCAGTATTTGAATCATTGTCCAGGAAAAACACGTGATTGCCGTCTACTTGCAAACTACCTACATGAAAAAAAAAAAAAAATCTAAAAGCTATTTCCTATCAGTCATTGTCCCAGGAAAACAAGTTCTAAAGCAATCACCAGAACTATTAGATTAGGTTTTTAGACATGCAACCAAAATCCAAGCACAACCTGATAGCTCATATTTATGGTGATATCCCTGAGGCATTAAGAAAATGTTTAAATAGATATTTAACAGTATAGATAACAATTAAAAACTCTGTAATCATAACAGCCATTTAAAAATAAAACAAAACAAACAAAAACTGTAAATCCCTAGGAATAAAACTAAGAAAAAGGTTAAAGATCTTTAAGGAGGAAATTATAAAACCATTGAAATATATGAAATAAAAAATATGATGAAATATAGAGATATGCCCTAATGATAATTAAGACTCAATATTTAAAGATGGAAATTCTTTCCAGATTGATGTATAAATTCTATGCAACTTTAATCAAGATCCCAACAGAGTTCCCTTGTAGAGAAATTAATATGATACTGAAGTTCAGATTGAGGAACAAAGGGCCAGTAAAGAATAGCCAAGATAATTCTGAAGAACTACGAAAAGGAGATGAGGTTTTGCCCTGCCAGATATTAATATTTATTAATAAGCCATAGTAATTAAGTCAAAGTGGTATGCATGCAAAAACTGACCAACGGAATAACAGAATAAAGTAGCTTGCAACAGCCTAACTTATACATGTAAACATGACCTATGACAAATGGGAGATGGATGGACTGTTTAATAAATGGTGCTAATTACTGGCTATGAATAGGGAAAATAATAAACAAGATCTTAATTCACAAAATAAAAATCAAAGATAAAGACTAGTGTAAAAGTGAAACTTTTAAACATTTAGGAATACATATTTATGGTATTGGGATAGAAAAGAATTTCTTAAGGACACACAAAACACCCAACAAAGAAATGATCAATAAAATTACGTTTAAAATAAACTGTATGTAAAAAATAAGGCATGAACAAAATGAAAATATTAGTCACAGACCAGGAGTGTATATTTGCAAACAATACATAAAATACAAAGTTTTTTTTTTTTTAATTGAAGTATGGTTGATTTACAATGTTGTGTTCATTTCAGGTGTACAGCAAAATGATTCAGTTATACATACTTTTTTCAGATTCTTTTCCCTTATAGGTTATTACAAAATATTGAGTATATTTCCCTGTGCTAAACAGTAGGTCCTTGTTGGTTATATATTTTATGTATAGTAGTGTGTATATGTTAATCCCAAACTCCTAATTTATCCCTCTCCCACCCCTTTCCCCTTTGGTAACCATAGTGCATTTTCTATGCCTTGTATATAAAGTTTTGTTTATAAAGTTTCTGTTTTGTATATACAATTCATCTGTATCAGTTTTTTTAGATTCCACATATATGCGATATCACATGGTATTTGTTTGAGTATCCAAAATATAAGTATAGTTAATTTAGAGGAAGAAGAACAAATTACCTAATGGAAAAGTAAGCAAAGAAAACAAAAGACCAGCAGGTCCAAATGGCTGATAAATAGATGAAAAGTTCAGCAACTGAAGATATGGAAATTGAAATAACACAGTTTTGCACCTAAAAGACTGGGAAAAAATACCAAACACTGTGATAAAATTTAGCGAGGATGTTGGAAACAGGAAATCTCACATACTGCCGGGAGCAATGTAAACTGATAGAGTTACTTTAGAGATTATTTTCAAAATATCTAGTGAAGGTGAATGGTAGATACTATAGGACTCTGAAATTCAACTTTCAGTCAGCATAAGAGAAAAAAGACAGACCTAAGAACAAATCACTATCAGTTATTGTCCCAGGAAAGCAAGTTCCAGGACAACGGTTAGACCTTATACATATTTATGGGCTGCCTTATTTAACAATTCTACTTGTAGCTATATTCCCACAAGACACTCTTGTACTTGTTCACGAGAAGAGGCGCAGAAAGATTTGTTTACTACAGCTCTGTGTGTTACAAGCAGACACTGGAAATGCTCCAAATGCCCAACAGTAAGAAAATAGTTAATCTGTGCATCCAATAGAATAATACAAGAAATCAACTAGGTTCATTTAGTTAAGTTAGACAAATGCAATGATAAACGATATTTGCAATATAGTACTACTAATGTAAATATTAAAGAAATTACAAGTAATCGTATATATTATTTATAAATGAATATATGTATTGCAAGAGGAATTCAAAAGATTTCAAAAAGGAAATCAAAGAAAAGATTCTTCATGGCAAGACTGCTCTGTGGGAGATATTAAGACAGAGAAAAGGATCTCTTCCAAAAATATCTGTTTGTATTGTTTTATTGGCTCATACTTGACAATTAAAGGATGATACAGGGCACCCCAATTTGAATACACTGGCTTTTCATGGTGACATGCAATAAATATCAAGAAGTCGAGACTTAGCTAAATGGAAGGATTTTTCCCACCAGCCTTTGGGATGGTTACAAATCCACTGTTTTGGATGAAGGATGTATTATCTGGAAGAGGTAACAATTACTGGCATGAGTTCTTAACTGACAATTTTCACTAAAATTCACTCTCTCTGAAGAGAGAGAAGGGTGGTGAGAGCATTGCTTTTAATGGGGCAAGGAGTCTGACAAAGGTAGGCATTTCAGCGTAGTTAAGAAAAGAAAAAAGGCCCTGAGCTCCTAGGCTAGTCCCCAAAGGAATCAGAAGCCAGGAGTAGAGCTGAGGGCAATGACGCTGGAAGACAAACATTTTCTGCTTTGCAATTTTGCCCAGGGCCAGCCCACCTTTCTAATGTAACTCCATTTTCAGCCACAGTGTAAACCCTCTTGAGAGTCATGGAATTGGGTTCTACATATTAAGCTTTTGAGTAAATCCTCCAAATCTAATGCCAGAAGAGAGTCCAGGTAATCACATACCTTAAATCCTTTCTGTTTGGTGAGCTTTCTAATTTATACATAGATTAATATGTTTACAAATTTACCTTTCCTAAGGGTTTAATGTTGTCTCATATTTAAATCGGTTTCATTTCCTAAGAACAAAACTAGTAAAAAGGGATAACTGCGATCAGCAGCGATAGAAGACAGAATAATATTTTAAAATTTCCAAGAATAGGAGGAGAGAAGATGGCGGAAGAGTAAGACGCGGAGATCACCTTCCTTCCCACAGATACAGTAGAAATACATCTACACGTGGAACTGCTCCTACAGAACACCCACTGAACGCTGGCAGAAAACGTCAGACCTCCCAAAAGGCAAGAAACTCCCCCCGTACTTGGGTAGGGCAAAAGAAAAAAGAAATAACAGAGACAAAAGAATAGGGATGGCACCTGCACCAGTGGGAGGGAGCTGTGAAGGAGGAAAGATTTCCACGCACTAGGAAGCCCCTTTGCGGGCAGAGACTGCGGGTGGCAGAGGGGGGAAGCTTCGGAGCCACGGAGGAGAGCGCAGCCACAGGGGTGCGGAGGGCAAAGCGGAGAGATTCCCGCACTTCCCGCATGGAGGCTCGGCGCTGACCAGCACTCACCAGCCCGAGAGGCTTGTCTGCTCAGCCGCCGGGGCGGGCGGGGCTGGGAGCTGAGGCTCGGGCTTCGGTCGCAGGGAGAGGACTGGGGTTGGCGGCGTGAACACAGCCTGAAGGGGTTAGCGCACCACAGCTAGCCGGGAGGGAGTCCGGGAAAAAGTCTGAAGCTGCCGAAGAGGCAAGAGACTTTTTCTTCCCTGTTTCCTGGTGCGCGAGGAGAGGGGATACAGAGCGCCGCCTAAATGAACTTCAGAGACGGGCGCGAGCCGCAGCTAACAGCGCGGATCCCATAGCAACAGGGGCGCAGAGGGAAAAACGGAGAGACTCCCGCACAGAGGCTCGGCGCCAAGCAGCGCTCACCAGCCCGAGAGGCTTGTCTGCTCCCCCGCCGGGGCGGGCGGAGCTGGGAGCGGAGGCTCGGGCTTCAGGGATCGCAGGGAGAGGACTGGGGTTGGCGGCGTGAACACAGCCTGAAGGGGTTAGCGCACCACAGCTGGCTGGGAGGGAGACCGGGAAAAAGTCTGCAGCTGCCGAAGAGGCAAGAGACTTTTTCTTGCCTCTTTGTTTCGCGGCGCGCAAGGAGAGGGGATTCAGAGCGCCGCCTAAACGAACTCCAGAAACTGGCGCGAGCCGCGGCTATCAGCGCGGACCCCAGAGACGGGCGTGAGACGCTGGGGCTGCTGCTGCCACCTCCAAGAAGCCTGTGTGCGAGCACAGGTCACTCTCCACACCGCCCCTCCCGGGAGCCCGTGCAGCCCGCCACTGCCAGGGTCCCATGATCCAGGGACAACATCCCCCAGGAGAACGCACTGCGCGCCTCAGGCTGCTGCAAAGTCACGCCGGCCTCTGACGCCGCAGGCTCGCCCCGCCTCCTCTGTACCCCTCCCTCCCCACGGCCTGGGTGAGCCAGAATCCCCGAAGCAGCTGCTCCTTTAACCCCGTCCTGTCTGGGCGGGGAACAGACGCCCTCAGGCGACCTACACGCAGAGGCAGGTCCAAATCCAAAGCTGATCCCCAGGAGCTGTGCGAACAGAGAAGACGAGGGGAAATCTGTCCCAGCAGCCTCAGAAGAAGCGGATTAAAACTCCACAAACAACTTGATGTGCCTGCATCTGTTGAATACCTGAATAGACAACGAATCATCCCAAATTCAGGAGGTGGACTTTGGGAGCAGGATATATTAATTTTTCCCCTTTTCCTTTTTTTTTTTGTGAGTGTATATGTATATGCTTCTGGGGGAGATTTTGTCTGTATAGCTTTGCTTTACTATAGCTTTATTTTACTTCACTATATTATAGCTTCTTTCTTTTTTTTCTTTCTTTCTTTCTTTCTTTCTTTCTTTCTTTCTTTCTTTCCTTCCTTCCTCCTTCCTTCCTTCCTTCCTTCCTTCCTTTCTTTCTTTCTTTCTTTCTTTCTATTTTTTCTCCCTTTTACTCTGAGCCGTGTGGACGAAAGGCTCTTGGTGCTTCAGCCAGGCATCAGGGCCGTACCTCGGAGGTGGGAGAGCCAACTTCAGGACACTGATCCACAAGAGACCTCCCAGCTCCACGTAATACCAAACGGCAAAAATCTCTCAGAGATCTCCATCTCAACATCAAGACCCAGCATCACTCAATGACCAGCAAGCTACAGGGCTGAACACCCTATGCCAAACAACTAGCAAGACAGGAACACAGCCTCATCCATTAGCAGAGAGGCTGCCTAAAATCATAATAAGTCCACAGACACCCCAAAATACACCACCATACGTGGACGTGCCCACCAGAAAGACAAGATCCAGCCTCATCCACCAGAGCTCAGGCACTAGTTCCCTCCACCAGGAAGCCTACACAACCCACTGAACCAACCTTAGCCACTGGGGACAGATACCAAAAACAACGGGAACTACAAACCTGCAACCTGTGATAAGGAGACACCAAACACAGTAAGATAAGCAAAATGAGACGACAGAAAAACACACAGCAGATGAAGGAGCAGGGTCAAAACACACTAGACTTAACAAATGAAGAGGAAATAGGTAGTCTACCTGAAAAAGAATTCAGAATAATGATAGTAAGGATGATCCAAAATCTTGGAAATAGAATAGACAAAATGCAAGAAGCATTTAACAAGGACGTAGAAGAACTAAAGAGGAATCAAGCAATGATGAAAAACACAATAAATGAAATTAAAAATACTCTAGATGGGATCAATAGCAGAATAACTGAGGCAGAAGAAAGGATAAGTGACCTGGAAGATAAAATGGTGGAAATAACTACTGCAGAGCAGGATAAAGAAAAAAGAATGAAAAGAACTGAGGACAGTCTCAGAGACCTCTGGGACAGCATTAAACGCACCAACATTCGAATTATAGGGGTCCCAGAAGAAGAAGAGAAAAAGAAAGGGACTGAGAAAATATTTGAAGAGATTATAGTTGAAAACTTCCCTAATATGGGAAAGGAAATAGTTAATCAAGTCCTGGAAGCACAGAGAGTCCCATACAGGATAAACCCAAGGAGAAACACGCCAAGACACATATTAATCAAACTGTCAAAAATTAAATATAAGGAAAACATATTAAAGGCAGCAAGGGAAAAAAAACAAATAACACACAAGGGAATCCCCATAAGGTTAACATCTGATCTTTCAGCAGAAACTCTGCAAGCCAGAAGGGAGTGGCAGGATATACTTAAAGTGATGAAGGAGAAGAACCTACAACCAAGATTACTCTACCCAGCAAGGATCTCATTCAAATGTGATGGAGAAATTAAAACCTTTACAGACAAGCAAAAGCTGAGAGAGTTCAGCACTACCAAACCAGCTTTACAACAAATGCTAAAGGAACTTCTCTAGGCAAGAAACACAAGAGAAGGAAAACACCTACAATAACAAACCCAAAACATTTAAGAAAATGGGAATAGGAACATACATATTGATAATTACCTTGAATGTAAATGGATTAAATGCTCCCACCAAAAGACACAGGCTGGCTGAATGGATACAAAAACAAGACCCATATATATGCTGTCTACAAGAGACCCACTTCAGACCTAGAGACACATACAGACTGAAAGTGAGGGGATGGAAAAAGATATTCCATGCAAATGGAAATCAAAAGAAAGCTGGAGTAGCAATTCTCATATCAGACAAAATAGACTTTAAAATAAAGACTATTACAAGAGACAAAGAAGGACACTATATAATGATCAAGGGATCGATCCAAGAGGAAGGTATAACAATTGTAAATATTTATGCACCCAACATAGGAGCACCTCAATACATAAGGCAAGTACTAACAGCCATAAAAGGGGAAATCGACAGCAACACAATCATAGTAGGGGACTTTAACACCCCACTTTCACCAATGGACAGATCATCCAAAATGAAAATAAATAAGGAAACACAAGCTTTAAATGATACATTAAACAAGATGGACTTAATTGATATTTATAGGACATTCCACCCAAAAACAACAGAATACACATTTTTCTCAAGTGCTCATGGAACATTCTCCAGGATAGATCATATCTTGGGTCACAAATCAAACCTTGGTAAATTTAAGAAAATTGAAATCGTATCAAGTATCTTTTCCGACCACAACGCTATGAGACTAGATATCAATTACAGGAAAAGATCTGTAAAAAATACAAACACATGGAGGCTACACAATACATTACTTAATAATGAAGTGATTACTGAAGAAATCAAAGGGGAAATCAAAAAATACCTAGAAATAAATGACAATGGAGATACGACGACCCAAAACCTATGGGACGCAGCAAAAGCAGTGCTAAGAGGGAAGTTTATAGCAATACAAGCCTACCTCAAGAAACAGGAAACATCTCGAATAAACAACCTAACCTTGCACCTAAAGCAATTAGAGAAAGAAGAACAAAAAAACCCCAAAGCCAGCAGAAGGAAAGAAATTATAAAGATCAGGTCAGAAATAAATGAAAAAGAAATGAAGGAAACAATAGCAAAAATCAATGAAACTAAAAGCTGGTTCTTTGAGAAGATAAACAAAATTGATAAACCATTAGCCAGACTCATCAAGAGAAAAAGGGAGAAGACTCAGATCAATAGAATTAGAAATGAAAAAGGAGAAATAACCACTGACACAGCAGAAATACAAAAGATCATGAGAGATTACTACAAGCAACTCTATGCCAATAAAATGGACAACCTGGAAGAAATGGACAGATTCTTAGAAATGCACAATCTGCCGAGACTGAACCAGGAAGAAATAGAAAATATGAACAGACCAATCACAAGCACTGAAATTGAAACTGTGATTAAAAACCTTCCAACAAACAAAAGCCCAGGACCAGATGGCTTCACAGGTGAATTCTATCAAACATTTAGAGAAGAGCTAACACCTATCCTTCTCAAACTCTTCCAAAATATTGCAGAGGGAGGAACACTCCCAAACTCATTCTACGAGGCCACCATCACCCTGATACCAAAACCAGACAAAGATGTCACAAAGAAAGAAAACTACAGGCCAATATCACTGATGAACATAGATGCAAAAATCCTCAACAAAATACTAGCAAACAGAATCCAACAGCACATTAAAAGGATCATACACCATGATCAAGTGGGGTTTATCCCAGGAATGCAAGGATTCTTCAATATACGCAAATCAATCAATGTGATACACCATATTAACAAATTGAAGGAGAAAAACCATATGATCATCTCAATAGATGCAGAGAAAGCTTTCGACAAAATTCAACACCCATTTATGATAAAAGCCCTGCAGAAAGTAGGCATAGAGGGAACTTTCCTCAACATAATAAAGGCCATATATGACAAACCCACAGCCAACATTGTCCTCAATGGTGAAAAACTGAAACCATTTCCACTAAGATCAGGAACAAGACAAGGTTGCCCACTCTCACCACTATTATTCAACATAGTTTTGGAAGTGTTAGCCACAGCAATCAGAGAAGACAAAGAAATAAAAGGAATCCAAATCGGAAAAGAAGAAGTAAAGCTGTCACTATTTGCAGATGACATGATACTATACATAGAGAATCCTAAAGAGGCTACCAGAAAACTCCTAGAGCTAATCAATGAATTTGGTAAAGTAGCAGGATACAAAATTAATGCACAGAAATCGCTTGCATTTCTATACACTAATGACGAAAAATCTGAAAGTGAAATTAAGAAAACACTCCCGTTTACCATTGCAACAAAAAGAATAAGATATCTAGGAATAAACCTACCTAAGGAGACAAAAGACCTGTATGCAGAAAATTATAAGACACTGATGAAAGAAATTAAAGATGATACAAATAGATGGAGAGATATACCATGTTCCTGGATTGGAAGAATCAACATTGTGAAAATGACTCTACTACCCAAAGCAATCTACAGATTCAATGCAATCCCTATCAAACTACCACTGGCATTTTCCACAGAACTAGAACAAAAAATTTCACAATTTGTATGGAAACACAAAAGACCCCGAATAGCCAAAGCAATCTTGAGAACGAAAAATGGAGCTGGGGGAATCAGGCTCCCTGACTTCAGACTATACTACAAAGCTACAGTAATCAAGACAGTTTGGTACTGGCACAAAAACAGAAATATTGATCAATGGAACAGGATAGAAAGCCCAGAGATAAACCCACATACATATGGTCACCTTATCTTTGATAAAGGAGGCAAGCATATACAGTGGAGAAAAGACAGCCTCTTCAATAAGTGGTGCTGGGAAAACTGGACAGGTATATGTAAAAGTATGAAATTAGAACACTCCCTGACACCATGCACAAAAATAAACTCCAAATGGATTAAAGACCTAAGTGTAAGGCCAGACACTATCAAACTCTTAGAGGAAAACATAGGCAGAACACTCTATGACATACATCACAGCAAGATTCTTTTTGACCCAGCTCCCAGAGAAATGGAAATAAGAACACAAATAAACAAATGGGACCTAATGAAACTTAAAAGCTTTTGCACAGCAAAGGAAACCATAAACAAGACCAAAAGACAACCCTTAGAATGGGAGAAAATATTTGCAAATGAAGCAACTGACAAAGGATTAATCTCCAAGATTTACAAGCAGCTCATGCAGCTCAATAACAAAAAAACGAACAACCCAATCCAAAAATGGGCAGAAGACCTAAATAGACATTTCTCCAAAGAAGATATACAGATGGCCTACAGACACATGAAAGAATGCTCAACATCATTAATCATTAGAGAAATGCAAATCAAAACTACAATGAGATATCATCTCACACCGGTCAGAATGGCCATCATCAAAAAATCTACAAACAATAAATGCTGGAGAGGATGTGGAGGAAAGGGAACACTCTTGCACTGTTGGTGGGAATGTAAATTGATACAGCCACTATGGAGAACAGTATGGAGGTTCCTTAAAAAACTACAAATAGAACTACCATACGACCCAGCAATCCCACTACTGGGCATATACCCTGAGAAAACCATAGGTCAAAAAGTGTCATGTACCACAATGTTCATTGCAGCTCTATTTACAATAGCCAGGACCTGGAAGCAACCTAAATGTCCATCGACAGATGAATGGATAAAGATGTGGCACATATATACAATGGAATATTACTCAGCCATAAAAAGAAATGAAATGGAGGTATTTGTAATGAGGTGGATGGAGTTAGAGTCTGTCATACAGAGTGAAGTAAGTCAGAAAGAGAAAAACAAATACAGTATGCTAACACATATATACGGAATCTAAGGAAAAAAAAAAAAAAAAAAAAGGCCATGAAGAACCTAGTGGCAAGACGGGAATAAAGACACAGACCTACTAGAGAATGGACTTGAGGATATGGGGAGGGGGTGGGGTGAGATGTGACAGGGTAAGAGATTGTCATGGACATATATACACTACCAAATGTAAAATAGACAGCTAGTGGGAAGCAGCCGCATAGCACAGGGAGATCAGCTCAGTGCTTTGTGACCACCTAGAGGGGTGGGATGGGGAGGGTGGGAGGGAGGGAGATGCAAGAGGGAAGAGAAATGGGAACATATTGTATATGTATAACTGATTCACTTTGTTATAAAGCAGAAGCTAACACAGTATTGTAAGGCAATTATACTTCAATAAAGATGTTTAAAAAAAAAAAAAAATTTCCAAGAATAGTGAAAACAATGGTTGATGGAGGAATGGCTGGATACACTGTTGATAGTGTCACATCTGGTGCTAGCACTGCTGAATAACCACCTCAGGGCCTTGTGCAGGCACACAAGAAGCCTTCAACAAATGCTCATCCTGATTAATATCCATCGATTCAGAAACACAAATACCGTGACTGAATGTCAAAATGAAATCGCGGACCGGCCTGCTTTTGTTTGGATGCATATGAAGACAAAGGACCAAGGCTCTGTCTGGTCTCTTCCAGCAAAACAAAACATGACTAAACTATCTATATGAACATAATGGCTAGAAGAGGCACACCACAACTGCCAAGTTCATGGAGGTAAAGGGAGAAAAAGCCAGGTCGTGTCAATGTAGATGGAGTAGTATTGATGAGAGAAAGCATATTCGGAATTTAGCTGCCACAGAAATAACTTCCTCAGGTGGAAGTCAAGGAAACAGCATGGACAACTAACTCGGTGTTAATGGGACAAATCTGCCAGGCAATCAAGAGCCCTTGATTAGCAAATGCTTTACAAAAACCAGGGAGGCCTAGACCCTAGGCAGAACTTTCACCACAGGGGACTAACCATGCATTGTTTCAGATAATAGCAAGGCAACACTTCCCTTAGGTAGTGTAGGAGGGTTTCCTTTCTCAATTTGTTGCATATTGAACGTGGCCATAGGCAATGCAGGCCATCCATTTTAGAAATGCACCAAGTGTGATAAATGAGATTGAAGTTGGGGGTGAATCACAGGGCGAGTGAAAAGCTTAACAGGAAAATGACTAAGGGTACTTTATTTTAGAGCCAAAACTTGAGGAAAAGCCAAATGCTTTAAGGAATGAGTGAACTACAGTTTGGTTTCACATGCCTGAGAAGATTATTGGAAAAAAAAAAAGGAAAGGTCAAATATCAAGAAGGAAACAAAACCAAAGAAAATGCAGACATTGTGAATCATCTGCATGAAATTTACTGGAATATTTGTAATGACTTAGAGGCTACAATAAGTAAGTAGGGAATGAAAAGAAATATTGGAATGCAAAATTTTTCTTTTTAATTGGAGGTTAGAAGATTGAAATCGCTCTGGTAATGATTTTTAAAATGTGTATTCTCAGTGAATGAACAAGGAGAACAAAAGAATCCATCTAGTAAAGTGACAGTAGGAACTGGAAATGAGGCATGAGGAAATAGCTGAATTACCAATTACCTTGAAACAACCTTTACAGAGGAAAAGCTGGAGTGCCATCCAAATAAGTTATCATATTTCCCAGTATGATTTTGAAGTCAAATTGTATTAAGAGAAAAATGTGGGAAGGATTCAATGCTTCTCAAGTTATGTGACGCAACACAGACAGAAAATACCTTGCTTATCTAAAAACACTAAAAAATTATGATATTTAAAACCAGGGACAGCAGATATAAATAGAGAAGAGGATCTAGGACTGAGCTCTATTCTAAAAGAGTAAGAAGTGGACTTCCCTGGTGGTCCAGTGTGTAAGACTCCGAGCTCCCAATGCAGGGGACCCGGGTTCGATCCCTGGTCGAGGAACTAGATCTCACAGGCATGCTGCAACTAAGAAGTCTGAATGCCGCAACTAAAAGATCCCTCATACTACAACTAAAGATCCCGCGTGCCACAACTAAGACCCGGCACAGCCTAAATAAATTAATTAAATAAATAAACATAAAAAAAGAATCTCTGTTTGCATTCATCTTTTAAAAAATAAAATAAAGTAGTAAGAAGATCCAGCCACAAAAATGAGAAAGGAACAGCAAATGACAAGGGGAAAACAGATGTTCTCAAAGTCAACTGAAGTCAATACATCAAGAGGTGGAAGTGATCAGTAGTACCAAATACTAGTGAGACACTGAGTAAAGTTAGAACATGACAAGAGCGATTTCAGTGGGATGATGGGATCATAGGTTTGAAGTGGACCTCTCAGAAAAGAGAGAGTAGCTTGACCAGAAAAATATATTAGAATTGCCAGGCATTGCCAAGGGCCCACTTGAGGTTTGCAGTCATATTTCTGGATTTTTCCTTCATTATCTGGCAGGCTTAACCCTTTTTGTGCCAACCTGCTTCTATTTGTTTTCCACCTAACGCCTTAGCAAATCCAATGGAAAGAAAGAGACTTTTTTCCCACGACTGCCAATAAAAATCTGACTGAGGTCTCACTATCGGACTTCAGCCCTTGCTCAGGCTTGGTCTCATTGCTGTGTTTGGGGGGATGTTGTGCTCTGATTAGCGGGGCTGTGTGTCCTCCCCAGGAGCTTCCGTTGCTGTGGATTCAGCCCCATCAAACACAAGGATATGATGGGGGAAGGTGGCTTCCCAAAGAAAATGATAGTATATATTACCGTGTGAAGGAGGAATAGAAACTGGGCACAACAGCCAATATCCACCTCTGTATATTACTGGTGTATCATTTACTGGAAAATTTGCAAGGGTGAGTCAAATGTCATAAATGACCTCTAAGAACTTTTCTGTTCTAATAATCTTGAATTCCCTAGCTTTGAAACTCCCAAACTGGGCACCTTTGGCTGGAAACAGGAATGATCCCACAGTCATATTACTGATGATTATCATCAATCCTCTGAAATATCCACCAGCTATACTAATTCAATACATAAAAAATAAAATTAAATTAAAAAATAAAAACAGTAAAAAGAGAGGGGGGGGGGGGTTTGAAAAGGAATTCTGGGCTATTAGCATTAAGGACCTGAATGACACAAGGCCTTACAAGGAAAACATTGTAAATATGAGTATACTAGAGGTGACTTAAGAGAAGAAAAAATGAAAAACAATTTAAAAGTAACTATGATATACTTCAATGGGAAAAAAATAAATGTTTTTCTTATTTTACTTATTCCCAAATTTATTTAAATACTTTTTAGTCTAAGGACTAAAACCAAAGTTTACAGCTCTTATAAAAAATCTAATTTACTGTGAGAAACTTGTATATTTGTGTGTAAGGAAAAAACAGGATCAATTTTTTTTGTAAAATGATTAAGCAAAGTATAGTCATTTGGCCTGGTAGGTTTGTATGGATCAAAAGGACAGAGTGATTCATGGCTGTCAACATTGTACATTATCAGAGAAAAAAGACGGGGTAGGGATGAGGAGTAGCAATAGGTCACATTTGTAACTAAAAGCATTCACAGAAAACCCAGTTACTACTGGCACCTTTTTCAATTACCATGAATTAATAATTCTAATATTTCTAATACAAATATAGATCCTATGTTATACCAAGCATGGTACTCTGGCAGGGCAGAATATTAAAATACCTTGGAAATTCACAAGGTAACTTTCTGGGAAGTGTCAGCACATGGTAATAGGAACGGGCATCGGATCAAACTTGGGCAGGCTGCATTTAATTTGTAGCCTCCATAAACACCAGGGTCTTCCTTTTCACAGCCTGCATTTTGTCATTTTGCACGGAAGCCTGGAGCTCTAGTTTTCTGCTTCCTGCTTCTAGACCAGCTTGTCAAACACCTCAGGCCAGGAGCCATATTGCTTTCATCATCTTCCTGGGGTGGATCACAGTGTCAAGTGCAGGTGAACATTAAATAAATGCTCCCAGATGATGGGAGCTGGGATCACGTCTGGATAGCACTGTGAAGCAGACAGAGTTTCCCTCTGGGAGTCCCAGGAGTCCTTTTGTTTTCGATTCGGGGTTTTTTTGAGCACCTACTCAACTTCCCCTTTTAGGGGCCTGGCCTGCCACCTGCCTACTCTCTCACCCACTTTATGTAGCACATGCTGCTGCGCCCAGTACACATCTTCTCAGAACTTCTCTTTGACCCGTGGGCTGCTTCCAAGTCAGCACCAGGACTCCTTGCCCCAGGCTTTCTCTGCATTCCAGAGTGGAAGTGGCAGGGGAATAATGACAACCTCTACCGGCCCATAACCAATGACAGACAGGAGTTGATAATAACCTGGATAAATACTCGATTTTCTTTAGACCTTCCAGCAGGATAACTCTGAGATGGGTTTTACACTGAGTCCCACAGGTTACTGGCTCCCTGACCTTGTCTGTCTCTGTCTCCAGTTCCCTATAGATGTTTCCTGGGATTATCTCCTAAATAAATTACTTGTACTGGAATCCTTTACTCAAGTCAACTTCTGAGGGCACTGAAATAGACATACTCCAATTAAAATCTGGTATCATTAAATAGTGTAATAAGGTCATTTATACCCTACCATGCATTGAAGCCAACATATTTTACCTATTTTTGAATAATTTGTATCTTAAGACATCTGCTTACAGGAATGCAAACTGCCCTTTTAAAAAACAGACATGAGTAAGCAGATGAACATAAGGCATTTTATAGCAACAAGTTTGTACACAAGGAATAAGCAGTTTCCCATTGTATTCTTCCTACAGAGCCATCTCTGATGATCATCAAACATAAGATTCAATTACTTAAACTAAGAATAATGTCTTTTGAAGTGGTCAGATCTCAACAATTTCTTCAAGCAGAAAATGGTCCTTTCAAAGAACTCATTGGGCAGGGGTCCTAAACGTTTCACTTAAGCATATCAATAAGTCCATCAAGGAAAGATTCAACTCAGGTTGAAGGTTTTTGACAGATATTTAGTCAATCTAATTAATGTGGGCAGTTCATCTGGGCAATTCAGACAAATATCCTAGTTCAGAACAACAAATATCCCAGTGGTTCTCAATCTTAAGTGTGCATCAGAATCACCTGTGCTTATGAAAACAGATTTCTGTTTTACTAGGTCTGGGGTGGGGGAGAGAATTTGCACTTCTAACAAGTTCTCAGGTGATTCAGACACTGTTAGTTGACCACACATTGAAAACCACAGCTGTAGACAATTCTTATATTCTCCTTCCATCTTTAAATTCAATAGGCTCTTCTGCATCTCCTTCAGTAAATACAGCCCAACAGCAGACACTTTTTGCCTAGGACTTGTCTCTCTTGCTTTACTGTCTGGCTGAAAGTCAAGACCATTACTTTACAACTGATCCTTAATATAGTTTTTTTCAGTATTCTTTCTTGCCTGCTAAAGTCACCTTCTCCTTTAAGCCATCACTCTGCACAGTAAAAGGAAATCCTCTACGTTCACTCAACAACGAAGGTAATTTTCTGCGAGGCAGTGAATATGAAAGATATGGTCCCCATACAAAGTTGTATTTGCATTATTTTGCACTGCTCTAGCTTATAAATGGACAAAAAACAAAATACCATGGTAATCATAATGGTTATATATCAAAAATGTTGCATCTTAGATTTAGTTGGCAAAGACAGCAATTGGCAATCTGTTGAAAGTGCTATCTTTTGTATAAATTAAATGTCAAAAATAAAACACCTTCAAGTTATTTTAATATAACAACTTGAAGGGAAAAATTATCAAATGCACAAGATCTTTAATAAAAAACTGATGCAGGTGGTTATTACATTCCCATAGCCTACTTTTAACTTAATATTTACATTATTGTAATATAATTTAATATATAGAACATACTATAACTAAAAAGCAATTACTTAGGAAGAGATAAAGAAATAAAAGGATTCACAAAAGGCATCTTTTTTAAGATTCAAGAACATAATGTGTTTTCCATAGAACAGATAAAAGTTATAAAAATGTGACTTGGTTTTCAGAAAATACAACAGTAGACCAATACCAATCAGTTTTTATTCAACTCTGATTTTAGATACCTTGTATAGGATTGTTTGTGTTTACCATGCAATGCATCTGTCATAACTGCATGACAGTGTGGTCATCATTATCACTCATTACAGACCCTTTTTTTCCTTTCCTAAAATTTATTTAATTTTATTTTATTCCATTTTTATTGAGATATAATTGACATGCAGTACTATGTAAGTTTAAGATGTATAGCATAATGATTTGACTTACATACATCATGAAATGATTACCACAGTAACCTTAGTGAACATCAATCATCTCATATATATACAAAATTAAAGAAACAGAAAAAAACTTTCTCCTTGTCATGAGAACTCTTAGGATTTACTCTCATAACAACTTTCATATATAACTTTCATTTCACATATGTTACTCTCATAACAACTTTCATTTTATATATGAAAGTGTTAATTATATTTATCATGCTGTACTTTACATCCCTAGTACTTATTTATCTTATAATTGGAAGTTTGTACCTTTTGACCACCTTCATCCAATCCCCCCTGCCATCCCCCACCTCTGGTAACCACAAGTCTGATCTCTTTTTCTATGACTCTGTTTTTGAAGACATTTTTCCAAAGAACACATGCAGATGGCCACAGGCACAATCTCACTCAAAAGATGCTCAACATCACTAATCATCAGGTAACTACAAATCAAAACCACGATGAGATATCACCTCACACCTGTCAGAATGGCTATTATCAAAAAGACAACAAATAACAAGAGTTGAGGAAGATATGGAGGAAAGAGAACCCTCCTGCGCTGCTGGTGAGAATGTAAATTGGTACAGCCAGTATAGAAAACGCTGTGAAGATACCTTTTTTCCCTTATTCCTTTACTTCTCAAAAGTATTGTTTCTCTTGTTAAAATATAAGACTCAAAAACTCATACAATTATGCCCAAGGGTATAGAACAATATTCCTTTCAGGGGTTATCAACAGAGTTGCTTCTCTAGCAGAAGTAGCTATGTGATTGCTGGTTGTAAAGCCTATTTTTAACTCTAGCTGTCTCTTCAGGTACATGGTACAGCATTCCACCTGGCACACACCTTGGTCCTCATCCATGTGCAAGTTCACTGCTCCTTGTATGAAAGGTTTGTCAGTTTGTATTTTGGGATCAAAGAAACAGCTCCCCACACTCCTACACCTGCTAATCTCCTGCATGACTCCTTGTTAGTTTTCTGTCTGCAATCCAATTATGCTTTGCCCAACTTTCAGCTGTGTTCAACAAAACATCCTGATTGATTATTTGCCTTTTTCAACAATTAAAATCTAATTGTTGTACGGATAATTTTGTTTTGACTAAATATTTTAAAGCAACCAGAGCAGCCTGAACTTCAGACATTCTTCTATCTTCAAAAAATACATAATTTCCTTGAGAAATGTCACGTGGCTTTATGCCATAAGCCTGGATGTCTTTAATAAAGTGAACAGTGTCTCTGAATCCAATTTAATGACTCCTCATTGTCTTCCTGAGTCTGGATGTGATCTGATTATCTCCTTTCATTGAATTATGCCACTCTTTAAGCCCAGTTGAAAGCCTGTCCCAATAAGCCTCTATTCTCTTTCCTTGATTGTGTTTGAAGGTGATCATACTTGTGAAATCAGAAAGGAGCCTGTACACAGAGCCCTCATTGAAAGGCAATGGAAGAAGCTGACATTTGTCGAATCAATCTCTCATAAAAGTGCACACATGCACACATTTTCCTGTTCCTTGGTGTTATGACTTGTGACAGCAAGGGTCACCCTGAGCTCTACTCCTTGCTTGGTCCCTGAAGACACCTGGATAGAAAGATGATGATGGCCTTAGATGTTCCAGGAGGTTTTGAGTACTTAGTTTGGTTGAGGCCAAACCTTCCATTGTCTTAAACCCCTATAACTGCCCCTAGTCTGATTACCAGGACTGTGGAACTGTGGGGGATGTAAGGCATAAGGAACGACAAGTACTTACCCTCTCATCACATTGTCTCTGACAAAGTCCAGACACTGGTGTCTAATCCAAGGCATCCTTCCTCTTTTTGCATCCAGATAATTTTATCTGGACATTATCAAACTTTCCTCTGGGCACTAATGTCCCTTCATTTTCAATGCTTTATTTCTCCAAAAAGTATTTATGAAAGAAAAAAATACACCATGTAAGTGGTCACCTATAGAATCTGAATGTCTCAACTAATTACCATGTTATTTTTCCTTTTTACTTTGTAGTGGGCAATACTAATATTCAGAGTAATATATAGATTGGCATTTCTAACATCAAATTATTGTATTTTCTACCATATATGTCACTTTTTTATATGTGTCTAGGATATATTTCATAATAACGATCTGTTTTTTATATTTTGGGAAAGTGAGTTCCATCCAGAGACACAAACAAAACAGTGAAAAAGAGAGGGGACAGCATTTATAGTTCTTCCATCTCAGCATAATGTCATAATATCACATAATATACAGTATCATTATATTGTTTAATAATATACTGATATTTACAGCATTACATTGTGATAAAGCAATCATTCATTTATCCAAGGTAATGAGAATGGATATTTGCATCTTCTTCTAAATGCTGGAGACACTTAGGGTATGGTCCAAGCATGTTCATTTCTCTCTCTACATTCTTTTCCTAGATCAACCTGGCCATCCCCCTATGACTCTAAATATCATCTATATGATATCTCCTAAGTTTCTAACTCCAACCCTTACCTTGTCTATAATTTCAAATTCTTATTTCCAATTATGTTTTTATAGCACTATTTTTGTGTCATAGAGTCTTAATCTTGATCCCAAACTGAATTCTCCTTTCCATCCTCTCCCCTACTGCTCAAATTTAATCTACACCTTGTCTTCCACCTTTTAGTAATGGCACAACCATCTCCTTCAGCTACTCAAGCGAGATAATTGGGAGAAATATATTTCCTTCCCCTTTTCACTTCAATATTCCACAGATACCAGACTCCCCTTAATCGTCACTGCCTACATTTTGACCCATTTTACCTCTCACCTAGACCATTAGAAAAAATCCCAACTGGTGCTTCACCATTTCACCTCCAATCCATTTTTCAACATGGCAGGCAGAATAGTCTTCTAGAATTTTAAAGCATCATCACTTTAACGTCCTGTAATGCCTTCCATTGAACTTAGACTGAACCCTTGCCTTGCTGAATGCATGATTCAGCTCCTGTTGCCCCCTTCCACCTCACTTTGTTTCTCTCTATCTTGTTCTCTGTCTCTAACTTCAGCTACAATAGCCCTATTTCATTTATTAGAGCTCAGCAAGTGCCTTCCTCCTTAAGATTCATACTGCTCAGGTTTTTTTCTGCCTGAAAAGCAACTCTGTCCCTCTTCTTATCATAATCAGCTCTTTCAATCTTGAAATATCATATGAAAACACACCTCAGACTTGCTGTCCTTGGCCATCCTCTCTGAAATAGTTCTCTCATCTTATCCACAACCATAGTAACATTCATTTATTTACTTTAGATATCACCTTATTTTTGTTTACTTGTTTCAAATCTGTCTCTGCTCACTGGATTCATGTTCTTGGAAGGTAGAAGCTATTTCTGTAGTTTCATCACTATCACCCATTGCCTGCAAACTGGTTAGCATAAAGTAGGCATTTAATAAAAACTTAATAAAAATGTTACATATAGTAATGAGTATGATGTTTATAATAATATCAGTATAACTGCTCTTACTAAGATATAGATACTGTTCTAAGCATTTTCTGTGTATTAACTCATTTAAAGAGATAAGTACTATTATCATCCCTCTCTGAAGCACAGAGAGGTTAAGTACTGGCTAAGTCATAAAGGCAGCAAGTAGCAGAGCAGGGATTCAAATCTTTGTCTTCTGGCCCCAACACCCAAGCTCATAACTATCCTGCTAGGCCACCTGTTAAAACGTGAGGTTGAACAAAGATCAAGGAATCCAAGGGCAGTAAAATATATTTAATAAAATATATAAAAACAAAACACAGAGATTACCAAAGGCCAAGGAATTTAAAGCCAAAATACATTTAATAAAAAAAAAAAAACTATACCAAAACAAGGTGAACTTTATTGATGATTTAGAAGGTGTACCTGGGTCATGAAGCATCTCAGCATATCATAATGATTATTGGCATCTACAGTAGCTGAAGAATGTAGAACACAAGTCCAATCTCACCTGACCCTGTACAATATCCTTTATTTTAAAAATATCTTGTTTAAGATCATTCAGATTGATTTTTACTTTATATAAGTTCAAAAGACAATGCCAGCTGTTTAACCAAACTAGGCTAAATTTTGAGAAAAGAGGGTCATTATCAATACTGAGTAGTTTGCAGACTCACAAACATTGGGACAGCGGGCCTGTTCCTTTAAAGGCAATCTGGAAATATACAACATGGTTTTTAGTGTTCTCAAACTGATGTCTCATCCTAAGATTCATTGTGATGCTCTTGAAAATTACCATACAACCCCAAAGCAGCCCATGGATACACTCATTTATTGGCTCATGTAGCTACTAAAAGTTATTTCCAACCAGAGTGACCCATACTTGAGGCATGATAACTGCAAAATAAATTGGAAAAAAGAAGAAAGGAGGATGCTATTTGTCCTCTGGGTAATTCAGAGAAATCATATTTGGCAACAGCAAGTTGTGAAAACAACATTTATCAGCATCAAAACCAGACTCCAGGGGCGACCTGACATAGAGACCATTATCTGGGCTCTCAGATGTTCAAAAGTTGAAGTACAGTAGATTGCTTGAAAAGATGAAGACTGGACTCTGCCTGTTTTCATTTCTCCTTTCGTGCTTTTCAAGATCTTACCTCATTTCCTTTCCCTCTTTTACTTGTGGTTTCTGGCTTTTTTCTTGAATAGGCACAACTCCCCTGATTTAGTATTATTTTGGCTTCTTACAAAATCTTTATATTTAAACCTCAGGTGTAAATAAACTTCTTCAATCTCTCTAACTAAGACTAAATATAAAACCAGGTCTTAGGGTTGTCAACCAACCAGAGCAATTGGTGGCATTTGGGAGGTGGGGAAGGGGATTTTAAAATGATAAGCAACTTTATTTTCCATGTGATTTTCTATAACTGATAATATCACACACAACAATATCTCAATATCATTATAACAAGGAAACATGATTAATTTGTGGTTAAATGACAAAATTCTTTAGGGTTACAACTGAACAGGAGTTTGACCACATAATCTATGAACTTTTAGTCTTCTATCCCTGTTTCTCTGATTGTAAGAGATATACCATCCATATACTCCATGAGATGGGTTGGTTCTGTCTTTTAAATAGTCCATATTCATAAGATTTAAAATGTAAAGCATTTTTATTATTCATAGACTTAATAGATATTTATTGATTGCCTATTATTCTTCTTCAGACAGCCATGGCTCAGGTCCTGACTACTGAAATGTTTCAATGAGTACAAGCCACCCTGCTCTGATGCTGTAATGGGAGGACCTGACTGGGGTCAAGTCATCAAGTAAGTCACCTCTGAGGAAATGATATTCTACTGACATCTAAAACATGAGGAGAAAACTGGATCAGGCAAAAAGACCAGCATATGACAGGAGAGAGCCTTTCAAGGTCAAGGGATTGAAGGTGTGTATGACTGCAATCTGAGCAGGGATGGTGGTGGGTAGAATGGAGAGGGAGGGTATGAAATGTGTCCTAAGGAACTGGGAGGAGACAGATCACACATGGTTTTACAGGCCACACTCAGGAGTTCTGTCTTTATCCTAAAAGTACAGAGAGCCCCCTGACATGTTTTAAATCGGGAGCCCAGGTAACGAGGAATGTGCCCTGGAAAGGGCCCTCAACAGAGTACAGAAGAGACTACAGGGGCCCAAGTGGAGGTGGGCAGCCCTGTGAGGAGCCATTGCAGTGACGAGAGAGCAAACGATGATTTGGACCAGGAGGTACAGGGGTGGAAAAGCAAAATGAGTTGAGGGATATTAGGAGGCAAAGTGAGCCAGACTTGGGAGCAAACTGGATATCACGGTAGAGGGAGAGGAAGGTGTGGAGAATGACTCCTGTGTTATTATGTTCTTCATATCATTTAACATGAATTCCACTTCAATAACAGACAAAGGTGGTTAACACAGTGCTATACTATGAGATGTTTATACTAAATATAAATGTTTATATTTGTTTATTGGGATGAAGTACTTCCTTAGGCTTAAATTCATTTCCCCTAAATAAAGAAGAGTTTTCAATTAATAAAAAATTGTCCACTAAACTAAATTAGCAGCAAAAAAATATAGTGAGTTCATTGCAATAATCTTGGGAGAAACAAAAAGCACTGAATTTCTATTACATGTAGGGAATTGATTAATATAATATTAGTTTCCTAAACACGAATTTTTAAAAAAATTAATCACTGATCATGATGAAGAAACACTGGACTCAAATATCAACACCCAAGTAATTGACAAGAGAATTTTCATTAGTATAATTGTAACTTTCAGAAATAAAGCTACCAAAGGATAGGCAGATAATTTGTTTTGAAGTGTAATATCTGAGCAGTTATACTAGCAAAGGCATCACATTCTTTTATGCAGAATAAATTATAACTTAAATGATTATGGAAAAGGGTAAAAGAAAGCATTCTATTTCAAGATTTTAGTAAACCAGTGTTATACTTTTCTTAAGTTTTATCAATAGTTTGTAAAATACATATAAGACTGAAATACAGCTCTAAGCTTTAACATCTAGTAGACATCAATTCAAGTTACACTCCAATTGGTATTCTCAAATACCAATTAAGAAACACCCAAACCAGGCTCTTGTTCTACAATCTCTGTATGAGACAAACCCATTGATTTCCTATCTGTCCATCATATGTGTTACTTATTTCAAAAACTAAATTCATAATTTTTTTTCAGTAAGATTACATATATTATGTTCTTCCTCAATATTTGATATGCAGTACAGAATGTATCTTATACTTTCTTTTATTCTTTAATTTTTATATATCTCCTGTTCAACTACTTTTATGCACTCAAAATAACTTTGTTTTTCCCTGATCATTTGATAAATTGTTCAGCATCTAAAAACACTTAAAGCATAATAGGTGAATGAATAAATGAATTTTCTTTATCTTGCAGGAGAGTTAATAGTTCACACCAACTTGTATTTGTTTGTTTTGTTTTTCTTCTTAACATGACAAGCTAAAGAAAATTTTGGGGTATCCTTAAAATGTTTAGTTTTCAGTTTTCATATCATTTCTATGAGATTTATTTTGCTCATGTTATATTAGTATTATAAAAACCCTATGAAGACCTAAACATATTAATTGAAATGGAACCAACCATCCTAGGAAATACATGAAAGGCAATGATACCATTAACAGTTTTCTACAAAATTTCCATTTGGAAAAATCCGTTCTCATGTAATAGTTCAGTTGATACTGGAAAAATAAATAAATATTGAATGGGAAAACAGAGTTTCTGTGTTTAAACTGAAGCTGTGCACCTAAGCATCAATATTTCCCAGCACAAGTCATCTCATTTTGAAGAACTTGGGAGGTACTGAAGTTAAAAGAGGAGTGAATATAAATTTTTCAGATGTTTCACAACAAATATGGTGAATTGCAAAAGTTTCCTTTCTCCTCCTTCCCTTTATAATAAAACTATGTGAACGATGGCTATAATTTGTTGAGTGTGTATATATATATATATATATATATATACAGAAAATTTACAATGAACACATCACTTTGACTCCAGGAATGCCAGGACTAAAAGATTCCCTATGTTTTCAACTATTATGAGTAAATTGAAAGACATTCCAAAGATAAGGATTTCAGCCAAGTGGGAAATCTGCAGCTTCCATCTGTCACGTATGGGTGCAGTGCTTGCTACTGTCATAGTGTTTCCTAGTAATTGAACTTCCATTTTTGAAAAACCTTGTTTGTGTGTTACATGTGAATCAGGATGAAAATTCCAGATGTGCTAAGAAAAGGAAAAATGTGCACAATAATATATGAATCAAATTTCCCAGAGAGTTCATAGAAGATGGGCATTACATATGTAAGAATATAATAAAACAACCATGGGCTAACAACATCAGCCTTTATTGTTGTAAACAATAAATTACCCATGAAAAATTGTGTGCATTTTAATCACCTTCCAACTGAATTCCATTTTAGTTTTGGGAACATTTTATCTTCCATTTGAAGTTCTTAAAATATCAATGGAAGCTGTCATTTTTTCTGATGTTCTTAACCCACATGTATTGATAGATACTCAAGTCCTTAAGAGACTCACATAGAGAGAATTCCAGGAATTCATTTATTCAAGTGCCGGTCATTCCTTAGCACTGTGCTAAGAACATACAGAAATGCAAGTGGTCTCTATATACTAGGAGTTATGAAGATTGGAGGAGACAGAGAAGTAAACAATTAAGTAAATAATTACAAGAGACTTGTATGTATTGGCATAACAATAGTATACACAGTAAGTCATGGAACACAGAGTAGGGAGTTCCGTGCAGTTTTCAAGATGGAGAACAAATAGTAAACAGGGCCAAAACAATACTTGTTTTTTTGTTTTGTTTTGTTTGTAATTAGTGCTTTGTTTATTGAGTTTGCTTGAAATACAGTGATTATCTATCTATCTTTATCTATCACTGCATTTCAAATCCTTGAGGATATGATACAAAATTTGCAGGAAAACAGTTAATGAAACCTAAAAAACAAACAAACAAAAAACCTTTTATATAACTTGCCTAAAGGAGAAGTTGAGCAATAAACATATTAAAATTTCAAGATTCTAGGGTGTAGGGGTCCTCAGTCTTACCTAAAATGATATCATTAACAGTCTTTTAGAAAAAACTCACAATATCCATTTAAGAAAAACATCAAATATGCTAATTTTTATATTTACACTCTATCTTAAATAATACTAAACTATGAAAAATGAATAATATAAAAGTGAGCAAAAAAAGTAAACTTCTTAACGAAATCTGTTGTCCTCCACTTTGGTTATATAATTGCAGGCATTATTTTTAAGGTAAAGAGCACTGAGAAAAATAAGTACTTAAGGGCAGTTAAGAGCTATGTAAATAACCCAGGATCTAATGAGGCTTACTGAAAAGAGCAAATTAAAAATTGAAACCAAATATGCAAGAGGGTAAACGTGATATTAGCAAACAGCATAAAGTTCTTCATCACATATCTTCAAAAGTTCCCTTTTTGAGAGAGGAGGGTGATTTACACTGGTGGCGTAATATGATTTTGAGTGAACGGCCCTCCAGCTGGATGCTTTATCTCCTTTCTTTAAACTCTGTTAACAATCTGCTGTCAGGATCACTCTGTCCTTTATTCAAGTTACCTGTTCCTCTCCTGTCCCTTTCACATCCTCAGACCTCAATCAAATTAAATGCATGTTGAAGGCAAAGCTCATGTCCTCATTTTGGTTTTGCGTTTGGTGATTCACACAAGACCTCATAAAGAGATCTCATAAGAGAAGGTGACTGTGAGTTGGGTGCTGAAATACTAAGAGAGGTCACCAGTCGCCAAGAGGAAAACCCATCATAGACAGAGCAAAGGGAAGGGGTGAGACACAGGACATGGTTCGGTGTGGTTACGGTATTGCCGTGGAGGACGGGTGTGCAGCCGAGAACATCTTAGGAGACAAGACTGAAAATGTAGACAAGAGCCTGATCACAGCTTTCTTATCCTAAGGGCAATGCAGAACCACTGGCAGGTTTTAGGCAGGAGATTAATATTTGGTCACTGACTTAACTTCAAAAAGGGCAGAAAAGGGCAAGAGAAATAGATGACTACATTCTCTAGTCTGGATGATCAAGAAAATGAATCTATTTCATCCATGAAATGAGATGAAGAGATGAGCTGATTTGGTTAAAAAACAAAAAAAATCAATGATTTGGGGATTTACTTAATGGCTGAATGGAGAGGAATGGGGAGGTACAGACAGGGAGAGCCAACAGTTTTGATTTAAACATGTGACGGCTTGAGATGTCTTTCACCTGCTAGGTGTGTCACCGTAAGGAAGCTGTTTTAGCTCCCTCGTTTCCTCATTTATAAAACGGGGATAATAATAAATAATATAATAATATATATAATTTAATAATATAATACAATATAGTATAAATATTATTAATATATATTAATATAATATATAATAATAATATAATAATAAACTTGTTGCAAGAATTATATGATACATGTAAAGTGCTTAGAAAAGTGCCAAACATCCATAAAATCCAAAAACATTAACATTTACAGCAGCAGCACTGTGCGGATCTGCCTGTGGGCAGGAAGACACACTCGTTTCGTTTCCAGGGGACTCTTTTCCTTGCCTGGCCTCTGCGTTGATCTCTTTTTCCTTGGCCTTCTTGAAACGGGACACAAGCTCCTGCTCTTCCTGTTTCTCTCCATTCTCTCTGCCCTGGTCTCTTCCTATTCCTATTCTCCAAATGTTGTTGAGTCCTCTGTTATACTTTTGGAGGTTGGACTTTAAGCAATTTTTGAATCCTTACAATGGTCTGAAATTGTTATGGGTTTTAAGCTGTGTACTGCAAAAAAAAGTATGTCGAAGTCCAAACCACCTCAGCATGTGACATTATCAAAAACAGAGTTATTGCAGATGTAATTAGTTAAGAGAAGGTCACACCAGAGTAGGGTGGGCCCTTAATCAGTATGACTGATATCTTTAGAAGAAAGGGACAGAGACACATAGAGAGCAAAACACATGTGACAACTGAGGCAGAGATTGCAGTAATGCAGCTGCAAGTCAAAGGATGCCCAGGCCTGACAGCCACTACAAGAAAGAGGCCAGGAAGGAGCTACCCTTACAGATTTCAGAGGGACCATGGCCCTGCCAACACCCTGATTTTGGACTGCTAGACTCAGAACCATCAGACAATATATCCCTGTTGTTTTAAGCCACCCAGTTTGTGTCACTTTGTTACAGAAGCCCTAAGAAATTAACATATAAATATTTATAAGAATGTGCTTTTTTTTAAAAAGAGAGTTTTGAGCTTTCATCAGATTCTCAAAAGGACTTGAAACCCAGGAAACCTTCAGCAACAACTGTTCTTTGCACTCTCCTCTGATGATCCCATTTACTCCTGTGACTTTAACTGAACCTGGATATCTTTCTTTCCCAGATATGTACAATAATCCAGACTCCTCTAGTGTGCTAGAAACTTATGTCTACTTGAAATCTCTGCTCACATATTCCCTACTGAGCGGAGGATATACTGAATTATCATTACCCTCCTCATTTCATTAAATGATGCCACAATTCACTTAGCTGTTTAACCCCAATACTGAGAAGGCTTCAATGATCCATAACCCCATCCATCATTAAGAGTTGTTAGCCTGACCTCCAAAATAAATCATGAATGTGTCTACTTCTCTTCCCCCTTTGCTCCCACCACCCTAGGACTGCCACTCTCATATGTTTCAGGGAGTAATGCAATTGCCTCCCCAGCTGGCTTCCTGGCTTCCTCTTTTCTCTTCCTCTTATCCATTGTTTCACTGAAGTGCCAGGACAGAGATTAACATGAAGTTAAGCACTGAGTGTTCCCCTGTTGGGTAAAGGAGTGAAAAAGGATTTTGGAGAAAGAGAAGTTGGGTTCTGAAACGTAGGGTGACCAAATCATCCTATTTTTTTTTTTTTTTAACATCTTTATTGGAGTATAATTGCTTTACCATTGTGTGTTAGTTTCTGCTTTATAACAAAGTGAATCAGTTATACATATACATATGTTCCCATATCTCTTCCCTCTTGCATCTCCCTCCATCCCACCCTCCCTATCCCACCCCTCTAGGTGGTCACAAAGCACAGAGCTGATCTCCCTGTGCTATGCGGTTGCTTCCCACTGGCTATCTACTTTATGTTTGGTAGTGTATATATGTCCATGCCACTCTCTCACTTTGTCATATCTTACCCTTCCCCCTCCCAATATCCTCAAGTCCGTTCTCTAGTAGGTCTGTGTCTTTATTCCCGTCTTGCCACTAGGTTCTTCACGACCCTTTTTTTTTTTTTCCTTAGATTCCATATATATGTGTTAGCATACTGTATTTGTTTTTCTCTTTCTGACTTACTTCACTCTGTATGACAGACTCTAACTCCATCCACCTCAGTACAAATAACTCAATTTCGTTTCTTTTTATGGCTGAGTAATATTCCATTGTATATATGTGCCACATATTCTTTATCCATTCATCCGATGATGGACACTTAGGTTGCTTCCATGTCCTGGCTATTGTAAATAGACCTGCAATGAACATTTTGGTACATGACTCTTTTTGAATTATGGTTTTCTCAGGGTATATGCCCAGTAGTGGGATTTCTGGGTCATATGGTAGTTCTATTTTTAGTTTTTTAAGGAACCTCCATACTGTTCTCCATAGTGGCTGTATCAATTGACATTTCCACCAACAGTGCATGAGGGTTCCCTTTTCTCCACACCCTCTCCAGCATTTATTGTTTCTAGAGTTTTTGATGATGGCCATTCTGACCGGTGTGAGATGATATCTCATTGTAGTTTTGATTTGCATTTCTCTAATGATTAATGATGTTGAGCATTCTTTCATGTATTTGTTGGCAATCTGTATATCTTCTTTGGAGAAATGTCTATTTAGGTCTTCTGGCCATTTTTGGATTGGGTTGTTTGTTTTTTTGTTATTGAGCTGCATGAGCTGCTTGTAAATTTTGGAGATTAATCCTTTGTCAGTTGCTTCATTTGCAAATATTTTCTCCCATTCTGAGGGTTGTCTTTTGGTCTTGTTTATGGTTTCCTTTGCTGTGCAAAAGCTTTTAAGTTTCATTAGGTCCCATTTGTTTATTTTTGGTTTTATTTCCATTTCTCTAGGAGCTGGGTCAAAAAGGATCTTGCTGTGATTTATGTCATAGAGTGTTCTGCCTATGTTTTCCTCTAAGAGTTTGATAGTGTCTGGCCTTACATTTAGGTGTTTAATCCATTTTGAGTTTATTTTTGTGTATGGTGTTAGGGAGTGTTCTAATTTCTTACTTTTACATGTACCTGTCCAGTTTTCCCAACTCATCCTATTTTGCCCAGGGCAATAGACTGAATGTTTTCCCCCTAACATCAGGAACCAGGCAAGGATGACTTCAGTTGTCTCTCCTATTCACCATCATAAAAAAAATGTTAGACAGTGCAATAAGGCAAGAAAAAGAAAGGAAAATAATATAGAATGAAAAGTCATAAATAAAACTATCTCTATTCAAATAAAGCATAGTTGTCTGCTGGAACCAATAAAAGAGTTTAGTAGGTCATATAGGGTCAATTCACACACACACACACACACACACACACACATATACAACTATACAATAGCAATGAACAATTGGAAATTGAAATTTTTTAAAGTACCATTTAAAACACTACAAAAAATATTTAGGTATAAATATAGAGAAATACATACAAGATCTGTATGTTGAAAACTGAAGAGAAATTTTAAAAGATCTAAGGAAATTGAGAAAAATACTGTTTTCATAGATTGGAAATCTCAATAATATTAAGATGTTAGTTCTCCCCAAATATATCCATAGATTCAACACAATCACAATCTGAATTCCAGCAAAAATACTTTTTAATTAAAAAAGATGATTCAAAAAGTGATATAGAAAACAAAGGAACTTAAATATCCAAAACAAATTTGAAAAAAAATAAGGTTGGAAAATTCACACTATCTGATTTCAAGATTTATTACCAAGAAAAAATAATCAATATAGTGTGGTATCAATAAGTATAGACACATACCTCACATATATGGTTAACTGAGTTTTGTCAAAGGTGCAAAAGCAATTCAATGGTAAAAGGATAGTCTTTTAAAGAAATGATGCTAGCACAAATGGGCATCCATATATTAAATAAATAAATAAATAACTTTGATCCCTACCTCACCCATATACAAAAATTAGCTCAAAGTGAATTAAAAACCCAAATGTAAAGCTGGAAACTATAAAACTTCCAGAAAAAAATATAGGATAAAATTGATGTGACCTTAAGTTAAGCAAAAATTTCTTAAATATAAAACTAAAATCATAATCCATAATAGAATGAAAATTGACAAACTGGACTTAATAAAATAAAAATGTCTCCACTTTGAAAGATACTGTAAAGAAAATGAAAAGATAAGCCAGAAATAGGTGACATTGTCCCGTTGCAGAGGCTTTGGGATCCACCTCATCTTTCAGGCCAAAAACATGCATTCCCTAAACAGTTTCACCAATGACTGGGGCCTGATCATTTCTGTTCAATGAATAATTCCACTAAATGGCAGGAATTCCCCACTGGCTAAGCCAAGTTGTTTTCAGAGCTGCAACACAGTCTGAGGCTCCTAATACCCATCCTTCTTTCCTTGTACTCCTGCTCCTGTTCCCTCTCCCCTTATCTTTCATACATGCAATCTTTAATAAATTTTTTTTGGCATTTCTAATCCCAGAGGACCCAAACTGGCACAGTAAGTAAAGCCTCAGTCATCTAGAGCATTGCAATCCATGGCAAGAATCTGCAGACTTATCCCCTAAAGAGAAAGTGCTCTGAAATACTTTAAATCATACCCATCAGCATTTCAATTATATATAGTACATTTCACAAGTTAAGTGCTATGTAAAAAGTAATTTTTTTAAAGCAGATTGGATATCATAGATCATGGTGAATCCTTCTAGGAAGATAATAGTAGCAATCAGCTACTTTAAAAATCTGGAAAGTGCTATTTTGCAAGTTTGGGTTATCCACTTATAATTTCATAATATAAAAGTAAGAAGTTTCATAAATACAAAAGAACAGGAAATCCAGTTACCATACTAGAAAAGTACAATTTCCTGCTAACATTCCTAGCTTTCCTCTTCCAGTTCAATATCTTGGTATTTACAATTCATATAATAGCATTGTATTTTTTAAAACCAAGAGGGGCAGCTGTAACTTCAATAAAAGATTTTAAATACATCAGCACTTTTCTTCCTTAAATGTGTAATGTAACTGCTGTTCATTCAATGTAAGCACTTTAATTCATTTTTAGAAAAGAAACTTTAACAACTTTCAAGGAACTAATATATTGTTTGAACACTGAATGAAATAAAATAAATGCAGTAAGTCTGGGAGAATTAACATTGCATTAAGTCAAGGGAAATTTGACAGAGCATGTTTTCAGTCACTAGGAACAATTTAAATTGCTTCTAAGCAGAAAAAATGCTTAAAATTAAGACGAGAAAATTGTTTTCAATATGCAATCATTTAATACCAATTATGACAAAAGGCTGACTTAGCAACAACTGAAAGAAACCACAAGCTTAATTTTAACCTTCCACAAATATCTTTTTAGAAGAGGGGTGGTAAGAACATTAAAGAATAAAAAACATGTATCTGCAAAAAAGAGGAAAATGAAGAAATGTAGGAGGAAAAGAATTCCAAGTCTATAAAAATGGATGAACAAAGCAATAAATATTTGTGTAAAAATGCGTTCTTTGGTGATCCAAGTGAGAGCAAGTTTCATTAGAATGATGGCAAAGGTAGATGTGCTGGAGGGACGAGGAGTGAGGGTGATTGTGTTGAGAGGGTAAATGTATGAGACTCTCAGAGGCCCCTTGGAATTGAAGAGAAGAGACTGAGTTGGAAAGGAACTGGGTAGGACTCAGAGCAGGAGTTTTGTTTTAGGACCATGAATGCTTAAGCATGTCAGTTGTTAGAAGCAAGGATACACATGAGAAGGTTACATGACAGTTAGCATGGTTCAGTCCTTAATGTGTACCCGTTATGTGGTGCACATGAGGCACGACAAATGAAAACGTGGTCTAATCTATCCCAGAGATACTGTAACTTTAGCAATAGGAAGGGGTGGGAATTATAGAAGAGTCAGCACCGTGAGGCAGCTAGTTTTCCAGCTAAAGGCTCAGACTCGGGGAGGAGGCTGGGGGAGTGGCAGGGCTCCTGAGATAGAGAGGACGCGGGGTTAGAGAGTGTGGGCATGGGGCCCTGTTTTCTCGGATGGGAGGGAATTCAAAGCATCTGTGGACAGTGAGGGGACAGGAAGCAGGTAGGGCAGGGGCTAGAGGGGTTCCTTTCACCTTTCTCTCCCCCATTCCTCCCAGTTACTACTCCAAACTATCACCTCCGTCCTCATCCCCTCACTTTTAGCAGATATATTCCTCATCTAGTTTATTAATAACATTGTAGTAATCACTTCTTCCCTTACTTAGATGTTTGCACAAGCCTTCTAAAACTTGTACCACTTCCATACCCTCCAAAACAACCTCTACATTGCTTCCAAAGTCACCTATCTGAAATGCAAGTTGTATTCCTTCACTCCCTCGATAACTTTAAGAAGTCGACACTATTTTAAAAATTAATCTCCAACAGGCACATAGCCCTCATCAGTGGCCTTAGTCACCACTTGGTGCCCACAAAGAATCAGAGTTAACTAGTGCAACACATCATCTGAGTCTAAGTGTACTAGTAGTGAGTAATAGAGGGGAACAAAATTTGCCACCCCAAAATGTCTCTTTTTTTTTTTATTTTTTATTTATTTATTTACTTTTATTTATAGCTGTGTTAGGTCTTCGTTTCTGTGAGGGCTTTCTCTAGTTGCGGCAAGTGGGGGCCACTCTTCATCGTGGTGCGCAGGCCTCTCATTATCGCGGCCTCTCTTGTTGCGGAGCACAGGCTCCAGATGCTCAGGCTCAGTAATTGTGGCTCATGGGCCTAGTCTCTCCGCAGCATGTGGGATCTTCCCAGACCAGGGCTCGAACCCGTGTCCCCTGCATTGGCAGGCAGATTCTCAACCACTGCGCCACCAGGGAAGCCCAAATGTGTCTCTTTGACATGCGGATTAATATAGGCAGAAGACTCAAAGTTTTTCGTATTACTTTCCCTTTAACTGCCTAAAAGAATTTAGATAAAGGGTCTGGGCCTGGAATAGAGCTGTCACCTGAGATATCTGCAAAGAATATGGGCAGGGGGGCGGTGGGGGGAACTCAGCAAGGCCTAGAGATCAGAATCCTCTCCGTGTCCCATTGTTTCTTCCTGGCCCAGCAAATATTTGTTTACCAAATATTTGCTTTTTCATCTCCATGTGAATTGCCTTCCTCTCCTTTGAAGTCCGAAGCCAGCACTCTCAACATCCTCTTTTGTCTTTAGCTGAAGAAGGTATCTATGGTGAGGGTTTCAGCCATTTTGGGGAGTTACTCAGGTTTCCTCAGTCTCTCCAATGCATACATGTTATTGAACTTTTGTTTATTTTTTTCCTGTTAATCTGTCTCATGTCAGTGTAATTCTTAGACCAGCCAGAAGAACTTACAAGGGTAGAGGAAATTTTCTTTCTCTCCAACAGTAATGTATATAGCTAACAGAAGATTTTGAGAGGAGCAGGAAAAAAGAATTTACATTGACACTACATGGAAAACATAAGGAAAATACAGACCCAAATGATAATTTTTAACATACTGTTCTCTGAAAATCATGGGCTAATCACCACCTTATCACCTCTGAATACTCTTTATTGTTGGAAAAATGCAGCACTCTGCAAAACAGATGTTTTAGCCAAAATTAATATTCTGACAAAGAAGCTCACTAAGTTGCTATTTTATTCAAGCATGCTACTTGGTGGGGGAGGAGATCTCATTCTCAGGCTTATCAATCATCCAACAGAAAAGGCCTCTTCCTAGTTAAAATTTATCCTTCCAGCTTTAAAAAATAATAATAATTAACAGAAGTCTCAATTAAGTAGAGTCGGGAGACCAGAGGGTAAGCTCCCACACCCAGTGATAACAGCAGAGCCCAACAGGAAGAAGAAAGACTCCTCTTCTTTCCCGGCAAGGACACAGCTAATAAAAAAACATGGATTCTTTGTTTACTACAGCCCTCCCAACTTCCTTTTCCCCTCTATAAAGGAGTTCTCCTTCCCTTGTCATGGGGAGATTACATGTGGCTTTCCATGGCTGCAGACCCTGAGCTGTAATTCTCTGCTTACTCGTTTTAAATCCATCTTTGCTTGAGAAATATGTGGTAGTCTATTTGCTTTAGGGTGTTATTTTGGTGGCCTGTATGAAGACCAGAGAAGACCCCCAATGGCTCCAGGCTGGTGAGTAAACAGGTACAATACCCTCAGTGGAGCCCACTGAGCTCACTGCTTTTCTCACCTGGGTTTTGAGCTTTCTCCTGGATCTGAGCTCATGCTCTCTTTGTGTTTAAAGCTCTCCAGGCTTTAATCAGGAACTAATTTAAGGTTCTGTGCCTTATGGTTCAGGCTTCATTCTGTATGGGAATACTCACTTGGCACTTTGGTCTGATTTTTAGATCAGACTGTTTCAGCCAAGACTGGCTGAGAAGCTGTCAGCTCATTTCTTCAGAAACAGGGGCTGCTTCACTGAAACTGTGTCAGTTCAGCCTTTGGTCCATTCCTTTGAAATAGGGGCTGCTCTCTGGAAACTGGCTGAAGAGCCTTTGTCTGGAGCCTCCAGGACAAAGCCTGTTTCCTTAGAACTGGCTGATATTAGCTTGCAGGTTGTTTGAGTTGCAAGCTTTTTGAATTGAGTTGTTTAAGCTGCAAGCTATTTGAGCTATTGGAAAATTATTCTTCACTCTAGTGAAAAACCTCTGAGAAATAGGATCCCAGTTATTTAAATACTGCTGAGCACCCCTTGTACCCTCCCACAGGGACTCCATGATTTTATGTTTAAAAACCATGTTCCTTCCTCCTGTGCATTTCTAACTAAATGGACCAACCCGACAAAGGGAAATTTAGAATATCAATGACCATTACGGGGAAATTTTGAAATTCCCACATTTAATTTTCTTAAAACTGAACTGGACTACAATAGCTCAAAATTTTTCATAACTGAATAATATGCCTACTTTGGTTTTTCGAGGTTTCCAAAGATTATCAGGAGCCAAGAATTGCCTCCCTGCAAAATCAGATTTGAAGACTAACTGCAGCAAACAAATGATTAAAGAAAGATGAAAGGGCTCCCGAAGCCTCAGGCTCTTATTCCTTGGCTTCTTTCTCTCAGACTCCTTCTCTGGCACAATTTTTTTTCTCTCTCTCTCTACTCCTCCTGGCCAGATTTTGCCTCCAGCACTATCTTCCTCCCTCCCCTCTATACCACCTACACCTCCTATGTACCCTCAGTTCCCCCATAAAAATACTCTCGCTGAACTTCCCTTTTTCTCTGAAACTTGTCCCACTTCCTTTTCCTCTGAACTTGTCAAAACGTGTCCTTTTAAAAGTAAGCCAGGCTTCCCTGGTGGCGCAGTTGTTGAGAATCTGCCTGTCAATGCAGGGGACACGGGTTCGAGCCCTGGTCTGGGAAGATCCCACATGCCGCGGAGCAACTAGGCCCGTGAGCCACAACTACTGAGCCTGCACGTCTGGAGCCTGTGCTCCGCAACAAGAGAGGCCGCGATAGTGAGAGGCCCGCGCACCGCGATGAAGAGTGGCCCCCACTTGCCGCAACTAGAGAAAGCCTTCACATAGAAACGAAGACCCGACACAGCCAAAAATAAATAAATTAATTAATTATTTTTTTTTAAAAAAGTAAGCCTTCTGAGGATCCAGAAACTAAACCCTCAATTTCTTATATTCCCTGAACTAAAGCTGAACTTTAAGTCACAGACAAAAATTTCCCAAAGTAACCAAAGATCCTCACAGATTTGCTGAGGAATTTAATACAGTTATTCAAACCCATCAACCTGGTTTCTCTGATTTATATCAGCTAGTTCATCTGCTTTTTGGTGAAGGCCAAACCCAACATGGAATGAAAACTGCTAATTGTGAAAATTCTGAAAGGTCTCTAGAATTACAATTGGGAGATCAGCCCTCTAAGTTATTATATGATCAGTCTCAGGCAATTGCTAGGCAACTTCATCAGCAATTCCTAAGGCTTTTCCAAAGCCTGCTGATTGGGACAAAATGCAGGCTTGCACACAAAAATCTGGTGAATCTGTTCATGACTATTACAACTGACTTCATATTAGTTTTAAGGAGAATTCTGATCTTCCTTCAGATGATGATCCCAGCTGAGGAGTTTTTAACTCTTTTTATTAGTCAGTTGAACTGGGACTTTTCCCTTCAGACCAAGATGGAATGGGAAAGTACATTCACTCTAGATTTAGTTAATCTGGCAAACCAGCTCTTTCACACTCTAGAAGAGTCACCTCCAAGGAAGACCACCAAACATCTTTATCTTCAACTCCAGCAAATGAAGGCTCCTTAACAAAAACAAAATCCTCCTAGTTTCTGCTATTATTGCAAAGAGCCATGAAATTGAAAAAGAGATTGTCACAAAGGTAAGCACTTCAGGCACCTTTATCCCTCTAACCAGCCTTTCCAACATCCTCCCAGTCCTCAATGATGGGTCTCTGAGGAACTACAGGAGCTCTTCCCAGTCCTCCCTTGAAATCATCCTGGAGAAACATTTCTTCAGTTTGGGGATGACTGTCTTCCAGTCCTAACTGACAATGTAGCCACTGCTCAACCCCACTATAATAAAGCAGGCCCTGACTCAGAGTACTAAAACAGTTCAAATAGTGGAGATCTCTAATGAACCTCAAGAGGTTCCTGTCTCTGAACTTATTCCCTTTTGTTTAGGCTTTTTGAGATACATAACCTTTTCTCCTTAGTTCCTCCACCCTATCCATTTATTAGGTCAAAACTTCTTTTAAAAGTATCATGCCAGAATTTCTTTCTCTCAAAAGGGAGAAACAATTCTAGAATTTGACAGTAGTCATCAAAGTAAGCAAAGAGGTGAAAAAATGATCCCTTGACATCTTTTATTTGTTCCATATCTGACTGTACTAGAGCAAACTCACGAAACACTGATCATCTATTCCTATTGAATTCACTAGCACCTTCCTTATGGGCAAAATCTCCAACTGATATTGGCAAAATTCACAGCACACCTCCCATCTAGATTCAAGTAGATCCCTCAAAACCTCTTCTCAGAATTAATGAATAGCCTATAAGTAAAGAAGCTCTTCAAGATATAAAGCCCATAATAGAAGACTGAGCTCAAGACCTCATTATCCCTTGTACTATCCTTTGTATTATCCCTATTTTACTGGTGAGAAAACCTAAGAGCTGAGGGTGGAGCTTTGTTGAGGACCTCCAAGTAATAAACAGCTTTGTTAACACTCAATACCCTATTGCTCATAACTCTCCTACTTTACTAACATCCATTCCCATCAGAAGTAAATTCTTCATGGCAATTGATTTATGCAGTGCATTCTTTAGTGTTCCAATTGATGAAGCTAGCCAATGCCTTTTTGCCTTCACTTGGGAAGAAAAACAATTCACTGGGACAGTAATGCCTCAGGGTTTAATGAGAGTTCTTATTTCTTGTAAACCTGAAGACTGATCTGGATGATATAAAGTTCCCTAGAGGGTCTATTTTGTGGCAACAGACCACAAATAGATGATTTGCTTCTTTGCTCTCTTTCCCAAGCCTCCTCACAGGAAGACATTCACTCGATAAAACTCTTAGCCTTAAAGGGACATAAGGTTCCAAACCCAGTTTGGAATGTAATATTTACATTATCTGATATCAGAACAAAGGCTACACCTAGATCCAGATAGACTTTGTGGTTTCCCAAAACCCAAAACTAAATCACCAACTGAGAGTTTTTCTTGGGCTAGTTGGTTATTGCCAAAACTAGATCAAATTTCTCTCTTATGGCCAAACCTCTCATTTTTATTGTTTTATTAAACAATTAACAACCTTAATTTTATAGAAGGAACCAGACAACTTAGCTGTCAAGGCCTTAAAGGAGAGTTTGATGAAACCACCTGCCCTTGGGCATCCCAATTATCAGATTCTCTTCTTTCCATTTTGTATATGAAAAAGAAGGGAATGCCCTTGAAGTACTCACCCAAAAACACAGGGACCACTATCAACCCGTAGGATATTATAGGTAGCAACTGGACGCTATCACACGAGGATACATCCTTGCCATAGAACCATTACAGCCACTGCCCTTTTGATTAATGCCACTGAGAAAATTCTCATGGTATCCCTTTTAATCATTTTTGTACCACATGCAGTTGAAGTTCTCATGAATTCTCACCTCATTCAACATTTCTCAGTCAGCTACCTCACCTCCCAAGAAGTCCTATTGTTAACTGCTCCTCACGTAACTCTTCCATTGTAATAACCTTAGGCCTGCTGCTCTTCTCCCCTCCAGGCCTGACAAACTCTCTCACTACTGCTTAACACTGAAGGATCACCTCTTGTCTCCTCATCATGATCTACAGGAAATTCCTCTGGGTAGTGCTGACTTTTCATGGTTCACTGATGGTTCTTATTTAAAAGGTGACAATGGCAAATATTATGCTGGGTGTGCTACTGCAACTCCTTTTGATGTTGTTAAGGCAGCATCTTGACCTATGGCTATTCAGCCCAACAGGCTGAATTATACACTCTTACATGGGCTTGCACTTTAGCAAGGACCAAATTGCCAATATTTATACTTATAGTTGATATGCTTTCAGAGTAGTTCATGATTTTGGAATGTTGTGGAAGCAACATGGCTTCTTTATTTCCAGCAGAAATAAAATTAAGAATGATCCTTATGTTCAGGAATTACCTGCCACTTTAAGATTCTGCAGCATTCTAAACTTGACTCTCTGGAAGCTAAGGAAAATCACCTTGATGATATTTCCACAAGGAATGCTGCCCTTAAAGGGATCAACAGCAGCCAAAACTCAAAAGGGATATTCACCCAAATGATAACTTAAAAACTGTCTAGAGAAGCCCAACAATTGGTCTCTGTAAAGGAAAAACAAGATTGTAAGAGAAGTTCTGATTTGGACCAAATAAGAACCCAGTCCAACTGGAAACTCTAAAATTCCCACTCCTCACCACTGTACATGCATTAAACCATTGGTCTACTGATAAAATGATATCATTCATGAATCAGTATTGGTGGGGAAACATTAACAAGGCTGCAAATGTGCTTACTTCACTTGTCCCATTTGTCCAAGGTATTACCCAGGGAAGTCTGTTTGTAGTGCTCCCAGCATTTTCAACTGCCTAATGGACCAAGTATGACAAATGGATTTCATACAACTTTCTCCATCGCATGGCTATAATTATTTTTTAGTCATGGTCTGTATGTTTTCACACTGGACTGAAACCTTCCCTGCAGGCAGTCTACTGCTTTTCCATGGCTAAAGTCCTTTTGGAAAAGATTTTATCCATACCTAGAGAACTCCTCTTGAGCTTCACAGTGATCAAGGAACATATTTTACTGGCCAGATACTTTAACAAGTCTGCGCTGTTTGGCTGGTTTCACAACACTTTCACTGTGCTTACCACCGTCAATACTCTGGTTTTGTTAAACACACTAATGGCATTATTAAGATTCAATCGGCACAATTTGTAAAGGCCCTCCAAACAACTTGGCCAAAGCATTCTCACTGATCCTTTTATTTATTATTACTTTTTAATGACAAAGATGCTCTAAATTTATTAATATTTTGGAAGAAATTTCTGTTTTTAGTTCAACACAGTATATACATTTGAAAATAGTAGTAAATATATGTGACAGATATTATATATTCAGTCCAAAGACAATGCCTTTTTGCCTGTTTGGTATTCCAAACCCATTTTAATAGTACTTTGAAAGATTCCTTCTGGGCCTGGTGACTGCCAGGTCAGAAGTCATGGTGCTAGGCTAACTCAATCTCAAAGATTTCTGCGGAACATGATAGATCCTCTGTAAAAACAAAAATAAAACAAAATAAACAAAAAGACACTTCCATGGTGAAATAAGTTTGGGAAGTAATGCACATTAATCTTCATCTTGGAATTCACAAAGCAAAATAAGCTATTGAAATTTCCAAAAAGTTCTGAAATAATAACGGCTATTTACTTTTGTTTATCCTAGATTCTAGGTCTTAGAGATTTCAAATCTTATTTGACTACAAAATCTTTTCCTCCCACCACACTTGTTAGCATTCCTAAAACTAATGCTCTGAGGAATACACTCTGAGAAATGCTGTCAGCCAAAAGAGAACAAAGACTCTGCCTGTTTCTCTTTATTTCCACTGGAGAGTACAAGGCCAGGCACATAGTAATTTTAAAAAGAAGTAATTCATTTCTTAAAAAAGAAATATCTTACATATACAGAAAAGTATAGAGAATGTTATGACAAATAGCTATAGACTCACTCCCACGTTTAATAAGTATTAATATTGTACAGTATTTGTTTCAAATCCTTTCTTTTTTAAACAAGCAAGTTATTACAGATACCATCCAAGTCTTATCTCTAACTCCATATTCATCTCCAAAGTAACCACTATCCTGAAGTTGGTCTATATTCAACTCAATCCATGCATGCACGTTTTAGACTTTTACTATACACATATGCGTTAAAAGTAATATAAAATATGTTTTGTATGTTTAAAAATGTACCTGGACTCTTATAACTGAGCTATAATAAGATGATCAAGCCATTAAAAGTCAGCCAAAAGACTGGATTTTTAAAAGCAACTGAAACTCTCGTACATTGCTGATGAAAATTGTATAGTCATCTTGGAAAACTGTTTGGCATAAAGTTAATAGGTATTTACCCAAGAGAAATGAAGACTTGGGTCAACAAAATAACCTGTCCATGAATGTTTACTTTATTCATAATGGCCCCAAACTGCATACAACCCAAATGCTCATTAACTGGTGAATAAAAAAATATTCAATGGAATATTACTCAGTGATAAAAAGAGATTAATTACTGAGACCTGAAACAATACAAATGGATCTCAAAGGCAATACTAAGTGAAAGAAATAGATACAAAAGCCTACATAGTATATGATTCCATTTATATAACATTCTGGAAAAAAAATAGAGATAAATAATCAGATTAGTGGTTGCCAGGGGTTGGAGTTGGGTGAGGGGATTCACTACACAGAGACATGAGGAAAACTTTTTGAGTGAAGGAACTATTCTATATTTTGATTTTGATGATGCCATTGGTCTTTTTAAATCTCAGATCCAGCCCTTTTGGAACTCATAAACTCTCACCTTTTGAGATAGTCACAGGCTTCCCAACATACTTGGCTCTTGCTTCTTTTGATCCACAACTGATAAAAGGAAAAATACACCAATATTTCAAAGGTCTAATTGTTTCTATTAAAAAATAGTCATGTTTTGGTACAGCAATCTTTTCAAAGTGTATTCTCATAATACTAAAAGACCTTAAACATCACAGGTTGCAACCTGGAGATTCTATTAGAAAAGACACCTCCAGAAGAACTCTCTTCAACCTCACTGGAGAGGCCCATATCAAATACTGCTAGCCAACCTTTGTGCTGTCAAACTCCAAGGAATAGACTCTTGGAGTCACGTGATGTACCTAAAAAAGCACTGAGCCCCACCTGGACCAGCACAACATCTGGTAACTTGAAAGTAAAGATTTCCCGGAATTAAAGCAGATGACATCCAATAAGACAGTTTTCCCAAGATAAATGAACAAAGTATGTTGGAAATTTAGTGCCAAACCTTTGCTGATGACATAACACTTCAAATGATCTCCAGTGTCTATGATCTTGTTAACTTATGGACTTCAGATTAAAAGTACCTGAGAGTTCTGCATCCCACTCCTCGTTGTTACTTGCATGTGACCTCAGTAGGTTCCCAGCCTGTGAGCTTTCCCTCCAACGTGAGACACTACACACAGTAAAGGTCCTTCCTGACACTGAGGGAGAAAAAGCCACTGAAACTAGAAAACCTGACTCTTGATCAGTGATGCTTTCAAAGATCTTTATCCAAAGGGGGAAGTGTAAAAAAATTAATAAACAGAAATCTCAATTTTAAGAAGTTGGGAGATCAGAGGACTGAGCTCTCATATTCTGTGATGACGACTGTGCCCAACAGAAAGAAAAAAAGACTCCTCTTCTTTCCTGGCAAGGATTTAGCCAATGAAGAGCCATGAATGCTTTGTTTACTACAGCCCTCCCAACTTTTTTTTCCTCTATAAAAGTGTTCTTCTACCATTGCCATGCAGAACTTGCACATGGCTTGCCTGGTTGCAGACCCCAATTTGCAGTTCTCTTCTGATCCTGAATAAATTCATTTTCACTGGAGAAATATCTGGCAGTCTATTTGTTTCAGGTCAACAAGCTTCTACTAAGCTATACCATAAACTGTACTTTATGCTCAATTAATAGTGTACTTCTCATGAAACTTTATATTACTCAGCATCTTTGGTCATGTTAATCACACCCCACTCCCTCCCCAATTGATCATCTCATTCTTACTCTTCAAAACTCTTCACAGGGGCCAACTCCCCTTAAATTGTTTCCCTGACACTTCTGCTGCTTAGAATTGAGACTTCTGAGGCATTTTTGGTATTTTTTTAAATAAGTCTTAAAAATCATCCTTTCCCCACTATCCAAAATGTGCTACAACTTACATTTTAATTTTTTAGCATTTTCAAAGAAGATATTTCTCAAACTCTAATCCAGTGTCTTAATTTTTTATAGATAATGATGTCTTTTTAATATCCACCTTAACTTATTCTTTTTTTTCTTATTTTATTCTTTAAGTATGCAGAAAAATAGTTGGTTGCAATCCTTCTCAGAATAATCCACTCCATGTTTTATTACATGGATTAAAGTCAAACTATAAATTCCAGTGAATTTGCCTCCAGCGCTTAACCTCAAGATTTGCTTTGTCCCTGAATCATCAGAAAGAAGTTGGTCACTGATGCAGAGACAATTAACCACTCCAAATAAGAACTATATGTTTTATGTTATTATATCTCTATTGCTTTATTTTTATTTTGCTCAAAAAATAACCATGGTACAAAACATAATAAATTGTGACTGTGTAACTGTCATTCTGGTCAGAACATAACAAAATCAGCTGGTGTTTTTCTTCATCTGGTAGATTTTTTTCCTAGCAGTTCAGTACATGTTAAAAAATAAACATACTTTTCTAGGATTAAAAAAATTGGCAATTTATGTATATAGTTTATGTAAAGACTTATTAGTCACTAAATGATAAAAAGAAGAAAAATATTGAAAAAAATTAGGTATGTAAAAGAAAAAAATTCCCATATCTAGAAACATGATTAAGATTGCAATTTGTAACCTCCTTTTGGAAAGAAATAAGCATTTCTCTGATAATTTTTGAAATACCTTTCTGATGAACTACAATGGATTTAAAATTTGGTTTGAAAAACCAGTGACTCAGCTACCATATGGTCAGTTGCCCTTTAGTCATGAGTCTAACAGTATTTATCCAGACTTTCTTTTTATATTTGTATCAGTGTAACAATTATTATCTAATCATTTTCCTCACTTATAAAATATCCCTACCAAGAATGGCTCTTTGAATTAGCCTACTAGAGCATTTTCTCTTGCATACAAACTATAATAAAACTTAGACACAGGCTTATAATCAATTTATCTGATGTTTTCTCTAGCCAGACTAAATTCTAAGGGACTGTGTCATAGTTTAAGGCATTTATCAATCACACTATTTTTTAGAATTGCAAAAATAGAGCACAAATGAAAAAAAACATAAAATCAACTATGTTTAAGGGAGAAAATTCAAGGGAGATTTAAATCTTTGAAAACAATGTTAACAATATATAATGCAAAAATTTCCATGAAAATAGTGTAAACAAACACCAATCTAATAACACTATTGCCAATAAGGCATGCATTTTTATCACTACATTATATGCAATATTAAATTTATACTGAACTTGCTTTCATATAGCTTTTAACTTTTTAAAATGTTTCATAGCCATTACCACATTTCATCTCATTTAGATGGTTTTACAACATAATTCTGCTTTTCTTGTTCTTGCACATTAAGAACAGAAAGAGAAAAGATAATTCATTCAAAAGGAATTTAAAAAGCATTTTCTGTCACCAGAAATGACAAGTCATAAACAGTAACTCATGAAAAGGCCTGTAACCAAGACTTTTTACCAAACAAGTGATCTTCCAAGTCTGTCTTTCCTGCCACCATTTGAGTCTCCTTGTTTCATTCCATATCCCCAGCTACTCCTATAATGACAGTCTTTGTCATCATTTTCTTGAGAGACAACTTCTAGTCTAGTAAAGACCCATAATCCAGCTGCATAACTGGAACAGCGTGGACCAGAGCAGCTCAGTCACTAAGAACCGTCGATGTTACTCAGCCCACGAATGAGTCACCAGGGCTCCAAGAAAAAATCACAAAACAGCAAACGTCAAATTTGGTATAATGAACTAAAACCACCCAATTATCTGACATTATCATTTAACAACATCACCATTTTCCTGAAGTAATTAATTCCTATGGCCCTATTTCATACTTAGAGGAAGAAATATTCTTTGGGAGAATATGACTGGTGTTATAGTAAGTTATCTTTAAGACATTATCCCATTGAACCTGGAAAGAGAAGTTCCTTAGGGAATCTGTGACATAGTTCCCAACTACTTACTATAATCCCTGCTGCTGAAGGTGATCATTTAGAACAGAACTTGTTCCAATAGTTATTATCATTTCCTATAAAAGATACTCAATCTAATTCATCATCAATGATAAGAATAATAAAAACTAGTATTTGTTGAGCACCTTTTTGGTGCTAGGCACAAATCCAGCCCTTCACATAGAGTATCTCATTATAATCTATTAATAAATATAACAACTCAGCGATAAAAATTTAAGTCTGAGCCTTCAGGGGTGTTCTCTCTGATAGCATGCCTTCAGTGCTTCAGCCCTTGCTACTGCATTTCATTTCCTTCTGTCTCTGCTCCTGCCCTTCCGTGGCAATCTTCCCCTCTTGGCCTGGCTAAGTTCCAAGCTGCAGAAGGCACTGGTGTACACCAGAACCACAGGGGTCTGCACTGAAGTTCTCCCCTTGGAGCTTATCAATGAGCCTCCAGAACTTCCTTACACATCACAAAATTCATGGCACTGTTGAATCTGGTGGGTTACTTGGTCTGAGTGACAGATTTGTCATGATTCTTCTGGTTGTTTCAGGGAATGATACAGGTGAAATAAATTGTAATATGAATGGGAATCACAAGTTCTACAAGCCTTATATCTTTGCTGCTGGCACTAATCTATGAAATTCCTCCTGGGATGCAGTATTAGTTCTGATTTATCTTGTCCAGGGAGGAGGGGTCAGAGGCTTCTTGTTCTTTCCTATTTTACTGGCTTTTACTTCTACAGGTCAGAGAATTAATTTGAAGGTTCCACCCCGAATCAAAGTATCCAACCAAATTTTGTATACAAGAACCAAGGAAATTAGCACAGAATGGGACTGTGAATCCATGGATGAACTGTGAGACAATAAAAGCATGTATGATGCTTCTGAATGCCTAGGAGTATCACTCCCTTACGTAACACACCAGTGGAGTTATCTCTTTTATATCATTTCAGAATCTCATCCTGAAGGTTTGCTTTATAGGGCCATTTCTAGTACCAAGTGTCTTAGTCTGAGTTCCTGCAAAGCGGATTCTTAAGAAAGGGCTTGTGTTGATTATTTTGGGAAGCAAAGGAAAAATGAATACTTATGGGAAAAGAAACAGAGCAAAAGGGAAAAACAAACCCAATGGTATATTTTCAAGCTGATTCCCACTGTAGGGATTTGGAACTTGATAATGCTGGGCACCTTTGCAGAGGCATGTAAAATGCACTTCATCAATGTCTGCCCAGAGCAGAGGAAAAGAGGCATTTATCTACTGGCTCCAGTGCCTCCATCTGTAAGAAGATCAATGACCTGAAACTCAAGGTTTATACATGACTCAGTGTCTAGATGGTATCTCCCAAGAAATCTGAAAATCTGTGACAGAAACATGCCCTGGGGCAGAAAGGAAGAGAAAGTAGATGCAGCTGAGCCAGATGTTGTTACATTACATCTGTGGGAAGCTGGTCACCAAAAGGGCTAAAGAATAAGAAGGGGGACGCAAGAGATTTCTAGTTCAATCTTCCACCTCGTTTAAAAACACTTCATCCTCTATAACAAATTAAAATGTAGAGAAACCATTCTCAAACCCTTTCCAGCTTTTCTAAAGAGCCTTTAATTAGCAAATAAACTCACTATTACCTTTTGTTTTGCTTTTTCTTTTTAAAGCTACATATTATATCATTACTTTTATTTATTTCTTTAATTGAAGTATAGTTTGCTGTACAATATATATACTTTATAATTTTATTTATTTTTGGCTGCATTGGGTCTTCGTTGCTGCGTGCGGGCTTTCTCTAGTTGTGGCAAGCGGGGCTACTCTTTGTTGATGTGTGCAGGCTTCTCACTGAGGTGGCTTCTCTTATTGTGGAGCACAGGCTCTAGGCGTGTAGGCTTAAGTAGTTGCAGCACATGGGCTCAGTAGTTGCAGCACGTGGGCTCAGCAGTTGTGGCTCGGAGAGCTCTAGAGCGCAGGCTCAGTAGTTGTGGTGCACTGGCTTAGTTGCTCTGTGGCATGTGGGATCTTCCTGGACCAGGGCTCGAACCCGTGTCCCCTGCATTGGCAGGCGGATTCCTAACCACTGCGCCACCAGGGAAGTCCCTCACTATTACCTTTCCTTGGATGACAAAAAGCACAAATCTGGATGTCAGGCATTGCTGGATTAAAATATGTTTACAGCTTCCCTGATATATTCATCTAGAAGTAACAACTGAATATTTTTCAAGATTCCAAGGACCAGCTCTATTAAACCCATCCCCAGAACCCCTTTATATCATTTCTAAATGATCCGACCCTTTCAGACCAGATGCAAACAGTCAATGGTCAGCACCACATTGTAACCAAATAATAGTTAGCTATCATCTGCTAAGTCTGGCAAACAAGCTTGCGTCCAATTGCAATTTGGTTTCAGAAGGCAGCTTATCAGAAAATGGGCAGATTACTCAACACTCCCTCTCCTTCTTCTGCTTAAACTTCAGCATGCTCTTCGTGGACTCCCAGCAACACACCTTCCTAGAACTGGAGTCCCTCCCTCCTTGCCATCCATCTTGGCTGTCGCCTTTTTCTGCAGGTGAAAGTGATCTGTTTTGGGCACCTGCTGGCTGGCTCCTCTTAACTCCCCAAGACACCAGTCAGTCCTCTGTAAGAGAGAAGCTGCTGTCACGACTATTCGAGCTGACTCATTTTGGCATTTCCTTTATTTTTCAATATTGAAGCCGTACTGTGGAGATTCTGACAAATAGAGGTAATACCAATTGCAAATGAGAACCAACGAGGGAGTCAGTTTTCACCCAGAGAGGGAATCAGAACTGTATCTGAGTTGAGAGGCACATACCTGTGCCAACTACAAATTGGCACTTGCTGTCTACCTCTACAAGGATTAAATCATGAGCCGCTGCAGCTGCTGACTTTCAACACCCCCTGAAAGGAGTTCAGGGCTGAGATCAGGAATGTGGCATCATTCTGTGCTCTGGGAAAAACTGGCAGAACAGATCTTCAGACAGATATTTTCAGAAGATTTTATGAGCCCAATTCTTGCATCTCCTTGTATCTAGAAAAGCACTAAAATCATTAACCGTGACATCTGCTCCTTGTGACGAGCAGCAAGCCTCTGCCAAGATGTGTGCTTGACTGCACATCCTTCCTTCACTAAAATCATATGTAACACTGACCTTGCCCCCAGACTGCTCTTTGGAGCAGTTTCTCAGAGCTCCCTGAAATGCGGTCTCCCAGGCTATAGTCCTCATTTTGCCCCAAATAAAACTTAACTCACAACTCTAATATTGTGCATTTTTTTTTAGTTGACATCTGAATGCAATGGACAATTGACTGGAGTTTAGAAAAGAGGTTAGACCTGAACTTTTATGATTCAGGGTAGTGAATGGAAATGGCTTTGGTTGATTCAACAAGCTCCAAAAGAGAAGGGGACATTTTGTCCTTAGTGTTCAGCATAAGTAAGGCACAGAGTGAGCCCCGAAAGCACAGCCACCTTTTCTTTCATAATTCAACACTCAAGTTTCTCGGAAATTCTTAAAGTTTTCTAACTTTCCAAACTACTTTAAAATCTCTTGTTATAAAAATACATTTTCTTTCCAAATTTGGATTCCAATCACCATACAAGTTCTCTCTTGCATTTTACTTGACAAAGTAATGGCATTCAGCAAAATTTGAAATGCTGACACATAAATTTAACCCACATATGGATTAAAGTTTAATCCACATATAAATGTGAAATTCCACAGAAAACAGTCCTGCATAACATCTGGAAAACTGTATCAGCCCTTTGGCCTTTCAGATCATGTGACTATTTCTCTTTTAATAGTTGCACATCCCTGAAATCTTCCCTTCTAAGAAAAACTGGCATTATCATATCATTCCATAGAGTAAGTTATTACCATGACTACTGACCAACATCTGTGTTTAAGATGTTGCTTTCTTTATGACAGGTGAAAAAAATATGTTTTCATAATGATCACTAACATAACCCTGTGGAAAAATAAATTAAATATAGTTTATAAAATGAAAAGAATATGCTAATGTGACATTAAGACTGCAAATTTGAGGCTCCTTTCAGTTTAATGATGCTAAACAATTTTAAGAAAAAATTTTCAAGTTACAGTAGTAGTTTTCTCGCTCTCTCCTTTTCTAAGCCTCATTATTTGTCCAAAGACACATCAACCCAATTAATACCTCCAAGTCCTTGTTATGTACAGTAAAACAGTGGGGACTTTACATTTCTGCATCATTCTTCATAGGATGTACAAAATGAGATTCTTCCATGGTATCTTCCACACAACTTATTTCTACATGCTTTTCTGGACAAGAAGACAAGAAAGCTTTTGGAGGGAAAAAACTCAAACTGTACCTGGAAGGTCCCTTTTTTTGTATTAGTTCAACAGCTATATTTTTTTTTTTTTGATTTTTGTTGAAGATAGTTGATTTACAGTGTTGTGTTAATTTCTGCTGTACAGCAAAGTGACTCAGACATATATATTTTTTTTCATATTCTTTTCCATTATGGTTTATCAAAGGTATTAAATATAGTTCCCTGTGATATACAGTAGGACCTTGTTGTTTATCCATCTTATATATACTAGTTTGCTAATCCCAAACTCCCAATCCAAGAAGATCCCTTTTCAATCTGCTTTGTGGTGGCCAAGCCTATGGATGGTCAATACTGCAGGAAGCCTGACCAGAGACAAGATTAAAGCACCTAGACACACATTTAGATACACATGTATACAGCATTTAGATATACACACACATATATAAGAAAAGGGGAAATGAAGGCTGGCAAGGTTTGAAATAAGATCTGAGATTACACATAAATTTTACCTGAAAGCTGAGACCCAAACAATGGTTTAATTCTGCCTAGAAAAGTGTTCTTTACTTCCTCTAATTTCAAATGGCTAGATTGCAAATATGGGCTGTGGCTCACCAGAGGGAACAAGAAAAGAGAATGAAAATGGACTTTATAACTGACATTCATCCACTTTTCTTCAAGAATACATCATATGTCCTGTTTTTAATGCTGTCATGCTAACTTTCCCCTCAACACCTTAGAAGATTCAGAGTGTTAGCTCAAGTTCGTGCGCCCGATGCACAGTGAGGCCAAACAAACTGAAACAGAGAAAGGTTTATTGCTAGGCTATGCAAGGAGATGGGTGGCTCATGCCCTAAAAAACCCCAGAGCTCCCCGAAGGGTTTCAGCAAAGCACTTTTAAAAGCCAGGTGAGGAACGGGGAGTCGCAGGGTACAAGATCAGCTTGTGCGCAATTCTCTGATTGGCTGATAGTGAGGTAGCAGGGTGGTGTCACAGGGTTTAACATTATCAGTCCTTAGGCTCAAGGAGGCCTGGGGCTCTGTGCTCATGGTCATCAAGTAGTGAACATCTTCCATTTGGTGGGGGAGGGGCGGTGTTTCACATCTGCAAAATAACTCAGGAAATGTGCATCAAATACTTCTATCTACGGACTTCCCTGGTGGCGCAGTGGTTAGGAATCCGCCTGCCAATGCAGGGGACACGGGTTCGAGCCCTGGTCCAGGAAGATCCCGCATGCTCGGAGCAACTAAGCCCGTGCGCCACAACTACTGATCCTGCGCTCTAGAGCCTGCGAGCCATAACTACTGAGCCCACGAGCCATAACTACTGAAGCCCGCGTGCCTAGAGCCCGTGTTCCACAACAAGAGAAGCCACTGCAATGAGAATCACGTGCAGCACAACAAAGAGTAGCCTCCGCTCACCACAACTAAAGAAAGCCCGCGCGCAGCAAGGAAGACTCAAGGCAGCCAAAACTTAATTAATTAAAAAAACCAAATACTATTATCTAGCTACTTCAGAGAGAGACTAAAGCAGAGGATATGGGGGAAGGCCTTATGGTCCTGCTCGGTTACAAGAGGTTCATTGAGGACCCCAGTCCTCTGTTTTTCATGGTTTCTGGGAGTGAAAACGAATGACACCACTGTCCTGGGAAGAATGTGCTTTATGAAGACATCCTCAAAGTGTTATTCAAAATCCCCATCTTCCAGGAATTCATTTTAGTGTTTTCAAATGTATTCTAATTTTTAGGTATTCAAGCGTCTATCTCCTCCCTTCAATTAATGAGACAGAGTTCTTCTGAGTCCCCTTTGAAGTCTCAGCTTGGTCACATCATAATTTCTTGATGCCTCACATTAATTGCTATTCTTCCAAGCACAGCTTTATTGTCATTAAAAAGTTTGCCTTCTTATATAAATGACTTGATTTTTACTAGAACCTATTTCACTCCAGTGTTTCATCTCCTATTCTGCATTTTGTGTTAAAAAGATTTTAAATTTTCCCAAAAACCCCTGCTTTAATCTGATTAAAAAGGAAAAATGTCCTGTTATACAATATAGCTTAGTCCTGACAGTTTTTCTTTTTTCTTTTTTGTAATGCAAGTGCCTGATTTAAGCTTTGATTGCGGAGCCATCTATTTCAAAACGGCATCCACTTGAAAGAAGGCTATCTCAAATAAGCACGTGGCCAGCCATGGACTAGATAAAGAGTCAGACCACCTCCCCCTACTGAGGCTCCTGTGTTTTAAAGATCTTGGTTGATTTCAATAACTGGACCTTTGAGCCACTTGTTTTTTTTTTTTTTTTCTCTTCCCATGCTTTAACTTCCCATTCAAATGTTTTAAATTCACCAATAAAGAGTCAGCCCTCAGAACCCTTGGTTCCCACCCTTGACCCCAATAAAAGCAGAACCCCAGGCCCATGAGCTCTCTCTGATAAATGGAATATTGTCTGCCATATCAGTAAACAAAGGATGTCACAGTCATCAGCAATTGCAGCCACAGCTGATGGTGAGCTGGTGAGCCCTGAGGGAACTCAGGAAGGAAAAGAATACCTGCCATCTAGCAGCCATCAGACTGCAACCACTCCCCATGGTGAGCTCTAAGGAAACTCAGGATGCGAAAACACAGGATAGTGGCCCCAGCTAGCTGAGGTGTATATCAAAGGGATGATTTCAGTGAGCCCAGACTCTTGCATCTTCCCATACATAAAAAAGAGCTAAATTCCTTAACTTGAGATTTCTAGTTTTCTTTAATTAATAGTAACCTTTTGTTCCTACTACCTGCCCTTTGTTACAAAACTCCTATATATGCTGGCTCCCCTACCTTGCCTCCTTGGAGCAGTTTTCTCAGAGATAACCTGAGATGCAGCCTCCCAGGCTTGAAGTCCTAAAAATTCCTGCAGAATAAAACTTAACTCTCAACTTTTAGGTTGTGAATATGTTTTTTTAGTCGACACTCTCTCGACCTCAACCTCGCTATGTGGCTTCAGGTGTGCTGTGTAATTTCCAGGTCCTGTAAGTAATAAGCCTTTTATTTTTTCAAAGTTTCCTGATGATTATTGCTGAAGGGCATCTTGCAATCATAGTAAAAACCACAAGGGCCAGTCCAACCACAACATTGGTTACTGACAGACTGAAACTGGCACAAAATATACTACTAAAAAGTTTTGATAAATTTGAAATACTGAGTTTTTAAAAGTCCAGGACCCACCAAAACACTAACAGTTGTGTTCTTGACATGAAGCTCAGAATAATGATGAAAGCATTAGAGTAGGATTCTGACGACCAGGGGATTAGTACCATCTTTCTTTGAACCTGATTGCTGACCTGGAACCATAAGAGCTGGACTAGACCAATGGATCAAAATCCCTTGGAAGTCTAATTAAAACACAGATCATTGGGCCCCACCCCAGAATGTCTGATTCCACAGGTCTGGGGTGGGGTGGAGAATATACATTACTAACAAGTTCCCAGGTGATGCTGATACTTCAGGTCTTGGGACCACACTGTGAGATCCTCCAGATTAGTTAATGACAAAGATCTTTCTCTCAGGGAATATCTATATATAAATATATAAAAATTCATAAATATAGATACATAGCTATCTCTCTGAAAAAGGGTATATTAGTAACAGTGAGAGGGGATGCAGGAATGCTTCCTGTAAATCTGGTGTAAGTATAAAGAAGAATAAATGATAATGATGTTTCATTTAATGAAGTTCGCACCAGAAAACAAAGCAATCCTCTAAAGCATCTCATGATAAACCATTAATTTTTACAAATAAGGAAATTTTTTTCCCTTATTTTTTCCTTATGTTTACAAACAAGGAAAGTGGAACATATTTAACTCAAACTTTTTTTTTTTTAAGTATTTATTTATTTATTTATGGCTGTGTTGGGTCTTCGTTTCTGTGCGAGGGCTTTCTCTAGTTGCGGCAAGCGGGGGCCCCTCTTCATCGCGGTGGGCGGGCCTCTCACTATCGCGGCCTCTCTTGTTGCGGAGCATAGGCTCCAGACGCGCAGGCTCAGTAATTGTGGCTCACGGGCCTAGTTGCTCCGCGGCATGTGGGATCTTCCCAGACCAGGGCTCGAACCCGTGTCCCCTGCATTGGCAGGCAGATTCTCAACCACTGCGCCGCCAGGGAAGCCCCAACTCAAACTTTTTTTTTTTTTTTCCAACTCAAACTTTTTAAATGTTTAACTCCTCATCGCAAATTCTTTTTGTAAATCAAATTAACAGAAATTTGTAAATTAAAGTTATAAATTTAAATAGGCAAACAAGAGAAATAGAGGCAACTTTTGTTAGATTAAGCCACTCTTTCTTCTAACAAAGGTTAAGCTTCCAATATAAGCAAGAGAAACAAGACCAGTAATACGACCTTTCAGGTGACCGCTGGCCTGGCAAGCCCGGGCTTTTGCTGACCTCCCCACTTTCCATCACATCCTATCCATCCTCCACCTGAGTTTACACTAGATGACTACCTAGTTACTTCCTCATTCTAGTCCTTCATAAATTTTGTAGAACAAAAATAAAAAGCCCCTTTCATAGCCTTCTGGCATTAATAGCTTGTACTGATAATGTTTTATACATTTGATACATTGTTTATATTTTGAAAGGTACCTTTTAAAGACACAAAGTAATAACCTTAATGAGAATGGCGGAAACAGAGCTGGAAATAGAAGAGGAAGAAGGCCCCTCCTTTGAGACTCTGCAAATCACATTGAAAGTGATCAGTTTAACATGCATAACTAGATTGTGAGCCTCACAAGGCACATCTATCTCCACTCCAGCACCTCCAGGAGAGCTAACACAGTATTCCAGGCCAAGGTGGGAATGCTTAATACATACTGGGTGGGTTGCCCGTTTCTGGCATATGTGGGGAAAAATCTTGCATTTGCATTTCTAGTAATCACACTCTAACCATTTCTCATTACCTAACTGATGCTGCTATATGCATTTTTCTTCCTAACCTGATTCTCTTTCGTGGCTTGAAACTCTGCGCCTGCCAAAGGCTACCCACCACGTGTTTGGCAGGTCCATCTGTCGCTTCCCAGTGGGATCCATATCTGCCTGTTGGATGCTGCTGTCCCTCGTAGTTTTTTAAGGAAATCTAACACACTTGAAGCCAGGAGTTAGTTCTCACTGCATGTGTTTTTTTGTTTGTTTGTTTTTGTTTTTGTTTTGCAGGGAAAGGAGAACGTTTGTTTTTCTATAAGTTTATCATCAACCTGGGGAAAGTTTAAAAAAAATTTAAATAGCTGTTGAAGGGATTATAATGTCAAAAGCTTTCTTAGGTTCCAGAAAGATCTTATAATTAATTTTCTTCCTATTTTGCAAGGTCTGCCTCCGTCCTTACTGGCTGAGCAGGGCCCCTGTAAGGGCATCTGGTATCATAAACACAAAAAATATAAATGCATTAAAGGGTAGATGGGCATCTTTGTCTCTTGGGATCTGGTGCTGTGAAACCTGTATCCCCAAATACACATTCTCACGACAAAGATTTTTTAGGGCCCAGAGAAACCCTTTTCCATATCTACTGTCCAATGTCCTCAAAAACAAAAGGCAACTGCCCATATGCTAAGAATTCTCATGTGTTGTTAGAAACAGATATTTCTCCTGGGAACAGGAGGCTTGAAGAGAAGCATTTATTTCACTAATAAGACAAATTAATTAACGTACCCTTCCCTAAGATAGAATCAATACAATAGATTCTCATACAGAGACATATTTTTTCATAGTAGTGTTAAGTGACTATTTTTTGTGTCTCTTCCTGTTTCGAATTGTGGTTCTGAGTCACACACAAAACATCACAGTATTCATACAAGTTGCACATGGGGGCAGATATATATAATATTAAGCAATTTATATTACTCCTAAATTTGTATAAATTTAGGTCCCAATTATAGCAAGTATCAATCATGATACACTTTATTTCGGCAACTAGAAAGCCACTGAATAGCAAAATTGCTAATAATTTCTTTCCATAAACAAATTTAATGAGATTTAATTTAATTTTTTTTAAATTAACTAAAATTTTCAGCTTTATTATTTTACAATTGATTTAAAAATTTAATATTCATTATTATATATTTATTGTGCCCTTTAATTTTAGAAGTTACTTTTGAATATATTAAAGTAATTTTTAAATCATTTATGTAAAATATTTTATACTTTTTAAATTATTCCATTTTAATTTTTGAAAAACACTGAAATTTTTTGTACTTTGATTACTATTACATTTTTCAATCATTTTGGTCATTCAACAGAACATAAATTATGTGAAAATCTTTACTATAATTACATAATTTGTGACTGTGCTGAAATGAAGGCAAGAAAACTACATTTTATGTAAAAATACATCATAGTTTGTGTATGTGACTTTGTTTTATTACTTATGCAGCCCATCGACTGAACAGCGATATTTAAAATTAGTTGACCTTGAAATTTTGCTGACTTTCTGTCATACAAATAGTCTGGCATTGCCTATATTTTTCACTATTATCATTATGAAGTCTGTCATGACAGGAGGAGAGAACATATTTTAACAGACAGTTTGTTAGCCTGATTCAGAACTCTAATATTTAGACATATGGTAGGTAAGTCTCCAGTGTACTCCTCCTTTGGGCTCACAAATATTAAGGTTGAGCTTATCCTGTTCCATTTTAGGAAATCAAATCAGCCACATAGGATCCATGTTCACACATTCATAACAGTCAACTGAAGAGGGAGCCTGAATTCAGATAGTGAAGCCAGTGATATGTATTGGAAACAATAACAGATTTTGGTTTTGAACAAGATAGACTTATCCTATCCGTTATGACTTGGTGCAATATACACACTCTTATTCATAAGATATAATCCCACTTAAATGTTCACTTTGAGGTCAATATCAAGCATTCTAATCTTTTAGATGTCCAAGGCCATGTTGAAATAAAATCCCTATGTCTGCTTTACCATATATCTTTCTCTGAAGTCTTATTTCCTCTGTCCTCCAAACTTTCACTTTTATTCTTTCCCTTCTTTCTTGCATGTTTTATCTCCTTCATGTGTCTAGGTGGGGGGATACTAGAGAGAGTTGGAAAAAGAAATGAAAACAAAAATGAAGACTAGGGAATTTTTCTGCAATGATACAGTCTGATAACATATTGTAATTTCTGCACTAGAGTTTAGATTAGCCAAACTGTAAAGAAGGCGAAGATTTACTTTAAGATGCCTCTACTTCATTAGGATATTAAAAATTCTCTAGACTTTCTGCATATCTTGTGAACAGAGGCATTATCTACCACTTTGTTTCAAACTATATTGTTAAAGATGTTTGTAGAGCAGAAAGCCCTGGAAAGTAGAGAGGGCAGACAGCAGTTTGCTTATTATTCAGTAAAAATAATGTGCCCCTTGGAAACAAAGGAGAGGCATGCTTACCATCCAATATAAAAGATTCACGTTCCTTTAGCTCAGGGATCCCCAGCAGAGATGCAATCCCACTGTATGCACAGTCCCACATGTGCCCCTCTGTTTCAACCCCATGCGTTTGGAGGGACAGGGGAACCTATATAAACATGAAGGTCATGCTGCTTTCTGTGCTGTGAGTAGTAAAGGCCTTTGTCTCTAACCTCAGTCCTGTGTCTTCTACTAGCATCTCTGAAACTGCAGCAAGCTAACTTATTAGCTTACCAGCAGCTCGATATTGTACATGCTGTACAGTTCTCTGCTTTTTCCTTCATCACTTCCCATTTCAATATCACCATCAGAGATACTCCAGATACTCCAGTTGTTAGGCACATTTTCTCCAGATTGTCACCACACTAAACACACATACCACCCAAAAGTTTCTCTCCCTCTGCTGCACAAAATATTTATCCAGCTTAGCACATATACGATATTCTATTGATTTCTGTCAAGTGAAAAAATAAGTGTAGTAGCAGACAGGAGCTATCAGCCACTCATTCACATTATGTAATAAATGACTAACAAGATCATGAGGCATTGTGCAGCATAGGTATTGGGTTAGCCAAAATGTTCATTCCGGTTTTTCCGTAAGATGTTATGGAAAAACCCAAATGAACTTTTTGGCTAACCCAATATTATAAGAATAAATACATGTATATAAAATTTTGTCATTGATCGGTTACTTGGATTTCATAAATATGTCATCTTGTTGAATACTCACAATCCACACAGTCATGGGTATTTTCATCTCTGCTTTACTGATTAGGAAACCGAGGAATGATTAAATAATTTTTATAATATCACAAAACCATGAAGTGTTCAATCTTGCACAAGAACTGTAACCCTAAGGTCTGAGATCTTTTCACTATTTTCAAACTTCATGAGCTTAATTAAAAAAAAAAAAATAGTAGAGGCAACTCACTGGAATGAATCAGTGCAAAGCAATGGGGCAGGTAAAGGAAGAACAAGGAAAAACACATCCGAGCACAAGGGCTTCTTCCCATTGATCACATCACACTCAGGATAGCTGCCCCTGCCATGATGGACCTGGTGTTATTATAAAGTTCATTGCACTGGGCACTGCCACATTTTATTTTGAAAAATGAACACTATAAATTCGATTTATAAAATTTATAAATTTTTTACTCTACAAGAATTGCTTTATTTCAAGCATTTTATGTCCACATTCTAGTGGTTAAAAGCACAAATTCTTAAGTCCAAGTATGAATTTGAACCCTCACCCTAAGATTTTCTGTGTGACCTCATGTAAGTTAAGAGAGCAATGATAGAACCTACCACACTGGTTATTCTAATGATGAAATGAGAGATTAAATGCAAATTTTATTATAGTTGCTGAACCATAGAAAGTAATCCATAAATGTTAGTTACTATTCTGGATATTATTATATTTCATCGTATTTATGAATTTACTTATTTCTTCTCTCCCAGAAGAATTTAAGATGTCAAGAATTCTAAAGAGTCTAAGATGTTACCTGCCACAGTTTCATAGGGTCAACAATTCCATGGGGCTGGGCATAATGGATGCTTATATCCACAGATGTTTTGTTACAGGAGAGGAACTCTGAGCCTAGGGAACCTCAGTCTTTTATGGACAGCAAACATATAAGTCCTCTTTTCCTGGGAAGACATTTTCCACTTTTTATTACACTGGACAGTCCCTCAGTGCTGAAAGGAGATATTACTGAGGTAGGAGGTAGATGGGCCCTTGAGCTGCACAGCTGGAGTCTGTCAAACGGAATAAACTGGAGCTTTGTTTTCCCTAGACATTTCAGGGAAAAAGTTAATGGCAGGAGCTGAGCTCTGCTGGAGTAAAGAGATAAGACAACCACATCTATCACTCTTGAGGTCAAGGAAACCTCCCTGACTGCACATGCACAGGAAGGCACCTCAGTGGTCAAAAAAGGGAGGGGGTGCCACCCCATAATAGGTGGTGTCAACCTCCCGTAGGCCTCTGCACTGGAATCCATCTTGGCTAAAAAATGCACACGCATTTTGGGAGGGCCCTGAGACAGGTCAGATGTGGGAAAAGAAACAAGATGATCTGCCAGAGGAAAACAAAGACCCGGAAGAACTGCCCCATATAAGTGATTTAAATCACCTCTCTGGTGCATTCCTCATTCAGGAGGACACCCGCACCCTTCTTTGGGTGTGTATTTCTGCCTTGCTTCTGTCTTAAATAAATAAACTGTTTCTCTGTGTGCTCTCCCACATGCTGTGCTGTGCTTCTAACACTAAACTTTGTGCTTGTTTTTACAGCTTCTGTCTCTTTGAAAAATTCTTGTTTTCAAACAGGGGCAAGAGCCAGAGAGGCTCTGCTTCTAACCTCCAGCTGGTGGTAGACTAGCAGCTAGGATTCCTGGTTTTCACCCAGGCTACCCGGGTTCAGTTCCTGGGCAGGGAACTAAGATCCTGCTTCAAGCCACCATTCACTGCTGTCTCCCTGAGCTCACTACCTCTACCTTCTAAGGATGCAAGCAAACATGCCCTTTGCCCCAGAGGGAGATATTATCTCTACTTCCAAGGCCATTGACTATACAAACATCCTTGAAAAGATAATCCAGTACAAAGGGCCCTCAGCCCTTCTGCTCACAAGATGCGCAGAAATGTAAGAGACTCATGAAAAACTGTCTCTCAAGACAAGGGCTGTAAGAGTAGAGAACATGCCAGTCACCTACAAGGCTATACTCCTAGAGTTGAGAAAGAACAGGCCTTATTAAAACAAAAAATATATATATTTTTAAAACATTGGGGATTTTATTGATGACAAGCAATAATAACAATGAACAAAGGAAAGAGTTGGCATGGTTGCTTGTTTCAAGATGCAAAGCTCTGTGATCTCATTCATCCAATGGCTTTCAATACCATCTAGGTGCAAATGGCTTTCAAACTACATAACTAGCTACTAACATCCTCCTAAATTCAAGACTATTTTTTAAATTATCTAATGAACATCTCCATTTCGCTATTTAACAAGCACCATAAAATTAACTTATCCAAGATAGAATGCATGGTACTTCCACTCCCAAACTTCTTTTCTAGTTTCTCTCTTCTTATTATTTTTTTTTTTCCAATTTGATTGGAGTACAGTTGATTTACAACGTTGTGGTAGTTTCAGGTGTACAGCAAAGTGATTCAGTTATACATATATATGTGTGTATATATATATATATATATATATATATATATATATATATATACATTCACTCTTTTTCAGATTCTTTTCTCCTATAGGTTATAACAGAATATTGAAAAAATGTTTTTGTTAAATGAAAGAATTATAACAGTTGGCATAAATTTATATCCACCACTGCATTGTATAAATGTGTTACGTTATTTAATTGTATTTAAATCTGGTTCCTAAGAAATTTAATGGTGAGTTCAGGAGACCACTCTTCCTCTCTCTTTAGAGTTACAAATAATAGAGGTGTCTTTATCACACCTCAGGAAGGAAGGGATTCTGGTATATAGTCAAAGATGATCACAGCTCATTGCTCAAATTACACATGATCCCTTGCTTCACGTGGGCCAGAATCTTTCCAAATGCTAGAATCTGAAGTCCTTCAGAGCATCTGGAGGGAACGTCCCCTGTGGTCCTGCCAGGGCACGGCCATGAGTTTGGTCTTTGTAGCGAGCACGGTCCTCTATCTGCCTCCCAGTCTTAGAGAATCATCCCACTTCTTTCTTCTTCCTCTTCTCATACTTTTCTCCTTTTGTTTTCCCCACAAGCATGATTCCTTCAAGGAGTATATGTTTTCATAAAACACAAATCCTATATAACTAAGCAGTCATACCACCCTGAAGCAACCACTCACAGAGGCCTAATTACTTCTTGAGGGGAGACGGTGCAGGCAGAATGAAACAAATACTAATATCTCAAAACATTATCCTGACTCACTATTATTGTTGACATAACGCTATAGGTAAGTTGTTTTGTTTTTTTTTTAATTTTACAAACCTTTGGGTGATAAAAGGAGAGGTAAAAGGGACCGGTTGAAGAATATTTGGAAGAGTAATGGGCAAAAGAACCTGGATTTAAATTTGGGGCTTTAGGGACCTCATGAGTTTATTTGCCCCACAACTCAAACTATGACTTCAAATACTGTTAATATTTCAATATCCAGTGAAACCAACTAACAAGTCTCTGATGGCCTCTTCAGTGTCTGAGGATTAACTTAAAGGCTGAAGATATTATTTAAATCATTTTTCAGTTCTACCAGTGATAGTTTTGAGCTAATTTTACATCTCTACCCAATGGAACATACTTTGTAAACCACGAATCAAAGTCTGGTATATGCAGGTTTGAATTAACTCAAAATAAAAGACTCAACTCTTAGAAGAAAAAGACATAAAAGGCTTAATCAACCAGCTCCAGCCAATATCCATTCTGTAAGTTTTAAGTGATCTGCAGAATACTTTGCAATTCTACTTATAAATAAGCCAGATGAAAATAATTCCTTGGGCTTATCATTCATAGCTTGTCTAAGGTGGTCAATATGTCTTATGATGCATGTTACAGGACTAAGTAATGATTAGGACAAGGGGCATTAAAAGTCATCATAAGTATGATTAGATCAATGGACTGTTATCTAAGTAAAAACTATAAGTTTGAGAAATAATATGAGATGATGATACACACAATTGATGGCTAATAGATAGTTCTATTTACAATTTATCTGATTCTAATAATAATTCTCTGGTCTTACAATCTGATTCCTAAATAATTTCATTGAAAAGTCACAACCCCATTATGTTTCTAACATTACACTGAAGTTAGCTTCAAAAGATGTTTGAAGGTAATTTATTTAATGAATAATCATTATGCCTCTCTGTTCAGTAATCTATAGTTTCAACTTCCATTTGCATCTACACCCACTCTTGGTGTTTTACCCTTCCCACCATATTCAAATCGTTCTCACAAAGGTTTCCAATTACTTTCTTAATGACTACAGAGTTTTCAGTCATTAACTCACTTGTCCTTTCTGTGCCTTTTGACCTTGTAAGCTACTCCCTCTCCCCTGTGTCCTTCCCTTTTATTGTCATCTCTCACACCATTCTGCTTGGTAATTTTCCTGGCAGCACTTACAGCATCCAAAACCTAAGTTTCTTTGTCCTGTCAATACCTCACAAATTTATTGTTTTTTTGTCGAAAAAAGTATAAAAGCAGCTGCTCTGGCCACTTCTTAGTGTCATTTCTATAGGACCTCCAAGCCCATGAATTAAAATTTGTTTCATCTTCTCCTGTTAATCTGTCTTACGGCAATTTTGTTACGAGTCCAGCCACAAGAACTTAAGAGAGGAAGAGGGGGAAATCTTTCCTTCTCCAACAGTACCCCCAGAATCTGCAAGGTTGCCCAAGACAGAAACCTGTGTTTCCCAGATCCCTCACTTCCCATTTTCACTCACCACCTGCTCTCAATTTTACCATAAAAATGTACACATTTGTCCTTTTCTTCATTGCCAGTACCATCTCACAGACACAAGTCTCATCATTTTTTGCCTAGACTGTGGAAATAGACCCCCCTAGTGTTTGTTGTGCCTCCTGTTTTCTTCACTTTCCCTGAAGCCCCCAAGGGATGCATCCTTTATTCTGTTGCAGTAAAATCTCTGCTAACATGCAAATCAAATCAGCTCACTTTCCTGCTCAAAATTATTCAAGTCTTCCCATAAACCACATGATAGAAAGTAAACTTCTTACACTATGGCTACAGCATCCTTTGTGATTTGACCTTCGTGTTCCTGACAAGCCTCATCTGTTACCATTCTCCCTCTGGCACTTTAAAAATCTGTCAGTCATCTGACACTTTGTGCCTTCTCAAATCTCTTACCTTTTTCCAATATTATTCTTCTTTTGAATGCCTTTCACATTTATAGACCTGAAAAATTCCATCCACAAAGTCTCATTTCAAGAGTTATCTCCTCTGTGAACATTTCCCCAACTCGCTTAGGTTCTCCTCCTACTAGAAATGTGCTGTCAACCTTTTCTCTGCTATGTATTTTACACACAATGCCTACTTCTTATGAGGATTGAGATTTAACCAGTTGGCACATTTAAAAGGCTGATAATGCTGAACTCATAAGATTGAAACTCAATAAATGTTAGCTATTATTATTTTTAAAAGTTGGCATGGTATATTATTTTGTATTATATTTGTCTCACTATTAGACACTAAACTAACTCTGAGAACAAGAACCATATCTTGTCAATTTTGTGATATGGTGGATTTTTCTTTCAATTGCTTTGTTTCTTTTACATTTAGATAAACACATGTGGAACGTATACAAAGCAAGATTATAAAATGAGTTTGAGTCTGCACGAACTGAGATGCAAGCAATGTTTGTATTCAAAAGAGCACTGATATATGGAAGTTTTGACCATTTATGCTATTCTACCCTGGTCTCTAAGGTCACTACAGTGTGTGCATGTATGTTTGCCTATATATAAAAATATATATATATACACATATATAAACATATATGTATATATATATAAAGATATATATGTATGCAACATTTCTGCATATATTATATATTATATGTAATATTATAATAATTAAAATACAAATGTAAAATAATAACATAATAACAAATATTGTATCTATCACATCTTGTATGTATGCAGAAATAATGTTACATATATATGTTGCATGCATGCAACCACTCAACCGCTCTTCGGAGCCCATGTACTGAAAAAAGCATCCCCCAACCCTTCCTATAACACCTAAAATACATATTTGCAAAGCTGGGTGCAGTGTGTTTTCTGCAACCTTACTGCCAGCCTCTGGTTCTGAGTCTTGTGCAGACATGTCTCACAAACATTTATAACTGAATATATTCAAACACATTAATGTTGTCATTTCTTATACTGCCACCTAAATTGCAATCTTCAAAGTCACCTTCAACATTCTTACTTCTCAAGAAACACTCCCAATCCACACAGAATCTTCTCTGAAATGTCTCTTTAAACACGTGACTCCACTCTAATTCCATGGCTGCTCTCTTTCGGAGTTTAGGCTTTTCACCACCTTAAGTCTGGTTTCTAACCAGCAGCATCCATTCTTTCACCAGTTATTTTTCAAAAAAACAAAACTGATCAGATTCTTTATTTGCTTAAAACAAAACTGATAGTTGACCATTGCCTAACAGATAAAATTTCCAAACTCTTTTGTACAGAAATTCTCAGGCTATTTGTCTGTAGTGACATGCATAAGAGATGAAACCCACAAGTCTGACACACCCCCTTTTCCTTGTACTCAAGGGAACATTTTTCACACCTGTCTGCGTGAGATTGGCACTAGTAGGGATTGTGATAGTCAAAATAATAGCCCTTCAAAAACACCACATCCTAAGCCTCGAAACCTGTGAATATGTTATCCTACATTATGAAAGGCACCTTGCAGGTGTGGTAAAACTATGGGTCTTGAGTGAGGAAGACTATTCTGGATTATCTAGGTGGACCAAATTATAATAGTAATTATAATGGTCTTTATAAAAGGAAAGCAGGAGGGTCAGAGTGAGAAGATGTGAAGATAAAAGCAAAGGTGGAAGTGATGTCACTGAATAAAAAAGGGGCCACAAGCCAAGAAATGCAGATGGAAAGGCAAGGAAAACGATTCTCCCCTAAAGCCTCCAGAAGGAACCAGTCTGCTGACGTTTGACTTTAGCACATGAGACTGACTTTGGACTACTCACATCCAGAATTCTAAGATAATTATTTGTGTTGTTTTAAGCCACAGAATTTGTGATAATATGTTGCAGTTGCAAGGGAACTAAAATGGTATTATTATTCTAATTTTTAAAAATAAACCAAGTGTCATACTTTATCCCTTATGAGTAACAAATAACCCACTAAAGCTCATCTTTTACCATTTCTCCCCATGTCTCCTGAATTAATTTACTTAGTCAAGGCGCTCCACTGAATTGTACTACCCTTTGACAATGGAGAAAAGACAGTCTCTTCAGTAAGTGGTACTAGGAAAACAGGACAGCTACATGTAAAAGAATGAAATTAGAACATTCTCTAACACCGTATACAAAAATAAACTCAAAATGGATTAAAGACCTAAATATAAGACTGGAAACTATAAAACTCCTTGAGGAAAATATAGGCAGAATACTCTTTTGACATAAATTGTAGCAATACTTTTTTTGATCTGTCTCCAAAAGGAAAGGAAATAAAAGCAAAAATAAACAAATGGCACCTAATTATGTTTAAAAGCTTTTGCACAGCAAAAGAAGCCATTGACAAAATGAAAAGACAACCTATTGAATGGGAGAAAATACTTGCAAAAGATATGACCGGTAAGGGGTTAATATCCAAACTATATAAACAGCTTATACAACTCAACATCAAAAAGCAATCAACCCTACTGAAAAATGGGCAGAAGATCTAAATAGAGTTTTCTAAAGAGGACATGAAGATGGCCAAGAGGCACATGAGAAGATGCTCAACATTGCTAACCATCAGGGAAATACAAATCAAAACCACAATGAGATATCACCTCACACCTGTAAGAATGGCTATCATTAAAAAAAAACAAAAAACAAAAAACAAAAACCCACAAATAACAAATGTTGGCAAGGATGTGGAAAAAAGGGAACCCTCATACACTGTTGGTAGGAATGTAAATTGGTGCAGGCACTGTGGAAAACAGTGTGGAGGTTTCTCAAAAAACTAAAAAGAACTACCATATGACCCAGCAATTCCACTCCTGGGTATATATCGAAAAAAATATAAAAACACTAATTTGAAAAGATACATGCACCCCAATGTTCATAGCAGCATTATTTATAATTGCCAAGATATGGAAGCAACCTAAGTGTCTATCGACAGATGAAAGGATAAAGAAGATGTTGTACATATATACCATGGAGTACTACTCAGCAGTAAAAAAAATATGGAATTTTGCCATTTGCAGCAACATGGATGGACTGGAGGGCATTATGCTAAGTGAAATAAGTCAGACAGAGAAAGACAAACACTGTATGATATCACTTATATGTGGAATCTAAAAGATACAACAAACTAGTGAATATAACAAAAAAAGAAACAGATTCACAGATACAGAGAACAAACTAGTGAATATAACAAAAAAAGAAACAGATTCACAGATATAGAGAACAAACTAGTGGTTACCAGTGGGAAGAGGGAAGGGGGGAGAGGCATTATAGGGGTATGCGATTAAGAGGTACAAACTATTATCTATAAAATAAGCTACAAGGATATACTGTACAACATAGGGAATATAGCCAATATTTTATAATAACTATAAATGAATAGTAACTAAAACTTATAACTAAAACTTTATAATGACTAAAAATTGTTAATCACTATACTGTACACCTGTAACTTATATAATATTGTACATCAACTATAACTCAATTAAAAAAATAAAGCCCTTTACAAACAAAAAAAAAAGAAAAAAGAATCAGAGAATGTACTTTCATTTTCTTAAGAAACTGCTAAAATAGTGAGTTGGAAAAAAGTTATGAATATCCAAGAAAAAAGCAAGCAAATTATACAATAATATTTATTTTAAAAATGAAGGCAACGTAAGGTGATGCAGTGATTATTTTGAAGCTGAGATGATTTAGGGCTGTTTCAAGGAGGTCAACTAATTTATTATTGTTTTTGAACTCTTAATTTTTTAGAATAGAATCAAAATGAAATTTCAAGAAGAGTGAAGAATATAGAGGCAGGAATGAGTAAGTTTATAAAAAGGAGATAAGGCCAAAGCAAGTTGAGGAATTGGGTTTGATAGATAATCCAATGTCTTAAAGAAAAAGATGGGTACTTGATGGTGGGAAAGGAGCAAAGCAAAATTACAAGATGGATAGAGTTCAAGAAGCAGGAATGATCAACTTTATATGGTGACGATGGGTTGCAGAGTTGAAGAATAATGAGAAATTAATACATTTAACAGATAATGGGAGGTGAGCAAAAAGGGGTGAGTTAGAGAGTTGGTGTAAGAAATTGTTGCTGAATAACACAGATGTTAATAAGTATCACAATTAAACCACTGTAGGATGTTATCCCTCTAAGATGTTCTCTACCATTATTGTGTAAGACAGGTGGGTCTTAGCTGGCTCCCTTAGTGTATTCTAAGGCAGTTAAGGAGAGTCTACTATTAGTTTAATTTACTTAACATATGGCCTTCACTTCATCTCTACTCACTCTTCTGAAGCAAATATCTGGTCTTCCTATGCCCTCAAAAGAAGAAAAAACATTTCTCTATTTAATTTATCAGCTGTCACAAGGTGAAATAAGTTGAATGTTTCAAAGTAGAGTGTGTTTAATTAGTGATCTTACATTTTATATTATGTGTAAAATTGAAAAAAAAGTTATTTTCTCCAGATGAAAATATGCCAACTGAGTCTCTGGATTTAGGGTCAAAAATAAAACTAACATCCTAATTAAAGTACTTTTTCCCTTTGCTAATTTCAATGAATAAAATTAGAATATTACAATCCACGTTTACTTATTGTTCTCCGTTCTCCTTTTATATTTAAATATCATTTCATTTTAACATAGCCATCTGCTTTTCACATTTGCTAAGTCATACAGAAACACCTGTTGATGTTTTTCAAACATTTTCCTACTTCAGCATGGTGGAATGAGACACATTCCTGTCAGTAGCAATGGGTATCCTACAGAATGTGTGAGGAAACCCCTTCACAGGTGTTGGGGGTCTCCTCTCCTTCACCCCCATTTAAAATTATCTAACTGAGCTCTCCCTTTAGTTCAGCATTTGTGTAAGACTTAACTAAAAAGAGCATGTAAACAATACCATGAAAGTAGCTATTTAAATTTTTTTTCTTTAGGATATATTTCCAGACTTAGAAACACCAGGTCATAGTATCTGGTGAGTACTGCCGCTCTTGCCAAACTGAGTACCTGTTTCACAGCTGCTTTCATTTATTCAACAAATACTCACTGAAGTCCAACTGTGTCGGGCCCTGCTCTGGACACTTAAGGTACAGGAAGGAACCCACTGTATGACCAAACACCAAAAATCCCTGCCTTCATGGATTAAACACTTTAGAAAAGAGAGAAACATAAGAAAAAGATTAGAAATATAGTTTGTCCTATGGTAATAGTCCTGTAAAAATTAAGTAGGTTAAGGTGGCTGAGGAGGGGCAGGGGTACTATTTTATACAGTATGGTCATGGAAGGTCTCTCTGGTAGGGACACACTGGAGCAGAAATCAGAAGAGGTGAGGGAACAAACCCTGAATGTGTACTGGGACGGCGCACTGATGTTCGGTCAGCATCACAGAGTGCGGGGCCAGTGTGGCTGGAGCTCAGTGAGAAAGGGTGTAAGTAAGAGAAAGTGCATCCAAGAGGGGCGGGGGCTCTGTACAGATCAGGTGGGCTCTTGCCAGGCCTTTGGCTTTTACTCTGTGAAAGACAGGAAGCCACTGAAGGCTTCAGTATGGAAGTGATTTTAAATGAGTTGCATAATAAAAAGATCACCCTGGCTACACACTATAGGAGAGGATGGGCGGAAGCAGGGGAATCAGGTAGGAGGCCGCTGCCGGGATCTGGTAAGAGATGACAGTGTCTGGACCAGGGAGGTAGCAGTGCCTACCAATATTATTTCCGTAGAAGTATCATACATTGAAGTATCATATAGAAAAGTGCACATATCACAAATAGATAACTCGATAAATGTTCACAAACTAAACAGGCCAGAAGCTCCCTCATAATCCTTTCCAATCACTAACCCTCAAGGGCAACCTGATTTCTAATAGTATAGGTTAGATTTGCCTACTTTTGTACTTTATAGAAATAAAATCATAAATCATGTAAAATCATGATAGGCTTCTTTCAACATTCTTTTTTGTGAGATTCATCCATAGTATTACTGTAGACCTCTGAGTTCATTCTCATCGCTACACAAATGCCAAGTGTGAACACAGCACATTTTACATACAAATTCTGGATACATTTTGAAATTAGAGCCCTCAGAGTTTGAAGACAGAAGAGATGTAGGCAGAGTGGAATGCGACATGAGATAAGAGTGGAATATAACTCCAAATATGGTCTGAGAAATTGGAACTGAGATACAGAAAATTGGGGGAAGAGCAGGTATGGGGAAAAAAATCAGGAATTTGGTTTTGAATATGTTAGGCTGAGATGTCTAGGAGTCCTCCCAACAGTTATCCAGTAAACAGTTAGATATTTGGGTCTGTGGTTCTGGGGAGAGATACAGGTCAAGGATAAAAATATCAGAGTTGCTTGGGGAGCCACTGATCAGATCAATTACCTGGGGAGTGAGCATTAACTAGAGAAGCTTGTGTGGTCATGACTGAGCCCTGGAGCACTACAGCCCTTAGGGCTGAGGGGATAAAGCAACTTTAACTCACAGGCATTTAAATGTGTAGGTCTGTGGAGTATAGACATTTAGCACATAAAGCCAGCTCAGATTTTGGCTTGGGTTAAGTGTATTTTCCTCAGACTGAGCTACTGTTAGGGAGGAGGGGTCAGGAGATGAAGGTGCTGCTGTCAGTCAGCAGGTACACTGTTTGCTAAGTGACATTCCTGTCCACATAAACCCTGATCTAGTCCATTACTTATTTCAATATGTGCAGAAGAAAAACTGAATCTTCACTTTAATCATAAAGCTAAAATACAGTTGCTTAACATTATTAGAACTGTAAAATATATGTTTCTTTCTGACAGTAGCTGTCATTAAATGTGCAAAGAAAAGCTCAATAAATATTGAATGAATAATTCCATACACTATTCAAGAATATTTAGTGACTATATATATGCGTTTCACTGTGATAGATCTGTGAAAGTTAAAAAATCATCCTTACAGTTTAGTTGGGCGAGTGAACGAATTTCACTAAATGTATCCAGATAAGCTTCCTCTTGTGTGTGTGTGTGTGTGTCTATGTGTGTGTGTGCTTGTATTAGGTGGGGGCAGGGATATACATGCTCTTACCTGGGGAAGTGCCCTATCTCTTGGGACTATAATCACAAAGTCCTAAGTAAGGTGGTAAAACCTAGAAAGGCTGAAAGTAGAAACCATGATCTCCTTTGCTGACCACAGGACAGGTCATTATCTCTAAGAGGTGTCTGGGTTCCATGTCTATCTCTGTTTATAGGTTGCAACGCAAGGGACTTGGCCTATGTGTGTGACTGGGGAAAGTTGAGGATTTTTTTTTTTTTTTAGATCATTTTGTGAATGCCTCAATTTGGGAGACAGTCTTTTTGTTTTCTTACTTGTACTATTTTACTGTTTTCCCTTAGAGCTGGTTTAAGTCACTCAGCTTAAAAAGGAAAGAAAAGGTGTGCCCATGGTGGGCAGGGGAAGAAATGGAGAGTAGAGGGGTAAGTGAGGAAAGGAAAGTCCTGGGGACAAGCATGGTAGGGGCAGCAATCATCAAATTAAACAAACAAATAAACAGGATATGAGTGAAATTTAGAAGGTAAGAGGGTAAGCTATTCTTCATACTCAGGATGTTCCTGGAGAGTTTAATAAAAGGAATGTCACAAAATTACAAGTTTGTGTGTGATGAATTGCCAAGTATAATGGTGAAAAATCCACAGAAGCGCTGAGAAGAGAGGGGAAAAAAAATTACATTGGGGAAGTTGAAGAGGAATTTCTGGAAAAGGTGAATCTAAGATGGGCCGTGCAGTCAGACCATCTAGTAGAGATTTCACTTCTGTTAGCTGGACATATCAGAAAAAGGTCTCTGCCTGGGAAAGCGTGGCTAATTATTTCCTGCAACTGGCTGGGTCACAAAGCTCACATGACTAAATCTAATTAACTAGAAAGCTCCATGAGCCTTAGCTTCTGTCCCCGGCCTCCTGTTGGCTCAGGGTTTCCAGCCCCTGGCAGCCCAGCAGCTTCCCTAAGCTCCTCTTTCTCCCCTCAGCAGCCACCATGGGGCACAGAGGACCCTAAAATGTCAAGATTAATTCCAAAGATTCAAGATAAAACTCTGGTTGACAGCTGACTTGAAATCAAAAATGACTGATCACAATAGCAGACAATTAGGGGAATTAACTAGAACAGAGGGAGGGGAACTGGCAGGAGAAAAAAATCAAGACAAACCCTGTGAAGATCAGAGAAGGAAGAAAACATACTGAAGGTACAAAAGAGGTGATGTGGGCTGAGTGAGAACAGTCATCAGGGCAAAGCCAGGTCTGCAAAAACTAAAAACAGCTGCCTGTAGACCACCAATTCCTTCCCTTACTTCCTTGTAAATGGATTTGTATTATTTTTCCTGCCAGGCCCCAAACTGGTAGGGAGCTGGGCTTCAGCCGCTCAACAGCTGTACCCTAGAGGAAAAGTGATTCTTATGTAGAGATTGAACAATTAAGTACGTAGGGGTCCTGCCCATGAAGGAAGACAAGCCGGTGTCACCACACGGCATTTGTGGGGGAAGAGAAGAAATTTCTCTTCTGCAAATTTAAATGAAAAAAGAAAATCTTGAAGCTGAGATTTTTCTTTAAAGGAACACTTATATGTGGAATCTAAGAACATGATATGAATGAACTTATTTACAAAACAGAAATAGACTCACAGACATAGAAAACAAATTTATGGTTACCAAAGGGGAAAGGGTTGGGGGAGGGATAAATTAGGAGTTTGGGTTTAAAATATACACACTACTGATAAGGACAGAGTAAGGGGACAAAGTAGGTGATTAAACAGTTAATCCCACTAGGGTATCTTAAGTAGAGAGAAAAGTATGGGACACTCTGTAAGTTAATGATCATTTAAGAAAGCAGGCTTGCTTTGCAACAGAAGCACAAGGCATGTTCCCCAACAATAAAACAGTGATGGAATGAGACTAACATCCAGCCCAGTGAAGTCAGCAAGTTAATAATTCTTGAGAAGGGGCTTTTTCTGCATGTACTAAGAGCAAAATATAGGGGAAAGGTGACAATATACTGAAACCTGAGATGATTTACCATATTTCAGTATATATTCCCAGCTCTTTGCTTATTTTCATAGCACACTGAGTCCTGGTCCGGCCACATAGGGTCAAAAACTCCCTGCCCGAATTGTAGGAGGATTTAATGATAGAAGACTCAAAGAACGAGGAGGAAGGTGGTCTTCTCCCGCTCCCCACTCTTCCTTTGATTATAAAACTGTAGCCCACTAAGTTCTTGGGGTGGCACTCCCTTGCCTGCCCACTTGTATCTCTCACAAGTGTCCTATACTAATAAGCTCTTTCCTTACCTGTCACTCTGCCTCTCGCTGAATTCTTTTTGCGCCAAGACAGAAAAATCTATGCTTTACTAAGTCCCAAAATACATTCTGCGGTTTCACTACTACATATAAAATAGATAACCAACAAGGACCTACTCTACAGCACAGGGAACTATACTCAATATCTTGTAATAACCTATAACGTAAAAGAATCTGAAAAAGAATATAAAACTGAACCACTTTGCTGTACACCTGAAACTAACACAACATTGTAAATCAATTATATTTCAATAAAATTTTTTTAAAAATAAAGGAAGGCAGGCAACAGAATATTCAGTTAGCTAACCTCTTTCAAAGGTTTCTCCTTAATTTTCATTTTACACATAAAATTAAGCATACAGAATTATTTTAAACATATCCTAAGAAAATTTAGATATCTGGCAAGCAACTAATGCTGAATACTAACTTGATGCCACTAAACTAGACAATAATTAATTATTTCACTTCAAGCATGATATATCTATGTACAAATGTGAAACCCCGAAGGAAGTTATTTTCTTTTAAACTAATAGAGGAGTTTTAAAAGGAAACAAGATTTGCTGGCATAGTTCTGATTATTTTTAAATTCCCATTAAAATACTACAGAGTAAACAATAAAGAAGAGAAAGTATTTTACAGCTCTTATTGTACAGTTTAAATTATTTAAATTGGGTCTTCTGGTTCCTCTGGATATCAGATGTTTGGGAATGTATGATTTCAGACTAAATAGTGCCTGTCTTACCTTACCTGTAGCCATTTCAGAATTGTTATTGATTATGTATATGCACACACACATACACACATTTTGAAAAATTATGATTAGTTATGCATATATTTGTCCAAGTTTCCTTAAATTTGAATTTTGTGGAAAGCTATTTCCTTTTATTCTTTCTTTGTTCAGCTACAATTCAGATACTTTTAAGCAGCTATCAGATACTTTTTAACCTTCCAAAAGATGAAATATAAAACTCAATTACATTGTATTTAAGAAACCATTAATTAGTGTCACTACATAGGAGCATGTCTTTTACTGCTTTTGGCAAATGTGATGTAATCTAAGGCTTCTAGGACATTCCTATTATTTTTCTTTTTTTAAAAAGTGTTTTTATAAGTCAGTGTTTGAATAAAAAAGAAAATGCTACTTTTAAATCCTCTTCTTGGAGGTGCCTGAAACTGTATATCGGATGCTTTATTATAGGTATATATATGAACAAAAATTTGAATTAAACATGGGCAAGTATAAGTTGCATTAATTTTATGACGTGAAAAGACACTTCCTGAGTTAATAGTAAGTGCAGAAATCTAAAATAATTCACAATAGACAGTATTGTCTTTCTATCTGAACTGAGAGAAGGGATTGCTTGGGATTGTCTTACCTCCTTAGGCCATTTAGGAAATTAGACCAGATCAGGATCCTTAACCTAGGTTCCAAGAATAAGAGTTCACAGAAAGTCCATAAAACCCTGAAATTGTGTGCAGTGTGTGTGTGTATGTGTTGTGTTTCTGCATATTTGCGTGTTTGTGTGGGAAGAGTGCTTTAGTTTTTATCTGACCTCAGAGGGATGTGTGTTCCCCACATAAGAGTTTAAAAACTGAGCTAGAAGATCTCCAAGATTCTTTGAAAGCATCCAAGTTTATCAGATCAAGAGTCAAACTGGGGCTTCCCTGGTGGCGCAGTCGTTGAGAATCTGCCTGCCAATGCAGGGGACACGGGTTCGAGCCCTGGTCTGGGAAGATCCCACATGCCGCGGAGCAGCTAGGCCCGTGAGCCACAACTACTGAGCCTGCGCGTCTGGAGCCTGTGCTCCGCAACGGGAGAGGCCGCGACAGTGAGAGGCCCGCGCATCGCGATGAAGAGTGGCCCCCGCTTGCCGCAACTAGAGAAAGCCCTCGCACAGAAACGAAGACCCAACACAGCCAAAAATAAATGAATTAAAAAAAAAAAAGTGAATAAAACCTTAAAAAAAAAAAAAAAAAAGAGTCAAACTGATCACCAGGCAAATGTGAACTTTGAAGTTCATCATTCAACTGCTCCTCTCTGAGTAACTGTCATCTGGATTGTCCAGAGTGGGAAATTACCAGATGACAGTAAATAGTTCCTGTTTTAGATCCCCATGAACTCTAGAATTAATGTAAATTCCCTCCTTTTCAGTTGGTTTGTAGGAGGCTTGAGTATCTGCAACAAAGCTCTGGTTGGAAAGCTGCGCCACAGGCTGCATGCACAGACATGTTTTACCCCAGCTGGTGCCCAAGCAGGTCTCGCATATGAAAGTCAGGCCAATCTGTGTAAATAAGGTTGTGAGCTAATTCCAAGGGGGCATTTTCATTATTTGTAAAGGGCTACTCACAGAACATACTCTTAGCTTTTCATAAAAAAAAAAAAAAAAAAAAAAATTAAGAATTGCACCAATGTGACTGGGCTCTTTAACAAATTCCATGTGGTTTTGGCTCAAGTAATTAAAAGAGTTGGAGATTACGCTAATTCTTTTATCTCCTGGGCTACATAATCAGGAAATGTATTATCTGTGGAATATAAGAACAGCCATCAGTTCGCAATTAAAAAATATATGATATCGTTACAAAAATATGATATTGTTTCACTATTTTTGAAATATGAGGAACAAACCAGTGAAAGATAAGACATTCAGGTGGAATTTCAGAACTATGCTATGATATGTGGATCTGAATTCCTGGATGTGCAGATACACCTGGCAATGATTCTATTCCAATTGATCTAATGATGACTGCTGCCTTCTCCTAACTGTCTGAGTGATTCCCTTTCAGTTATACAGTGTTTTTTCCCTGACCATTCTGTACTAAACTTGTCTTAGCATTCCAATGTAGCTTTTAAAAGAATATAAGTTTGGGAAGCCCTTAGTTATCATGAACATAACCGTTACCATGATACTTGTTTCGGTAGTACCCAGATGTCATCATGCCAAGAAGAATCACACGGTGCCTTTCTACTTTTATATACTGGCTGTTCATCATTTATTTAAAAAAAAAAAATAACAAAAGCTTAATGAGTTGGCAGAATTTTTTAGGCATTCAACTCTGACAAAATAAAACAAAAACCTTGTTCTTACCATTAAGGAGCCTAGTGACTGGTAAGGACTGAAGTCAGCGACAGGACTGGGTGAAGAGGGCAAAGGTAACCCAGTGGTTTTAGAGAACCAAATGAATGGTAACTGTTTAAGGAGTCCATATTTTAAAATTCCAGATAAATGAAAGGTTATTGATTTTCATTAGTCTGTGCCTGAATACCTCTCTTTCTACTCAAATAAACTTTGGGGACTTAAATCTTCCAAATCTGCAGCTTGTTAAGACAGGAATATAATTGTATGACTCTTGCCTATTAATAATGAATGAGTAATTCTCAGCATTATATTTACATGACTTTTCCCTTAATTAAACCCTTTCCAACCTTTGAGAGAATTTTGAGTTATAAGTCTAAGTACTTCCTTCTCTTCACAGTGAGAAGGAGGATTTATGAGATTTATCTAGCAAATTTAGAAACTACAATAACAAAGTTCTCATTACCATTACCATTCAAGCCTGCCATCTGGCCCATGGTGGAGGTGGTGGTGATGGAAACCATGCAGTGTGGAAACCAAGCAAGAAACTCAAGGGTAAAGACAATGAAAAGAACAACATAAAATGACATTTCTGTTTGTTTTCAAAATATGAAAAATATTCCACATGCCTTCTACCTCACTGTTGTATCTTAATGAGCCTCAACTTTCATTTTTTAAAAAAAACTAGCACTTACTTGAGTTCCCCTTACATCCCAATACTGTTTGATTCTTTGTATTTGTCCACTCTTATTTGTAGCCTCTTGAGAAATGCTAACATCAATGATGTCAAAGTATTTTAAGAAAATCATTCTATTATGGTAGCATGGCTAACATTAAAAAATTTAAATAGATAGCAAATAAAAAATTTAAATAGACATAATGGTCTGCATCCTCTATAATTATAATACCATAAAAATACAGAATCTTTAAAACAGAATATAAAAAGATTCAGGGCTTTCGTTGCTATCAGAACGGCTTTTTAAACTGTCATTCATGCCTTGTCAACCATACCAAATGGCTGGAACCCAGCACTGTCCATCTGTCAGCAGCTGCTGCCATTGTTAAGTCTTTCCTAAGAGCATTGCCCTCTTCCCAAGCAGTGCTTCAACTAGATGAGCTCCGCAGTATTAAAGATACAGTCCAATCAAAAACAGATGACTTTGAAATATTCATCAGTGACAGACTTCACCCCTAAAGTTATTGATGCAGGCTGAATTACAGGATAATTCATCTTCGAAAGTTACAGATGTCTAAGGCAAGAGGAAATGATTCCCCATGCCTCTAAAGCTTAGGGGTCTATCCCTTCATTAGTAAGTAGAGTGAAAGTGAGGAATAGAATAAGGCTCAGAATATGTGATATTGAGCCAGAGATTTTACACAAAATGAATATTGTTTTGTTCGGTACTGTATGGTCAGGGCACTCAAGATGGCTGTTCTCTTGCTCTCTGTACATCTCCTGCTGGACCAGTGCCTGCTTCACCAGTACCCTACTCACATGCCTGACCTTCCTACATATTTGCCCTTGGCCCCAGCTAATGATTGTTCCCAATAGCTTTTCAAAGGGGTGGTGAGGGGCGTGGCTCTCTGCTGGTTTCCCTGGTAATCGACAAGTTAACCTGATGTCAATTCCCCCTATAACTAGTAACCTCTCCCTACCCTCAGAATCAAAGACTGCTGCCATGTCCTGCCCTGCCGTCTACAGCACAAGGTGGGATGTCACTCCAGGGCCTTCCTTCTGACACGTAAGCTCCCCCATCCATTAAACCATTGATGTCTCTGTTGCTGACTCCAGATTCTTTCTTTAGTCTTAAAGCTGGACAGGTAAGTGTCTTGCAGGCCTGTATGGTGCAGCTCAACAGGTGCATTTCAAAAATATATATAATTAAATGGCCCTATTGCGTGGATATTCAATGATTTTATATATAGTTTTTCATTCAGTCTTATTGCCCTATTTGCTCATAACCATGCCTTCTTCTCAGAGCTGTTTCCCAAAGCTCTCTTAGGAATGGTGTCTTCAACCATCACATGTGATCACTCAAAAGAGCTGCCAAGGTACTCTGCAACTCTATACCTGGCACACAATGACTAGAAGAAGGCTGTCACAGTCACTTATTGCTGCATTAAAAGACAAAACAAAAAACCAACTCTTTTTTATTTTCCATAATGTGGGGTAAGGGGCAGCAGGAGTCCTCTGAATTTACACATACGGGCCCATTCAACCACAGGCTCAGCTGTGCTAGAGGGTTGAAATGCCCTCACTTGGGACTTCCCTGGTGGTCCTGTGGTTAAGACTCCACACTCCCAATGCAGGAGGCACAGGTGCGATCTCTGGTCAGGGAACTAGATCCCTCATGCCACAACTAAGAGCCCACATGCCGCAACTAAGACTTGGCACAGCTGGAAAAAAAAAAATAATAATTTAAAAAAATAAAATAAAGCAACATTATTTAAAAAAAAAGAAGAAGAAGAAAATGCCCACACTCACATTTAGCAATTGTCACTGGCTGTTGGCTGGGGACTGGGATGAGCTGGGCTGGCTCACCTCTTTTTCTGTGTAATCTTTCACCTTAGGGTCTTCATGCCTTGGTTCTCTAAGGTCAGTGTTACAACAGGACAGAACCAAAAGCTACAAAGCCTCTTGAGACCTGGGTGCAAAACTCATTCATTGTCCCCTCTGCCATAATTTGTTAGTTAAAGCAAGTCATAAAGTAATCCCAGAATCAAGGGGTGGAGAAACAGATTCCACCTCTTGATGAGAGGTGCGGTGGAGCCACACTGCAAAGGAACATAGACCGACTGCTGGTAACCACCTCTGAAAATCTACCGCACATGGTAGGCACCTCACCCAAGATGCTCCTTATCACAGCAGCTCAGATTCTATCCTAACTCTTACAAAGGAGTGAATTAACTCTGGCTTTCTCTGTTGAAACTCAGATTGTGTTGGTATCTACCTAGTTAGTGCTTTGAGGACAGAAAAACAAAAGATGGTTATCAGCATGAAAAAAATCTGGCTTAGATCAAAAAAAGGCCAAAGCTGAGACACATGGAATCTCAGTGCCTGATCCCAGCTTTCCCTGAGGCTTCTCATGGGTGCATTTAGATACCTTTTATCCATAAGATACCTTCCCTTCTTGCTGAACCTAATTTGGATTGGATTCTGTCACTTGTACCTAAAAAAAGTCTTTTTTTTAAATAAATTTACTTATGTATTTATTTTTGGCTGCATTGGGTCTTTGTTGTGCACAGGCTTTCTCTAGTTGTGGTGAGCGGGGGCTACTCTTCGTTGCAGTGTGCAGGCTTCTCATTGCGGTGGCTTCTCCTGTTGCAGAGCATGGGCTCTAGGTGCACGGGCTTCAGTAGTTGTGGTGCACGGGCTTAGTTGCTTCGGGGCATGTAGGAGCTTCCTGGACCAGGGATTGAACCCGTGTCCCCTGCATTGGCAGGCGGATTCTCAACCACTGTGCCACCAGGGAAGTCCCTAAAAAGAGTCTTTAACTCACACAGATTATATATATATATATATATATATATATATATATATATATATATATACACACACACACATACATATCCATGTGTGTACATATGCAGAGATATATATGTGTATATATGTATACATATATATATAGAGATAATATATTCATGTGGTTTTCAGGTTATGATACAGTGCTGTTCACTCCAGTTTTTCCAGTTTTCATGGCTGTTTCCACATTACTGGATGCCTTTTTTTTTTTTTTTAAAGAAATTCACGGTCTTTTATTTATTTATTTATTTATCCATGACTGTGTTGAGTCTTTGCTTCCATGCGAGGGCTCTCTCCAGCTGCGGCAAGTGGGGACCACTCTTCATCGCGGTGCGCGGGCCTCTCACCATCGCGGCCTCTCTTGTTGCGGAGCACAGGCTCCAGACGCGCAGGCTCAGCAATTGTGGCTCACGGGCCCAGTCGCTCCGCGGCACGTGGGATCCTCCCAGACCAGAGCTCGAACCCGTGTCCCCTGCATTGGCAGGCAGACTCCCAACCACTGCGCCACCAGGGAAGCCCCTGGATGCCTTTTAAAATGTTGTTCCGACTTATTTTCTGGAAGTAAATGGACTTGGAAGGCTTATGGGAAAGAAAAGTGTAAGTAAGCAAACTCTAAACACACCTAATCCCAAAGTGAGATAAAGTTCCTGAAATAGTACTTTACATTTGACAGATCAACTAAAGATGTTACATTTAAGTTTTTGGACATTTTCAAAAAATTCATTCTGGTATTACTGATGGCCTAAGACGAGTCTAGCACGGTGTTATGCATTGGGTACATAAACATGACCAAACATTCCAGGTCATCATGATGCTTATAATCAAGGTAGAGAGCATATAAGTACATATATGTCATGTATAAGCACCAAAAAATTACTTGCTAGAACAGGTATGCAGCCAGTTGGTAGCTTGTCCATAAGATCTACTCTCTACTTCTCCCATCTTTTGAGAGTATTACCTGAACACAAGGGCAATCAGCCAAATACTACATTTCCCAGGCTCCTCTGCCATTATGCAATCTTGTAATTAGGTTCTGAACAATGGGAAATGAGTGGCTGAGATGTGTGCCCTTAAGACACACATCTCAGGCCTTTGTTCTCGTGGCCACTGTACCTCTTTCTGAAGTACACTAGCTGAGATAGGGTGGAGCAGCTACCTTGGACCAAGAGGTATAAACTGCATGCTGAGGATGACAGAGCTCCCCACTAGACCTTGACCACTCATCCACCACTGAACTGTTATCTTGTTGTCTATTTAGGGCACTGCACCTTTACATGTTTTTATTACAGCAGCCTAGCATATATATTAACTACAGTTGTCCCTTGGTATCCACAGGGGATTGGTTCCAGGATCCACCGTGGATACGAAAATCCACAGATGCTCAAGTCCCATGGTCAGCCTTCCATATCCGTATCCATGGTTCCACATCTGCAGATTCAACCAACCGTGGATCACGTAGTAGTGCAGTACTTATTGAAAAAAATCCGTGTATAAGTAGACCCGCCAGTTTAAACACGTGTTGTTCAAGGGTGAACTGTACTTTGATGTGAGGAAATAACTAGCTGTGGGAATGCACACATTTTAGGGATTGATTCTTCAAGGGAAGGGGTTTAGAGCATGAGGGGACCTGGTAAATGTAGTTTCTTTAACATCAAACTGATTAAGGTTGCTAACTTTTCCCTTTGTATCCTCTGGGCTTAGCTCAGCATCTGAAATCTTGCAGGTAATTAATAAATATTAGTGAAAGTAAAGAATAAAGGAAGAGAGGGAGAGAAGAAGCATGGATGGAAGGAAAGAAAGACAGATGGGAATTCCAGGATTTCATAGTACAGCAAGTCTTCTCTGCCCTCATCTCCATCCCCACCACCAAATATAAATATATTATTATTATTATTAATAACATAGGCAAAAGCTCATTATAATACAAAACATATGAAATTATTACATCTTCTAATGTAGGATTTTTATAAGAATGTGATAATATTCATAAAACTCGTACATAATTAGTTTACATGAAAAAAGGCTCAAAGAGAATTCTATTTGGAATAGCACAGTGTATCAACTAGTAGGACGATGACTTCCAGAATACATGATACTTTTACGCTCTAAGTCTCTACTATCAGCTTAATAAATTCTGACTTTACAAGAAATAAGTTTACAGGATAGGATCAGTTTTTAAAATAAGTACAATCTCATACTCCTTAGTATTCACCCAAAGGAGTTGAAAACTTGTGTCCACATAAAAACTTGCACAAAGATATTTATAGCAGCTATATTCATAATTGCCAAAAGTTGGAAGTAACCAAGGTGTCCTTTAGTAGGCAAATGGACAAATAAATTGTGGTATCCCAGACAATGGAATATTATTCAACACCAAAAAAAAAAAAAAAAAAAGAGCTATCAAGCCATGAAAAGACATGGAGGAACTTTATTTTTTTTAATTAATTTTTATTGGCATATAGGTGATTTACAATGTTGTGTTAGTTTCTGCTGTACAGCAAAGTGAACCAGTTATATATATATATATATATATATATATATATATATATATATATATATACACACACTCTTTTTAAGATTATTTTCCCCTATAGGTCATTACAGAGTATTGAATAGAGTTTCCTGTGCTATACAGTAGGTTCCTATTAGTTATCTATTTTATATATAGTAGTGTGTATATGTCAATCCCAATATCCCAATTTATCCCACCCCACGTTTTCCCCTTGGTAACCATAGGTTTGTTTTCTACATCTGTGACTCTACTTCTGTTTTATAAATAAGTTTATTTTGTACCATTTTTTTTAGATTCCACATATAAGCGATATCATATGATATTTGTCTTTGTCTGACTTACTGCACTGAATATGACAATCTCTAGGTCCATTCATGTTGCTGCAAATGGCATTATTTCATTCCTTTTTATGGCTGAGTAATATTCCATTGTATATATGTGCCACATCTTCTTTATCCATTCATCCATTGATGGACATTTAGGTTGCTTCCATGTCCTGGCAATTGTAAATAGTGTTGCAGTGCACATTGGTCCACATGTATCTTTTCAAATTATGGTTTTCTCCGGGTATATGCCCAGGAGAGGGATTGCTGGAGCATATGGTAGCGCTATTTTTAGTTTTTTAAGGAACGGCCATACTGTTCTCCATAGTGGCTGTACCAATTTATATTCCCACCAACAGTGTAGGAGGGTTCTCTTTTTTCTACACCGTCTCCAGCATTTATTGTTTGTAGATTTTTTGATGATGGCCATTCTGACTGGTGTGAGGTAATACCTCATTGCAGTTTTGATTTGCATTTCTTTAATAATTAGTGGTGTTGAGCATCTTTTCATGTGCTTTTTGGCCACCTGTATGTCTTCTTTGGAGAAATGTCTATTTAGATATTCCACCAATTTTTTGATTGGTGACATGGAGGAACTTTAAATAAATATTTAAGTGAAATAATACAATCTGAAAAGGCTACATACTGTATGATTCCAACTACATGACATTTCTGGAAAAGACAAAACTATGGAGACAAGTATCACTTGTTATTGGGAGGAGGGTGGGGAGATGTATAGGTAGAGCACAGAGGATTTTCAGGGCAGTGAAATACTCTGTATACTATAATGATGGATATATATCATTACACATTTGTCCAAACCCATAGGATATACAACACTAAGAGTGAATCCTAACATAAACTATGAACTTTGGGTGATTATGATTTGTCAATGTAGGTTTACCCTTGGTCAAAAATCTACCATTCTGGTGAGTGATGTTGATAATGGTGAGGCCATGCATGTCTGGGGACAGGGGATGCATGAGAAATCTCTGTACCTCCCTCTCAATTTTGTTGTAAACCTAAAACTGCTCTAAAAAATACATTCTTATAAAAAATAAGTACAATCCACATATTTTCCCACCATAATTCACCATATAATAAGTAGTTTGATGTGGGAAAACAAAATAAAGCAAAAACAGTCTTGTCTTTTCATGACAAAAGGTAGGCTGTTGTTAGAAATTTCATGGGGCTAGAAGTCATTCAGCTCAATCTGGATTCTCATTCCTACTTCGCCACTAAATAATATTTGACTTGGTAATTCTCTTGAACTCTCAGCAATGGTTTCTTCATTTAAAAACAAAACAAGGTAGATTATGTACAAGTAAGGGATATAGTTCACTTACTTTAGAGTTAGAACTGGGTTTGAAATCAAAAGCTGCTAATGACTAGTTATCAAAACTCTGGCTGTGTACTTAAGCTCTCCAAGGTTGCCACTCTCAATTATAAAATGAGGTAAACATTACTTAACTAACCAAGTGGTATAGAAAAGAGCAAATATATCTCTCTTCGTAATCAGAAATGGAATGAGTAATTTTTTTTTTTTTAAGTATAGTTGATTTACAATGTTGTGTTAATTTCTGCTGTACAGCAAAGTCATTCAGTTATACATATATACATATTCTTTTTCACATTCTTTTACATTATGGTTTATCACAGGATAGTGAATATAGTTCCCTGTGCTATACAGTAGGACCCTGGTGTTTATCCATTTTATATATACTAGTTTGCTAACCCCCAAATTCCCACTCCATCCTCTCCCATACCCCTCCTCCCCGTTGGCAACCACAAGTCTGTTCTCTATGTCTGTGAGTCTGTTTCTGTTTCATAGATAAGTTCATTTGTGTCATATTTTAGATTCCTCACATAAGTGATATCAGATGGTATTTGTCTTTCTCTTTCTGAGTTACTTCACTTAGTATGATAATCTCTAGTTCATCCATGTTGCTGCAAATGGCATTATTTCATTCTTTTTCATGGCGGAGTAGTATTCCATTGTATATATGTACCACATCTTCTTTATCTGGATTAAGTAATGTTTCATATTTTTTGTTCTCTATATTAATATAAATATAAATTGCTCATATTTTTTAAATGCTAAATATTTATACTTGCCTTAATAATATGAAGCAATTTTATGGACCCTGAATATGCCTTACTGCACACAGATAGTGTTTTGATGGTGTGACTGTCCGTCTTTAGTGTTATCCTTCCCTTATGGGAGTTTACTGCTTTATCGAGTTTACAAAGACTATCTTTTGTAGTACATGTCTCCTAGGTACTCGACTGTCTATATATATATATATATATATTTTTTTTTTTTCAAAATAATGCACTTCCAATGCTTTTGGTGTTGACCAATTGGTCTCTTTGTTCTATTTGTTTTTCTGCAGTTTAGAGGCCATTAACCAAATAACATACATATAACACATAGTTAGGCACTAAAAGGAGGAAACCATTCTCCTCTGAAAAATTACTTAGACTCTAGACAGGGTTTCTCAAGCTCAGCAGCATTAACATTTTGGAACAGATCATTCTTTGCTGTAACGGGCTGTCCTATGCATTGTAGGATGTTTAGAGCATCCCTGATCTCTACCCACTAGATGCTGGTAGCCCACCCCTCCAATTGTGACAACCAAAAATGTCTCCAGACATTGCCAAATGCCCCTTGGGGGGAAGGGGTAAAACCATCCAGTGTTCTAGATCTATTTTGTCAAATAGGGTAGCTATTCAAAATTAAGTTAAATTAAATCACTTATCTACAGAATCTAAAAAAATAATACAAACATTTAGTTCCTCAATCACATTAGTCACATTTTAAGTGCTCAATGGCCACATGTGGCTAAGTGGCTACTGTATTAGCACAGATATAAAACATTTCCTTCACTGCAGAACTGCCTAAAATCAAAGGCTATGACAAAAATGTAATAATAACAAGGAAATAATAATAATGGCACCATTCCAGGATATCCTCCATTATGTAACTTCTAATTATCCAGAAGATCAGTTCCAATTTAATTCCTTCTTTAAAGGCTTCTTCACCTCATCCATTAACAAGAATTTCTATGGAGCATATTCCTAGTAGTTCAAAATATAACTAATGCTTAAGGATAACTGCAAATCAAGTAATTATTAGATAGGCACGAGGACAGAGCTGAGGTGTTAGTTAATCTCTACTAATAGCTAAATTAGGAAGAAGTGGGAAAAGAATCTCAAACAGGTATATAATCTAGGAAAGTCTGAAGACTCGAACTCGCTTAAGACCCTGTTGTTAAAGCAACCACAGGATGAAAATATCAATTGACCTTATCGAGGGTTTCACTTCAACAAAACCGGAAGTGACCTGCAGGGCCATCTAGCTTTGAGCACATTGGTCCCTTGAGCATCTCAGCTAGCTGGCCCAAGGAAAATTTATTGATTAAAGGACTCTCCTTGTTTCAAGATCAAATGTGCCCTCAACCTGGTGAGATAACACAGGGCATGCTTAACAATAAAGAGGACCAGGACAAACGTAAGTCAAGATTATGGGGCATTTATTTAAGGGAAACAAAAAGGATCCACTGAAAAACTCTAAGAACATTCACACAACCTGCCTCCAGCTTCACAAAAGCCTGAGCTGGGCTCTTACTGGTTGCATGTGAGTGTGAATGTGAGAGAGAGAGAACAAGGGAGAGAGAGCGAGCATGTGTGCTGGGGGAAGTGCCTTGTGTATAAAGCTTCATATTTAATAAATCTCCCAAAAACACCACTAATATTCTCTCTCAAACCTTAATCCCCAAACTGAAGAAATGACACTCCCTTTTATATTTGCCAATTTTAGGCAAGTGATGCTATCGTGGCCTCACTGATTCAGAAACTAGTTGTTGAACATCGACTATGTCCTGATTTAAGACATAAGGTCCCAGGTAATGAATTCATTAAAAAAAAAAGTTCCTATTAAATGTAACACATGTATTGGGCATTGAAATTTTACACAAATAAAAACATTCTCAAAGTAATTATAATCAGGGGAACAGCAGAAGGCAAAAATGAGAAAGTATGCAAGTAACATAACACCGACAGGATAGAATACACACTGGCGGAGTTACAAAGTGTTAGGGCTGGCTGCGCAAAAAAGAGAAAGAGCGCATCTCATTGTGGAAATTCAGAAGCCTTTCTGGAGGTGGTCTTTAAACTACATGTTGAGGATGAGGTAGGATTCTGCCATATTCCTGTGGGAAGAAATGCTATTCCCAGCTAAAGCCAACCTTTAATGCAGAAGAGATGGTGTATGTTCTGAAGGGCGTGGTACAGCCTGGGATGCAGGGACATATCTCACTGGATATGCAGTCTGGGTGTTCAGTAATGGCTTTAAGCATCTCTCTCTCTCTCTCCCCGCTCCCCCAAATAAAAGACTCTTACTCAATGTGCATATGGAATTTATATTTTAACAAGTTCCTCAGGCAATTTTAATGCATTACTGAAGTTTGGAAACCATTTCAGTGAAAGAATATTTGAAAATAAGGAGTCAAGGAATGCAGCTAATTTGGATAGTTTTGGAAAAAAGTAAAAGTGATGTATGTCTCTGAAAATATCTAGCAAAGAGGGGAGATACTCTTTTCTTCTCCTGTAATTTTTAAAGAAAATAAACATCATTTCAACCAATGGTCAACAAATGTTTATTGAGACAAACATTGAACTCGGTACTTTCACATGTATGACCTCATTTCATCTTAACCACATTGTGCACAGATATGTTTTTGAGGATAAACTAAAAACTTACTAAGTCTTCTTGTTGAAGGATGATGAAAAAGATAGATCTGATCCTTAATTTCCTATTCTTTTCCCTACCCGCTACCATAACCTCTAATTACTCTTACTGTTTCTAACACATATGCCTACTGGATACCAGAGGTATCACAAGACACCCTCCAGGCAAAACTATGTTATCTCTCCGGGTTTGGGGCTCATCTCTTCCTAGCTTGATGGATCACATGTAAGCCTTTCTATTATCCTTTCAGCTTAGACAGACTCTCTGATCACCTCATGACCTTACCTTACGGGGGTCCCTTACATGGGACCACATACTGTTGTTAGTCTATCTAAGGGAAAAGGCACTGTTAAGAACTTCATCCTAAAGTCCCAGGAAGGAGTTGTCTAAGACACCCACTTCTTTCAACTTTTCTGGACCCTCTCTGATCTCAGAGCCTGCTCTCTGGCCTCTGGAGAACCAATGAGGCCTTTTTTTTGATGGGCCCTCACACATAACAAAGTATGCAAGGGCTGCCCTGGTGGCGCAGTGGTTGAGAATCTGCCTTTCAATGCAGGGGACACGGGTTCGATCCCTGGTCTGGGAAGATCCCACATGCCGCGGAGCAACTGGGCCTGTGAGCCACAACTACTGAGCCTGTGCGTCTGGAGCCTGTGCTCCGCAACAAGAGAGACGGCGATAGTGAGAGGCCCGCGCACCACGATGAAGAGTGGCCCCCGCTTGCCGCAACTAGAGAAAGCCCTCGCACAGAAACGAAGACCCAACACAGCCAAAAATAAATAAATAAATAAATTTACAAAGTATGCAAATTCTGTCTTTGTTTCTTACAGATGAATTCTTTTTATTTCTTACAGATGAAATTATATGAACTTTCATTTTAATATTCGATCCATCCGGGCTAAGGGTGATAAGCAACTACCCAAAACCTCACTCATTTAACACAATAAAAGTTTATTTCTCTCTGTTGCCACTCCAATGAGGGACAAATGTGGGGTTGGAGAGATCTGATTATTTAAGGAGCCAGACACTTGCATCTTAGGGTCTCAGAGTCTTGCACAGGATTCTCTTCCTCATTTAACAGGAAGGACAGTAGGTGAAGGATACAGTCAATTATACTTCAATTAAAAAAAAAATTTTTTTGAAAGAGAGAAAAAAAAGAAAGTGGAGGATGGTATGAATGTTTCAGGGGCTGGGATTGTTGTATGTCATATCTGTCAACATTTTATCAGCCAGAGCCCAGTCACATGTCCTCAGCTGCCTGCAGAGGAGGGTGGTAAATGAAGCTTTTACGTCAGGAGGAAAATGAAATAGTTTGGTGAGCAGAATCTACCATGGTTATGTCATCAGTATTGATAGCTTCTATTATACATTTTAATTATAAATCTCTGTTTCTTTACCTGCTTCATTATCAATTTAGTCGTTGTGGGTTGTTTGAATGATGTTAGTGACACACAACTTTTCAATAGCATTTCTGGCCTAAAAGTTTCAATTATTAGACTTCATGTATGCTGTAATTCAAATACGACTCTCCACACACTTATTGCTAATGTAAATACAATATATATTTGTATTGTTTGAATGATACTTCCTTGGTAATATGTTGCTTGCAGCTCTGTGCTATTGAAATAACTAGAAACACAGGGCTAAAATAAGTAAAACCAAATTACTGAGTTACCTTTAAATTTAGAAGATAATGTTTTTAATATGAAATATTTTGCTTATTAAAGGTGATTCATAAATGTTGCTAACCAAAGTTTACTATAAATTATTCAATTAACTCCTCCACAGTTTTTTATAACACTGAATTTTACTTTCCCCACTGGAGAGTAGGAACTGGTAGTATAAATGAAGGTTTCCTTTGTCCTTCCTTATGTGGAGCCACTAGGACAGTCACCTATCTGTGTATCCCCAAGGATGCCATTGTCCAATATGTCTTTGGACCATTTCACTATTCCTATTCTTTAAGGGGAAGGGGAATGGATAGAGTGAGATGTTGTCTTAACATGAGCCCTAATACATTCCAGGTACCACACAGCCAACAAAAGCTTTGAAATACAACTTCTATCAATTTGATTATTTCATATGAAACAGCACAGAGAAAAAGAGTATCATACCTGAAAACCCATCCTCTAGCCCTGATCCTCCTCTAATGGGTTGTGAAATCTAACACATCTAATAGGCAAATCTAGGAGTCTGATTCCTCATCTTTAGAATATCAGGAAACAGTGTAACCTTCAAGTTCCTTTTCAGGTCAAAAATTATATGACTCTGTGACTGTGGCTTTATAATAACACAGATGGATAGTATTAGATATTAGGTTTGATGATGACTTGCACAGAAATGGAAAAATGATGCTGCTATGCAGAGATGTTAGAAAACTATATAAGAAATAATAAGTGGTTTAGTACTTTTAACGCATAGCCTACTTTTACCTTGCAACGCCCTTTGAAATAAAAGGAAAAGGTAGGATATAAACAGACAATATTGATAGTCAAGGTGAAACAAAATACAAGTAATAAACACCTAAATAGTTATTTTCTGGATGGAAAAGGCAATGGAGGAGAAGCTACACAGAAAGAATCTGGGGATCAAAGTGTGCAGTAAATTCAAACCAATTTCCGCTGCATGAAAGAAAGATATCAGGGTCTGTGCAAGATGAAAATAAAGTTGAATTATTCAACAAAACAAGGAAGAAACATAGCAGCATCAATCTTATTCTACACCTGAAAGAATTGGCTTGAGCTTATAAATTATTTTACTGTAGAGAAATATAAATTGAACAGTATTAAAAAAAGAAAGACCAAAAATATTAGTGGTATAGATTTAAATAAAATGGAAAGAAAAAGGGGGTGGCAGTCATTATCTAAATTGTCAATCACAAATCTGTCAAATAGGACTGTTTCTAAACATCTGAAAGATATAAAAACTTACTAGAGTAAGACCCCACAAATTACTGGGACAAAAGCATTTGGTTAAAGTTGTAGTAAACTAATGGCTAATCCTGAAAAAGAGTTTGTTCCAATCCTTGAAAGGATTTCTAAAATACCCTGGCACTCTTGGAGTAGGAGGTACACATTTAGAATAAAAACAAACAACATAAAATTGTATAGATGTATGAGTTATTTATAACTATACTTCATTAGAACTTGACATAAGATCATTATTATTGGAGATATAAGATTTTTATCTCTATGTTATTATATGGATATAAGATCATTATTATTAAGTTCATATAACTGTATGTTTCAGAATTTATCTTTTTCTTAAAAGCTGAACATGGGAGTAGAAAGAGCAGAGTAGAAAGATTCTTAATTATTTTAGTGATTATTTTCATTTACTCGAGAAAGAACATTATAAAGTATAAATATGAATTAAAGATGTTGATTTTTAACCAGGTCCTGTCTGAAAGCTGAAAGAAGTAGGCCAATTATCTTCAAGGTATTTCTAATACTTCTCTTAGCTTTATTGTTCAAGCTCCAGAACCCTCTACGCAGAGTATATCTTATCCAGGATTGAAAAAAAAAAAAAAACTAATAAAAATCATGAAATCTATTTATTTTCCTCAGATCACAACCCTTAAACAATGTAATGATCTGTTTCCCAATGCTGAAATAAAAGAACCAGGAGGGACCTCTGCAAGGAAGCTGTATTTTTCTTAAAAATGCTTATACCTTTACATTTTTTTCAGTGTTCTCCCTGGCACTTCTCTTGCCTTCACAATTGGAATAGAAGCTCCTCAGAACTTAACCATGTCTTGGTTGACTAAACAAAATCCAACATAGGCAATCAACAAAATGAAAAGCCATCTTACAAAATGGGAGAAAATATTTGCAAACCATGTATCTGATAAGGGATTAATATCTAAAATATACAAGGAACTCATATAATTCAATAGCAAAAAAAAATAATCCAATTAAAAATGGGCATAGGTCCTGAATAGACATTTTTCCAAAGAAGACATACAAATGGTCAATGAGTACATGAAAAGATGCTCAACATCGCTCATCATCAGGGCAATGCAAATAGAAACCACAATGAGATATCACCTCACACTGGTTAGGATGTCTATTATCAAAAATAAAAGAGATAACAAATGTTGGAAAGGATTAATATGTGATGGAATATTAGTCATCCTTAAAAAAGAAGGAAATCCTACCATTTGTGACAACAAATGAACCTCGAGGGCATCCATGAAATGAAATAAGTCAAACAGAAAAAGACAAACAACACTGTATGATCTCACTTATATGTGGATTCTAGAAAAGCTGAACTCATAGAAACAGAAAGTAGATTAATGGTTGCCAGGGGCTGTGGGGTGAGGGAAATAAGGATATGTTGGTGAAAGGGTACAGCTTCCAGTTTTAAGAAGAATAAGTTCTGGGGATGTAATGTCCAGCATGGTGACTATAGTTAACAACACTGTATTGCATATGGGAAAGTTGCTAAGAGAGTAGATCTTAAATATTCTTACCATAACAACAATAACAACAAAATGCTAATTATGTGAGGTGAAGGAAGTGTTAACTAACCCTATTGTGATAAACCTTTTACAATATATGGGAATTAAACCTTCACATTGTATACCTTAAACTTATACAATGTTATATACCAATTATGTCTCAAGCTGGAAAAAATATTAAAAAAAAAACCCAACAGAGGGCTGTGCATACTTATTCTTAATTCTTCTTCCTCTTCCTTTTTAAACAAGACCAAAATATATGAGATATTAGAGAATAACTCATTTGAAGATATTGTTTCTTATTTGAGAAATTAAGACCTGAGATGAAAGTAGGCTTTCTCAGAGACACAAGTTTAATTATTGATGAAGCCATCCTGTTCCCCTTCTCTTGAGGAACACAAACAAACACATGGGAGCTCTCAGGAGATTAATGTACCAAGAAGAGCAACCTCCTGTTATTTGGAGCTTTTGGCATGGAAAGAAGACAAATTAGTTATAATACTTACATTTATATTTTAAACATCATCTACTGTTTCAATGGAAGTCCACAGAGAAACAGGTCAATATTTTTGGTTGTGACATTTAAGAAATTACCAAAGCAGTAAGTTCATTAAGCCTACAATCCGATGTAAACCAATTAGTTTTCCTTTTCTGCTTATATTAAAAAAAAAAAAAAAAAACCCACATTCTAATGAACGTAAATATTTAATTCTTTTGATCGTTCATCCCTTAAATACTCCCATATGAATCTGCATCAGTGAATTATAATTATTATAAGAAGCAACAAACTGCAGTCCATTCAAATACAGTGCACATTTTAAGGGCTTTTTAAAAGGCAATGTTATTAAATGCTTTTATGCCTTACAAAGGCAATCACACTTGAGCTCAAATTTTATTCCATCCATAAGAACACAGAGTACAAAAAGAAATGGCATTAACACTAAAATACATTATTTCAACAATATGCGCTGACTTACATAGCATCAATTATTTTTAGAAATTCAAAATGAAAGGCCAGATTGGCTTAATAGAACGAACAAATTTGAGTTGTTCTTTTTGGTTGTTAGAAGTATTTTTTAAAAGTAGAATTTCAAATAAATCATGACAACAGTTCATTAAATCCTTGTTCATCCACATTAAAATGATAAGAAATACAAACCTAAAACATGGATTAAACCAAAGTTGGAAAAATTATCTAAATATTTACTTAGAAAATACAGCTTTTTGGCTTATCTTTTAGTTTCATTTTTTAAAGCATGCCTTTAAAAGCAATTGAATATTCACATATTTAATTTGAAAAGTGCTTCATGTTTTCTCAAATTCTTTTATGGTATTTATCTAACTCTTAAAATTTTGTGGATTAGATGGGACTGGTATTATTTTGACAATATCATTTTGCCAATATTATTTGCCAATACTATTTGACAATATTATTTTGTCAATATTATTTGACAAACAAGAATTCTGACACAAGATGGCTGGTTGCACAAGGTGGCTTTTGGCAGAACTAAACTTCCACTGTCCCCCAGAAGCACATATGGAAAACCACAGGGCACCTTCCTCTGACATCTGTAACATCACAGCCTTCATTTGGTAGGTTAAGGGTCTTTCAAGAGAAATTCAGCACCAAGTGGCAACATACTTCCAAAGGCAAGCTCATAAACACTGCATAATATGGAGGTTTAGGAAAAATATAGGTAGTCTCATCTATATGTAATTGTTTCAAGTTCACAAAGAATCATTTATCTACTGTTACCCATAGTGACGATTAGCCTAATGTATCAACTTCGTCAGGCTATGGCACCCAATTATTTAATCAAGCACTGATACGGGTGCTGCTGTCAAGGTATTTTGTAAATGTGGTGAAAATCCATTATTAGTTTAACTTTACTATTTTTTTTCCCCGAGATTAGTGTTTTATTGGATAACCAAAGAACAGGAATCTTGAGGGGAATATCTTTAATATTCTGCCTAACACATTGGACATGTAAAAGGGACATGAGCCAACACCAAAGAGCTTCTGAAGGACAAAACTGGATCAATCTGAGAAAAATAAGATGTTATTTGATTATACCCCAATGAATAAAAACATCCATACTTATATAAAATAAGGATTAAATAAATAAATAAATAAGGTAGAACTTACTTACAGAATAATTCCAAGTAATAAATGTAGATGATATGAGGGTCATAGAACATCACCATTAGAACACCAAAGTAGTAATTTGCTGCAGGTAAGATCCACTGATGAATGTTAAGCTTAATGGGTAAAACTTTAAGGAAAAACAGGATATTTGCATAGCTTCAAAGTACCTCACCTCCAAATTTTAATTAATATTTATGGCTGTTTATTTTTAAACATATACTCACAAATTCTTTGTTACTTCTTCCTCCAAGAGGTGAAGCTTAATTCCCCTTCTACTGACTATGAGCTGGACTAGGTGACTCACTTCTAAGAAATAGAGCATGGAATTGGAGAAATAGAAATTTACAGAGGAAAAGCTTGGCAGGACTTGTTTTTGTGCTTTTCTTTACAAGAAACACTATTTGCAGGTGACATGAATGCATAAGTAGAAACCTGAGGAAAATCTACAATCAGCTACTAGAACAAATAAACGAATCTAGCAATGTCATAGGATACAAGGTCAACACAGAAAAATCAACTGCATCCCCCATACAGTAGCAGCAAACAATTGGGAAGCTAAATTTTTAAAATCCCATTCAAAGCAGCAACAAAAACATAAAATACCTAGGAATAAATCCAGCAAAATATGTCCAAGACTCCCACAATGACAACTACAAAACATTGCTGAGAGAATTTAACAAGATCTCAATAAATGGAAGTGTATACCATGTTCATACGTTCAAAGACTCTGTTAATATAATTATTATCATTAAATTGATCTACAGATTCAAAGCAATCCCAATAAAAATTTCTGCAGGCTTAAATAAATAGATAACCAGCTGATTCTAAAATTTATATAAAATCCAAAGGATCTAGAATGTACAAAGTAATTTTAATAGAGAAGAACAAAGTTATAGAACTTTCCCTACCTAATTTCAAGACTTACAAGGCCACAGTAATCAAGACAGTCCGATACTGGTGAAAAGACAGACACGTAGACCAATGGAACAGAACAGAGAGCACAGAAACAGACCCACATATACATGAGCCCCTATTATCAGTTTAAGTAGAGAAGATTACCCTTGATAATGTGGGTGGGCCTCATCCAATCAGTTGGAAGGCCTTAAAAGCAAAAACAGAGAACTGCTGAAGGGGAAGATATTCTGCCTCAAGACTGCAGCACTGACTCGTGTCTGAGTTTCCAGCCTGCTAGCCTACCCCACTTGCTAGCTTCTACAATCACGGGAACCAATTCCTTAAAATAAATCTCCTGATATATGTACATATATAGCCTACTGGTTCTGTTTCTCTGGAGAATCTGACTGATAAACCTATCCTCTCTTTTAGTTGGCTTATAGGTTCCTCCCCACCAAAAAAAAATTTTTTTTCTACTTTGTTCTTTATGGAGGGGTTAGGAAAGGCCTTTCTGAACAAGTGTTTTAAATTAGCATTTATAGCTAATTTAACACATAGCTTACTATGTGTTAGTCATTGATTTAAGTACTCTGCCTATATTAACAGCTACCCCAAAAGACAGGTACTACTGTTATTCCCAACGTACAGATGATGAAACTGAGGCCTATGGGATATTAAGTGACTTATCACACAGTTAGTAAATGCTAGAGTCAGGTTTCAAATGTAGGTTGTCTAGTTTCATGACTTACGTTATAGCTATGCTATATTGCCTTAAAATGGATGTATATAGGGTATATTTTGGAGTTAGGCTAATAAAATTAAATTATGGCTTTGGATGTGAGGGAAGAAGGAATAAAGTATAACTCATGCTATTGACTCAACTAACTAAGTTGTTAGTCCCATGACTAAATGGGGAAAAAATAAAGAAAGGTGTATTTGGGTTTGAGTGAGAGCAATATTACACAGATTTATCTTCAGCAGAGGCCCAGAGGTAAACATTTTGGAGTCTTTAGCATATAGAGTGAGAGGACTGACAGAGAAGAAAAGAAAGCCCAGGCCTGAGCCCTGGCACATTCCAAAATTTAGATTCTTAAGCAGATGTGGAACCAGAAGGAGGTGGAGGAAAGGAGATACTGTGAAGCCAAAAGCCATGAAAAATAGGGGTGGCCCAGGAGGGAATCATGGTTGTCAACTCCATGTGATGCTATTGAGAGACTGAGCAAAGCTGTAGAGAGAAATGGCCAGATATGACTGACAGCTGAACCCAGTAACTCTGACCACAGCAGGTTCCACGGAGTGGTCAGTCGGAAAGCCGGAATGGTGCGAGTGAAAAAGAGACCACTCATAGCACACTTATTTTAAAAAACTCATGGGAGATAGATTTGTGATAGAGCAAGTACGGCAAAATGTTAATGGCAGATTTAGGTAGCGGTTTTGCAGGGATTCCCCGGAAAACTGTTCAATGTCTGAACATTTTCGTAATAAAATGATGGGGGAAATGCATGGGAAATATGGACATCAAATTCAGGACTGTGGTTCCCTGGCCAAGCTGAGCAGTGGGGGCAGGAAGGGAAGGATATACAGACATTGAGGTAATAAGCAGGCAGCTTCCACTCCAGGGACAAAGTTTTATTTCTCAAACAAAGAGCATACTGGTATTCTTGTTACTCCTCATGTGGTTCTGTATCTATTATATTGCATGATAAAAAGAAAAGTAACTGTGGGGTAAGAAAAATGGGGTTGTTGGAGGTGGTTTGCAGTTAGGTAAGGCTTTCTGTTTGTTTTAACCTATCACATTTGCATCTGTTTGAACTGTTCTGGTAGAAAGGAAGAAACTGATAATTCCAGGGTGGGATGAGATCACCCAAGTTGAGTCTTCCAAAATGTGACAGGCGAAGGGGACCAAAAGCTCCAGTGGAGGGGTAGGTTTGGGAGAAGAAGTGGCTCTTCATTCTTTTTTGACCCATGAGAACAAGAGTACAGGTAAACAGCATTAGGCAGTGACTCTTGATTTAAAAAGAAGTCATTCAGGGCTTCCCTGGTGGCGCAGTGGTTGAGAATCTCCCTGCCAATACAGGGGACACGGGTTTGAGCCTTGGTCTGGGAGGATCCCACATGCCACGGAGCAACTGGGCCCGTGAGCCACAACTACTGAGCCTGCGCATCTGGAGCCTGTGCTCCACAACAAGAAAGGCAGCGATAGTGAGAGGCCCGCGCACCGCGATGAAGAGTGGCCCCCGCTCCCCGCAACTGGAGAAGGCCCTCACGCAGAAACGAAGACCCAGTACGGCCAAAAATAAATAAATAAAACAAAGAATTATAAAAAAAGAAGCCATTCATCTGCTGTCTTTCCTATCTGCCCTTTTCTCTCCAATTTAACAGGAAGTCCATTATTAGCTTTTAATGATTAAGATTCTTTCTGCTTAGCTTTGAGATGTTGGGATGGCATCTCCGTAATTTATTGTAAGGTCTGATTTTTCCATATTGCCTGTATGTCACTCCTGAGGGCCGGTCTTCTAGGACCTTATGTTAGCATGCACTTAGCAAATTCAGCATGGCTTTAGAAGCTGTTTGCCTTGCCCATTTATTTTCTTTTCCAAAAGCTTGCTCACTCGGTCTCAGTTTCAGAGGGGTCCACTGCTAATGAAGACAGCCTGAGTTGCATCAAGTTTCTGGCATATATCATAATTAGGGATGCATCAGTGAATCAGCTTCATTTTGGACAATCTTACCCCGTTGTTATTCAAGATGTTTACATCAAATGCATTTTTGATTGAATTACAGACTTAGCTATTAGGGAGGAAATGCTTGATAACCAGTTTTCTTTATGTGGTAATGTAGCATGTTTCCTTTTATGCATGGTAGGGATCAGATGTTTGGTTTAATTTTACCTTAAAGCAAGGTGAAATTCAAATGAAATGGAGGTCATTGAGTGATCGACCTGAAAGATCGTTTTTAATTTTATAATTAAAATATCATAAAACTTTACATTTACAACTGGTCTGTTATAAAGCATAAGAGCACAATTTGTAGCTCAGTTGTAGCAAGCGCCATAACAATGATGATAATGATAAAGGCAAGAGCCACCAGGCTTTTAGAGCCTGCAGCTGCTAGGTCTGGTGCTAAGCACTTTACATGCATCCCATCATCTGCTCTCCACAGCAGTCTGGGAAGTGTGTGTATGAATAGCCCCACTTAACTCATGCAAACACTGGGGCAGAGAGGATAAGTAACTTGCCCACGTCACACAGCTAATGCAGCATGAAAACTGTAGAACTGGAACCTGACTCTGGATCCACTGCCCCACACCTGCCACCATGCCCCTTCCTGACACCTGGCCCATCCCAGGGTGGATCCGTATGAATAGCATGCCTGGCTCCTTTTTAGTCTCTGACATTGTTCTTTCTTCTTTTCCATGGATTTCTATTTTCTTTCTTACTGTGTTTTGTATATCCCTGTAAGCCTCTTTAAATCTTTTCTGTGAAAGGTAAGAACAGTTTTCCTTAAGTTGACAAGTTTGGACCTCAGTAAAGGGTATTAATGGGAATAGTCCTCAGTTGGCAATCTTTGAAACCAGATTTCCCATTTTATTCATGCAGATGTATAATTTACCATTCTTTGCAAATCAGTTTAAGAATAAGAATATTTTAGCATCCACACTGCATTTTGTCCTTGCCATTTTGCTAAGCAGATACGCATAAGGGCTTGTTATTATGGTTTCTTACTATTGTGCTCAGCTCAACTAATAATGTATCAATATTGGTTCATTAATTGTTAGAAATGTACCATAATAATATTAGACGTTAATAATAGGGAAACTGGGTGTAGGGTTATGAAAATTTTCTATATTACCTTTGCAAATTTTCAGTAAATCTAAAAGTATTCTAAAATAAAGCGTATTTTTTTTTTAATGCAACAAGTTTAGGTGGTTGTGTAGAGACACAAGTTTTCAAATCAGTAGGGTAAATCCCTAGGACTGAGATTGATGAGTTGTATGGTAATTCTATGTTTACTTTTATTAAAAACAAAAAACGCCAAACTGTCTTCCAAAATGGCTAATTCATTTTGCATCTGAATGTACAAGAGTTCCTATTGTTCCACATCCTCACCAGCATTTGTTACTGTTAATTTGGAGGATTTCATTGACTCTAGTAGGCATACAGTGAAGTCTCTTTCTTGTTTTAATTTGCATTTCCCTAATGACAAACGATGTTGAACATTTTTTTCATATGCTTATTTGCCATCTGTATATCTTCAGGTCATTTGCCTATTTTTGAATCTGATGACTCCTTTTCTTATTGTTGAATTTTTTAGAGTTCTTTATATATTTTAGATACAAGTCCTTTATCAGATATGTGAATTACAAATATTTTCTTCCAGTTTATGATTTTTCTTCATTGTCTTTCACAGAGAAAAAGGTCTCAATTTTAAGTTCAACTTAACAATTTATCTTTCATTTATCATGCTTTTGGTAGTTCCATTTTTAAATTCTACTTCTATAGCCTGAAATCATCACCCTGCTTAATTTTTTTTGTATTAATTGTCTGTCTCTTATCAGAATGTAATATTCCTATAGGCAGAGAATGTCTGTTTTCTTTCTTCTGTATTTTATACTCCCAGCTCCGCAAATAGTACATGTGCTTAATAGATACTTAATAAATATTTGTTGAATTAGTCAATGGACATGGAGCTCTTTCAGCATCAATATGGACTTGAAATGACTAACAGAATGATGTTGCCAACTAAAAATTGTCACTTGCCATCTGGCTCTACAAGGATCAGGTCTCTAGCCACTGCGGTCACTGACCTTCAACACACCCTGAAAGGAGATCAGGGCATAGCTCAGGAATGAGGCACTCTTGTGCTCTGGGAAAAACTGGCAGAACACGCTTCAGATAGTTAGATATTTTCAGGAAAAGATTTTACGAGCCCAATTTCTTGCATCCTCTCATATCTAGGAAAGCTCTAAAATCATTAATGGATGAGCAGCAACCTTCTTGTGACTAGCAGCAACCCTCTGCCAAAATGTGCGCTTGAATGCATGTCTCCCCCTTCACCAAAATCACATGTATACCGACCACAACCACCCCACCTCTTCCGAGCAGTTGCTCAGAGCTAGCCAAGAGGCTGTCTCCCAGGCTATGATGTTCATATTGCCCCAAATAAAATTTAACTCACAACCTCCACATTGTGCATTTTTTTCAGTCGACAATGTTAAAAGAACACATACAAAGTCTATTACAAATGGAGTAACAACGAATAAATGGAAGCTATTATGTTTATTATTCTTGCTGAAAGATTACAGCATTTTAAAAACCCAAGGTCTCCAGAAAGAGGAGTGAGATGAAAGAATCGTCTACCGTTATCTCCCAATATGTTGCAACAAGAGCCATAAACAGGGCTCCAGGTTGATGTGGCATATTCCTGGGCCCTCAACTAGTGCAAACTTTGGCGCACTGGTGTATTTTATTTAACAAAATATGCAATAGATAAAACTACTGCAAATGTTAAAATCTGCATTAAGGTGAACCCTAAGGCGTATGGCATTTTCACATTTATGCATGTTTTTCTTCATGATACTTTCATATCAAACCTCTTTTTATCATTTTTGTCATTGTATATATCTCTAGGTTTTTTGTATTTTTTTAACTTCTGATAGCAAAGCTTCTGAAAATTTATCTCACTCCTGGATAGCATCCTTTTCAATGGAAATAAAGACTTTAGTTAAAGATGATGTATATAAAGATGTAATAAGTTTAGGCTATTAACGATTCTCAAACTTTGGAAGCATAAGATTCATTTGGGGTACTACCTGGAAATAAAGATTCCCAGTGTTACCCCAGCCATACTGAATCTAGGTTTGTGGCTAGGCCCAGGAATATCAATTTTTTATGGATATTGCCCAACCTCACGCAGGTAATTCTGAACCAGGTGGTCTGTGAACTTCACTCTGAGAAACACTTGTGAAAGAAACCTCTATAAAGGAGGGAAGCAGGTGCCATGGGAGGGACGGTGAACAGCAGTGTGGGAACACAGCAAAGCATCACCAGATCCCTGACTCAGCTGCAGTCTGAGACTGCAGACACTCGCCATAGCAACTTCAAGGTCTGCCCTTACTTGATCTAATAAACATGGACTCTATTACATTACTTGAATAAGATTATTTTTTACAGTAATGGATCCTACTCAGCAAAGTCCAGGCTCCAAGAAGTGAGACATGTGATGAGAAATGAGTTTTCTTTCTTTCTCATCTAGTTTTTGCCCCTCAAATCCCCATTTTCTGTCCTAGAATTCTCTTCTTCCCTGAAGGTGCTCCCCTTCATTGGAAGCACCTGCTCCCCTAGCTCTCCAGCCATACAGGAGTGAAATATCACCCCATGACAAGAGGACCCCACATCACAATACAGGAAAGTACCATCCATATAAGAGTAGTCAGGCCGCCGCACAGTACAGAAAAAGGAAGATCAATATCTCTAGGAGACTCAAGCATTCAGGATGCAAAGAGTAGAGGCATAAAGCAAGGGATACCTGAGAAAAAGGACAAGCAGAGGAACATCAGAATCCTTGCAATACCCCCGTGCTCCTTCTCCTTAGAGAAGCTGACCTCTGTGGAAAGTGGGGCAGGAAAGAGGACACTCCCTTCCTTCTTCCCCACAGTGTTGCTTTACATATTAATAGGGCGGCTGGAGGAAAAGAGGCAGAACTGTGTGACATTAGGAGCTTCTTGTCCAGGGAAATGGTCTCTGACCAGATCTCAGCTGGGGAATTCACACAGTTGATATAAATGGGAGTTTCTGTTGGACAGCTCATTCCACCAATACGGCATCCCAATACCAAAGCGGATGGGGAAGGAGAAAGCTACCAGGTCATCAAGAGGCAAAGATTTATTCCTCCTCAGAGATGTGAGGACACCTTTCTCTCTCCCTCTGTTACTTTTTCTCAGTCTCGTTCTGTCTGTCTCTGCCCACTGTTCATCAGTTACTCAATAAATATTGATTGGGTAAAAAAATAATAGTAATAGTGGAACTAGTTGATATAACCATATCACTCCACATTTGAAATTGTATCAAAACAAAGAAAACCTTGAATGAGCAGTGAAAGGTTTGACCATCTCTTTGATTTAGGAAATGCTTCCATGAAGAAGCTACCTCTTTCATCTATCTGTACCTCTTTTACCTATACCTCTTATCACTTTGCTCCATGAGATCCCTCTTAATGTTGGGTTAAGGCCATGTACATTTCTGTCTACACCCTGGCCTGGCACATCTTATTGGCTGGGCCATGTCTTAATTGTTTTGATTTGTCTTGCCCAGACAGAGAGTGGGCTGTTGACTGAACACTGAAAACCCAAGCAACTGCTCCAAGGCTTAAGAGGGTGTGGAAATATAATAATGAAATAGCACAGAACCAACTGCTGTGTTACACCATTAAATTAATCTGCTTATTGGGCAAACATGAAGGACAATGCCTATTTTTCAAATGACAGCTTTTGGATCTACTTCAAATCTAAGAAGATTCACAAAGACAATATGTGAGCATTCCATTGCTAGCAGATATTGTTACACATCAAATAAACAAATTAAATTTAAAAAATTCTTAGATATTTAAGCCTGTTATAAATTGGCCTTTTTAACTGCATCCAAGGAAGGAGTAACAGTCAGTTGTATTCAATAAAGAAAATCCCTTGAAACGTGAGAGATTCACACAGATGCCAGTAACAGACAAAAAATATAAAAGCATCTACAGCAGTGTTCAAATATCAGATATCCATGGTCCATTAAAACATCTCCTCTTTTATTCAAAATAATTGAGATCATTTCATCCAATCTGCTTTCGTTCTGATGTTTTCTATAAAACCCATTGTTGGTTATACCTCTCTTCCCTACTAGCTTTTTATTTTTATTATTTTTAAAATTAATTAATTATTTATTTACTTATTTATATTTGTCTGCCTTGGGTCTTCATGGCTGCATGCGGGTTTTCTCTAGTTGTAGTGAGCAGGGGCTACTCTTCATCGAGGTGCGCGGGCTTCTCATTGTGGTGGCTTCTCTTGTTGCGGAGCACGGGCTCTAGGCGCACGGGTTTCAGTAGTTGTGGCACGCAGGCTCAGTGTGGCACATGGGCTTAGTTGCTCCGTGGCATCTGGGATCTTCCCGGACCAGGGCTTGATCCCGTGTCCCCTGCATTGGCAGGGGGATTCTTAACCACTGCGCCACCAGGGAAATCCCCTACTAGCCTTTTAGATAAAGAAGTCTGCATCACCTCATGCAACCAACCTGCATTTTGTCCCTTTGTATCCACAATTCGTCTCACCAATGGCTCCCTCTCTTGATACAGGCTCTGACACTTCTGATTTGGGCTGAACAAAATAAGCAAGCGAGCAAGCAAACAATCATACTCTTTGCTTGTCTAAAAATCTTCAAGATCATGCATTAAGTACTCACATGTGCCAGGCACTCTGCCAGTCTCCAGAGGTACACAAAATAATAACAAGTGGTCCTTCACTTGAGTCTCAGACTATCTTCAGGGGCAAAAAGAAATATGTGCAGTATATAGCATAATGATGACCAAAGAAGGGGATGGGTAGCTTTCCTGCCTACATCCTTTACTTCACCATCTACTCTGTTCTTTCAGCATCTTTTTATTTAGCAATTGTCCTTACAGCTTCCTGAAAATGTACTTTAAATAGAATTAATGACATCTTCCTAGCAAAATCTAAGGCATTTTCTCATTAATCATCCTCCATGATCTCAGAAGAGTTTGACATGATTGCAACAACATTCAAGTCTGGATTGATCACTGTCTTTTTTGCAAAGTATTCTATTCTCTTGGATTTCAGGATTCTGTACTATCTTTGCTCTCTGGTCACATTTCAAGGCATGCCTTCCCTCTCTGATTCATTTCTATCCCATTTTCAACCTTAATTCAGACTTTCTTCCAAAACTAAACCTCTTCTCTTCTCTATCTATTGGTAAGTACTCAAAGAAAGCTCTGATTCTGAAAGCTTCATTTATCAACTCCAAAATCTTTCAAATTTCTGTTTCCCCAAAGTTCCATTTCCATAGTATTAACCATCTGCTAGGCAGTTCCACTCATCCATCAATGTTTAAAATCAAATTGGTCCTCCCTTCCCACCCCTGTCACCCCTGAAGATGTCCCAATTAAGTTGTCTAAGGCCAAAAACATAGAATAAATATTGACCCTTGTCTCTTCCCTTCAACAAGTGGCAAATCTTTCATTCTATTTTTCAATGTCTATAACATTTAGTTTCTTATTTCTATTCCCATGGCCATCACCCCAATCCCAGACCCTCAAAGTATTTTTTGGGGTTTTTTTTGTTGTTTTCTTTGCAATATTACAATAATACCTAAGCAATCTGAGTCCAGTCTTCCTCTGATTTAGTCAACTTGTCATTAAGTTGCCAAATGAATCTCTCTATAACATCACTTAAATGGGTAAAAATCAAACTTCTAACTTCCTTCCTTCCTGTCTCTCTTTCATCATGTTGTCTACATGTCACCTAGTTCCTGAACTTCCTAATCTGGTCCCTTTCCATCATCTTACATGTAGTTCTAACTATGCCTGAATATGAAAATTCTCATCAAATCAGGACTTCTATATCTATCCCCCAATTTTCAATGGCATTCTTACATCTTTGCCTTTTAAAATCAGATTGCTTAAATCTGAAATGTTTACCCCACTAGCCCTCACAAATTTTTAATCAATACTCAGGTTAAACATCACTTCCTTCTTGCTAATTCCAACTACATGGCTTTCTTTTACAACAACATTAAATATTTCACTGTTCTACAGATTTAGTTCTACTATATACTTATACTATATATTCAACACATATTCCCTGAATGCCTACAGAATGTCAGGCATGGTAAAACATCATTTGGCATAGAATTATATCTATCCATAACATCTTAATATAGAATATCAGGCTGTCCCTGCTATATAAGTCTCCCCTATCTAACTCTATGTAAGCTACATGCTCATAAATCTCATAAAATGACTGATTGCTATCAGCTCACTAAAGTGAACCAGTAGCTAACATAGATTGATGAGTCATCCAAGTGGAGCTGATGAGCAAGAAGCAAATTAGTCTATTTCTTTTCAAATTGGCTGCACAAAGGAATCACCTGGGGAGCTTTAAAAACCTCAATGCCTGGGTTGCACCCCAGAATGCCTGACTTAAATGATAAGGCTTGAGACCTAGATGTCAAGAATTTCCAAGCTCCCCAGGTGATTCTAACATTTGCTAAAATTTGAGAACCCCCAGGTTAGCCCATAGTTTAGAAACTAGAGTCTTCAATCCAGGGAGAGCTTGGTGGCAAACATTAAAAATGTTTTGGCATTCTTTGTCCCAAAGCTGGCCAGAGCTTCAATATGAAGACCTGATTGAAATAACTCCCTCTGCAATCCCCAGTAGCAGCTTTTCTATGTACAGTTCACAGGCTGCACAACTATCCAATCATAGTTTGCTGGGACCACTTACAACTACCACTAATTCTAAGCCACACTGAGCTATTCATCAATCCTCCTCAGGAGACTGCTAGACACTGATTCAGCTCTCCAGGATCCTGGGTCTAAGACTGATCATTAATAGGAAGGAAAGCTATTTTCTTAAGGAGTACAGATTGATTTCATAAATTATAATGAATAAATTTACTCTGACATTTATATAAAATTTAATTTCTCAAAAATCCTTGTGACTTCATTATGTAAAACAACCCAATGAAGCAAACACAACAATTATTGTCTGTTTTTGAAAAATGGAGACACTGAGGCTGAAAGTGGTTAAGTGATTTAGCTTAAATCATATAGTCAATGACCAAAGTAACACTGGAAGTCAGATATATTAATCAAACATCCAATGCTCTGCTAACTTCACATGTAAACCTCTTTGAATATCACCTGCCATGTACTAGAGCATCATGCCAGGTCCTTTAAGAGCAGAAAGAAATACACACACATCATTGGTCCTATCCTAATGAAGTTTAAACTTAAATTAGGAAGACAATATACATATATGTAGTACTTTACTTATGATAAAACAGACACACACACACACCCTTGACCAACCATCTTTACCCAAGTCTAAAATATACCATCTTTATCCAAATCAAAAATATCAGTGTTCTAAGCTTTGAATACGATTTCTCTTCTTTATATATATTTAGGTAATTTATTTTTGTTACTTGTTTTTAGTAGAAATGCTGTCATAAGCCTGCTCAAATACCTTTTTTTGCAGTTTATAACTTAGAGTACAGTAAAATCTTCTACTGAAATATTCTAGGGTAAAGATATTGTCATCACTCATACTGAGCACTTTAAAAAACCTGACATGCAGCCTAGGATTAAAGATATATTTTTTTAAATGATAAAGAAATTCAAACAACACTAAGTTTAACCCTATGAGATACAATAATGACAGTTAAACAGATAATTTCATATATAACCTTGCCAGATTACAGTAATTATAATCATGAATGTTGTGAAACTTCAAAAGAACAATAAATGGTTCTGTATTAAAAATCTGAAAATGGAGATGTACAATACTTAAGCTTCAGGCATTTACTCAGGCTGAAAATGTTTTTTAAAACGCAATCCTGGGACTTCCCTGGTGGCACAGTGGTTAAGAATCCACCTGCCAATGCAGGGAACATGGGTTTGAGCCCTGGGCCAGGAAGATCCCACACGCTGTAGAGCAGCTAAGCCCCTGTGCTCTAAAGCCCACGGAGCCACAACTACTGAAGCCCGCACGACTAGAGCCCGTGCTCTGCAACAAGAGAAGCCACCGCAGTGAGAAGCCCATGCACTGCAACGAAGAGTAGCCCCTGCTCACCGCAACTAGAGAAAGCCTGTGCACAGCAACCAAGACCCAACGCAGCCAAAAATAAATAAATAAATAAATTAATGAATTAATTAAAATTTTAAAGTGGCAATACTTTTGGCCATTTGATTTTAAAAAGCAAAAACAACTCAATAGTAAAAGATATCTAATAGATTTAATTCCGAAAGTATATATCATTTAATAAGTAAGCATGTGTGGATGCTAGAGCCACTTTAAAGGAGGAAACTGTTTCTAAATGTCATTGTTTTCATAATTTCTGAATATCATCTTATGTATTAGAAAGTAGATTTCTATGATGGAAGGAAAGATACTATGTTTCAAAGTTTCAGTGACTAAATACACACCTGCCCTAGTCCTCACTTACTCTCCCAAGTTCCTTTCTCCCCATCTCTCTCTGAAAGTCAACTCAGCCTCTCACTTACAAATAAAATCTGGGTAATGGGCAAATAGAAAATTTGGGCAAAGCCAGACAGGCTATGGAGATTACACAACAAATAACCGAGTTGGGGCAGAAAGCAGAAAAGAGAGCCTGTGGGTACAGAACTTGAAGGAGGGTGTGAGGACCTTGTTCTCAGGGAGAAGAAGCACAGACGTCTAAAGTGTATTTGAGACTGAGACGTATTTGAAGATGAGAGAAACACAAAGAGAATTTCAAAGACTTTTGCCAATAAAATTTGTTATTTTGTAAATATAACAACGTTTCCTTGAATTTGATCCTGTTCAGAAAAGGACATGTGGCAGTTAGGCTTTAAACAGGCAACAAATAAGCATCATTTCTTATGCATAATTTTTCTGTAACAAGAAATGGGTAATATAATGAAAATTTAAAATATCCTCTAGAATAACAACCGTGATAAGCTGTCCTAAATTAACATCTTTATAATTTCTCACTCTAATATTCCTAGGACAGTCTGGCCAAGATCTATGTTGGTTATTATACTATGTCCACAAAACACCATTTCATACGAGCTTTGAGAAATCTAAAATATAATTTCTACAGAAGGTGTGAAAACTAACTTCTAAGGAAAAAATAAGGGAGAGCTAAGAGGTTGCTGAGGAAAGTAAATGGGAAAATGTAACTTGTCTGATAACAGATAAATCTTTTTGAGAAAATGGCCTAGAGACCAGTTAATAAAAACCCTCAGTACTAGGGAGAGCTTCACTATACTGATGGTGGTGATGGTTTCATGGTGCACACACCTGTTAAAACTTATCAAATTGTACATTTTAATGTGTGAAATTTATTATCTATCAGTCAACCAAAAAAAGGAAAAAAAAAAAAAAACTAGCCAGGCTACAGATGCGTGAACACGTGTCCATCTGCAATTCAGAAGCAGTACCAGTTTTCAATAGCACTTGGAAACTTGGAAGCTATCATGTTGCTAAAACACATACACAAATATACTCCATCCACATTAGATGAAATATGTAAAATTTAACACTTCAAATTAAAATAACAATTTACATGAGTGTAATGTAAATAAAATTAACTTTTAGGGGGAAGAAGATGGCAGTATGAAGAAGGGTTGTTGTTTCCAGGGGCCAAATATCCATCTGCGAATTCAAAAAGTGGTTTGTTTGCAAGAAGAAAGGGGATAGAACACTCATTTATCTATTCCTTCTTTCATTCAACAAATATTTACTGAAGTCTGATGAGTGCTAAGCATTGCAAATCAATGACCGCAAAAGAGACAGAGTGTGTTCTCTACCTTCATTAATTTCTAGTGTGGCAGAGAAGAAAGTTATCAATCAAGTCACCTCACAAAAATTAAATTATCCTGTGGAAAGTGACAAGGAAAAATCCATGAAAAAGTATGATGGGAGAGTCAGGGAAGGTTTCCCTGGGAAAGTGTTCTTTGAGCTGGGATATGCAGAATGAGTCATCCTTAACTGTGAGAGAGGAGACAGCATGTATAAAGGCCCTGGGACAGGTAAAACATGGTGCTTCTGAATAACTAAAACAGAAATTGGTGAATTTAAGAGATATTTAGGAGTTAAAATCTATGGGTCTTGTAATAGACTGTATTTGGAAGGAGACGGAAGTAGCAAGAATGATACCAAGATTTCTGCAATTGGATACGTATGTGTGGCATTCATTAGATAGAAAACGGAGGTCACAGGCCAGGCTGGGGGTAGGTATCTGTTCTAATTTCATTTTAATTTTCAACTAAAGCTGTTGAACAAGACTACATAAAAATTAAAAACTTCTGTGTATCAAAGGACACAATCAACAGAGTGAAAAAGTAGCCTACAGAATGGGAGAAGACATTTGCAAAACAATATCTGATAAGGGGTCAATACCTAGAACTCTTAACTACAACAACAACAATAATAAAATAAATAACCTGAGTGAAGAATAGGCAAAAGGCTTAAATAAACATTTCTCCAAGGAAGATATAAATATGGCCAACAAGCATATGAAACGATGCTCAATATAACTAATCATCAGAGAAATGCAAATCAAAACCACAGTATCACCTCACACCATTATGATGACTACTAAAAAAAAAAATAGAAAATAACAAGCATTGTCAAGGATGTGGAGAAACTGGAACCCTTGTGCACTGTTAGTGTAAGTGTAAAATGGTACAGCTGCTATGGAAAAACAGTCTGGAGGTTTCTCAAAGAATTAAAAATAGAACTACCATATGATCCAGCAATACCACCTCTGGGTGTAAATCCAAAAGAACTGAAAGCAGGGTAATGAAGAGATTATTTATATACCCATGTTCATAGCAGGATTATTCACAATAGCCAAAAGGTGAAAGGGACACAAATGTCCATCAATGGATGAATGGATAAAGAAAATACCATATAAATATATGATAGAATATTATCTAGCCCTAAAAAGGAAGGACATTTTGACACATACTACAACATGGATAAACCTGGAGGACATTATGCTAAGTGAAATAGGCCAGTCACAAAAAGACAAACGCTATATGATTCCACTTATATAAGGCATCTAGAGTAGTAAAACTCATAGAAAAAGAAAGTCAAATAATGGTTGCCAGGAGCTAGAGGGAAGGCGAAATTGGGGGTTGTTTAACAGGTATAGAATTTCAGTTTTACAAGAGTTCTGCAAATGGGCTACTCAACCATGTGAATATACTTTACATGACTGAACTCTACACTTAAAATGATTAAGATGATATATTTTATGTTATATGTATTTCACCACAATTAAAATTTTTTAAATATGATGAATAAATATTGATAGTATTATAGCTATTTTGTTAGCTATATAATTGATCAATCGGTAGCTAGCTAACCAGAGAGAGAGATTTTTGAGGAAAGCTGTGAACTGAAAATACAAATTTGGAAATCATACAAAGAAACAATAATTTTATTACACTACATTCTTCTCTTCCCTTCATCCTTAAAATCTTGAATTTTCAATGACTCTATAAATGTACAGTCTTCTCATCCTATCCTCCCTAAAGCCTGAATTTGACACAAGAGTCTGGTTTCATCTCCAGGAGAAAACAAGTTGAAGATTTTCAAGCAACAGCAGACATGGAGTGTTTCCAGCTATGCTATACTGCTACAACAAAAAAACCTCTACCTGTCTATACACCTAATTCCAGCAAAATTAAAAATGAGAAGTGTAGACAGGAAAAAAATAAGACTACTCTTTTGAGTAGTCTTATTTTTCTAGAGAAAAATCCACTGTTTACACATCAATATACATCCCTCTAGAATAATATTATTCTGCCTACCTTGTTTGCGTACATCCTCAACAGCAGCAACCAATTCTTCTTTGAGATCTTGACTCTCCTTAGCGATCTGTTCACCCTTTTCCAGAAAGTTCTGAGTGGCTTGCTCTACAGATGCAGCCAGTACATGGGCTTTCTTTGACCTCCCTTTCTTTTTACCAGATGGGCCTTTGTTGCTTGTGTTGACAAGGGTCGTCACCTTAAATACAAAAGAACAACTGTAAAATTACTCTGCATAACTGTCTAGAAATAGCATATTATCATCTCATAATTTTAAAATATCCTTTGCTTATTAAGTCATGAATACACATTACATAGCCTTATCTTAAGGAAAATGTGGAATTATATGGTTTAGCATATAAATGAACAGCAATTTATTTCCTGTAGAAGAAAAAAGCATGTGAATAAGGAAGAAAAGCAGACTTGCCAGTAGCTCAAAGTTTCCAGTCCACTGGAGGGGGTGCTTTCAAGGGTTGACAAATTTAGCGCTGGTTGGAATACCCAGCTTCAGAGAGGAAATAAAATAAAATAAAATGTAGAATTGCCTTTGAGCTTTGAATCAGAAGAACCAATAACTGAGCCCAAAAGTCAGAGGTGCATGAGTAGTTAATAAATGGTGGACCATCAATATGCATTATTTATGTGTCACTTACCAAGGACTTTTGAAGAGCCTTGCTATTTCTGATTTCATCTTATAAAAACAAAATGGCAAATTTGATCCAAAGAGACCGAATGATTCAGTGTCAACATTTGGTTAACCTGCTAAAATTTCCAGAATTGAAATTAGATTTGCATTATCACTCCTTTTCTAAGTATCATAATTTGGATACAATATCTCACCTGCCAAACTTCTTTTAGCACTCTTGTCTAGACCTATTTAATCTGCTAACAAAGCTTTTAATACTTTTAAACAGCTTATCTCCTGTAGACTTCTGAACCTTTATTTTCTGCCAGTGAGAAGTCTGGGAGGGAAATGAATGCAACTGTTCCATATTCTATTCAGCTAGTCATCTACACCTCTGCATTTTTTTTTATCAGCTTCATAAGAATGTGGGTGCTGTGGTTTATTTGCACTGACGTGTGTCCTGGTTAGCAAACTAAAGCCTTTATTGGAGGTTATCAAGAAAGCTCGTCCACAGAAAAGTTCTAAATGCTATAGTCTCTACAATTTACTCCAAATCTGAGAGCAAGCAGTTATTAGGCAAAGTCACAATTAATGTCCAGTCAGTTTACAGGGCAAGAGATAACATCAGAAGAAAAGTATTGAATAAATGTGAACCAAGATGATGAATATAGCAGAACCATTACTTCAGAAGTGGTTAATACAGCGTTGGGAGCTGTCATATTCAGCTTTCTTTTGATTGTTAATAATTAGACACACTCAGTTAAAGAAGGACTCTCTAAGGACATTTAAGTATAAACACTAGACAAAAAAAAGAAAGATAAAGTCATTAAGAATAAGACTGTCAGAAAATGCTAGTTAGCTGTAAAATACTTATGCAGTCAGTAACACCTTGCAGTCTTTTCAGTTCCACCCACAGAGGCAACCATCAGAAGAAAGACAGCCTGTCTCCAAAGTTACTTTTTGGAGGTACAAGAATGTTCTCCTTAACGACGGTTTACTCTAGCACATTAACACAGCTCTCTTCCAGGAACCCCAACTCTCCGAAGAGCCGCTACCTGGAAACGAGCTCTTATGCTCCCTAAGCAAACACAGCAAACATCTCAGAAATCTTTTATTCGTATTTATTTTTAGTTTTTAATCAAATGTATTTGCCATATAACATTGTATAAGGTTAAGGTGTACAACATGTTAATTTGATACATGTATATAGTGTGTTGATACATGTATATAGTGTGTTGATACATGTATATGTTGTAATATGATTGCCATTGTAGTGATACTTGGCACCTCTATCTCTTTACATAATTACAGTACAATATGGTTGTCTATATTCATTACACTGTGCATAATTTCTCTATTTAGGCTAGGCTCTTTATCGGAGGAAAATATTCCTATTCTCACTGATATCTGATTTGTTCTCATTTTATATATAATTTTGAGAAGTTTTGTGATCTAACTTTTCAGTCTTCTCAAATTAGAAAAAATGGATGGAGTTGGGAGCCATTAATGTTAGGCATATTGGCAGTTTTGGGGAGTGGAAGCTGACAGTGAATCTATTAATACCAAAAGAGCTAAATGACTATATTCTGGTTCACCTTCTGCAAAGGCAAACAGATTTCAATTTTTGTGTTATCTCATGGTGCATTGCTGTATAAAGCACAGTTTAGGTAATGCTCATAATAACAAGTCAGTATGAAGTGTCAGAATGTGGGAAAAAATAAACATAGAACATTACCAGGACGTTCCTTAGAAAAATGTGATTACTTTCAAATGAAGCAAATCAATTCAGTCCTCTTTTAGTAAGCGCTCTCATTTATTCACATGTGGAAGAACGTAAAGGGATACAAGATAGCAGAATAGAAGGAAAATTATGAGGCTCCATAAATGCTCATGTCTTAATCAGTCTAGAATAAAGAAATAATTGTTAACTCTCCCTATTGCTATTCAGTGCTTTGTTGAAGGACAAAGTCAACAAATTAGATAAGAAAAAAGAAAGAAGAGATATAAACATTAGAAAGTAGACACATTAAATTGTCATTACTTATAGAGAATATGAATGTATCGAGAAACTACAAAAGAATTAAAAGACAAACTATTAGAACTATTAGTGGTTAAATACTAGATAAGCAATAACAACCTAATAGAACAGCATTACCAATGAAAAATCTAGTTTAAAATATCCTATTCACAATAGCCATAAATTGATATTCTCAGAGATAACCATAACACAAAATATAGAATGTTGTATGAAGAAAATTATAATTGTAATGAAGAATATGAAAGATGATTTAAATAACAGAGAGACACACCAATGAGCTCTGGAGACTACAGATCTCTGTGTCTAAGTCTGATATCCAGGCTGGGACTAGGTCTTGGGTAGATGGGGCTTACAGACTTTTGAAGGTCTAGTGCAGCTTGGTGGCAACCTTTTAAGAGATGGTTATTCTGTAGAAATTCCTGGTTGAATGGTACACCTTCTCTTACCCCAACCAGGCACTCTCTCTAATCCCCACATCAACTTTCACCCTCTCTAATCCCCACATCAACTTCCACCCAAGGCAAGAGCCACTCAAGATCCACACAATCCTGTTACCTCTCTAACAATTTGTGAGCACATCTTTTGTGCAGAAGAAAAAAAATAGAAAGCATAAAGTTCCAGCAACAGAGACTAGGAGTAATATCATGAACACTGACGTGTAAAAATGGGCATGATGTTTTCTAGGTAGTAAGGAGACCATTCTCAATTGAGAGGGCGGCTGTATATGAATGATATAGGAAACAAGATTAGATAGATGCGGTGGAGTAAAATTTTAAAGGCTCTGAAAGCCAAGCTAAGGAGTTTAGCTTTTATTAGCCACTGCCAACATTTTTTTTTAAAATGAGAAGCATATGTGTTAAAGTGTCCGTGTTCTCTTTCCATTCATTTCTCAGCCCACTGAAATTCTGCTTTTATCCTCACACCTCCTGTAGCAGAGTCCTCTTAAACTGATCTCTCACTAAAGTAATTAATATGTTGCCAAAATCAAATTACTTTTATCTTATCATACTACTTTATCACATTTAGTGCTATTGACTCACCTCTTCTTTCTCCTGGATATATCTCCAGGCTAATTCTTTTAGCAATAATCTTTTCCTTCCCCAAACTCCTGTAGCTTTTAGGAGGGTCATCAAGCTTACTTGTCTCTGTACCCACCTTTATCTTCCTCCCTCCTACACCAGGAAAGACTTGCTGCTACCACCATCCTATTTTTTTGAATTTATTTTATTAAAGTATAGTTGATTTACAATGTTGTGTTAATTTCTGCTGTACAGCAAAGAGATTCAGTTATTCATATGCATACGTTCTTTTTCATATTCTTTTCCATTATGGTTTATCACAGGATATTGAATCTAGTTCCCTGTGCTATACAGTAGGACCCTGCTGTTTATCCATTCTCTATATATACTAGTTTGCATCTGCTAAGCCCAAACTCCCAATCCTTCCTTCCCCCACTCCCTTGGCAACCACAAGTCTGTTCTCTATATCTTCGAATCTGTTTCTGTTTGGTAGATTAGTTCATTTGTGTCGTATTTTAGGTTCCACTTACAAATGATATATGGTATTTGTCTTTCTCTTTCTGACTTATTTCACTTAATATGATAATCTTTAGGTCTATCCATGTTACTGCAAATGGCATTATTTCATTATTTTTTAATAGCTGAGTAATATTCCACTGTACATGCATACCACATCTTCTTTATCGATTCATCTGTCAATGGACATTTAGGTTGCTTCCATGTCTTCGCTATTGTAAATAGTGCTGTTATGAACATAGGGGTCCATGCATCTTTTTGAATTATCGTTTTGTACTACCACCCTTTTAAACTGATCTTCTGATCACATCATTCAGATTCATTGGCTATGCCAACTTCTCTCTAAACCCTCAACATGGCCCCTCTTTGTAGGCAACTCAACCTTAGCTTAGCAGGATACTTGATTTTCTCTAGTCCTATCTCAAATATTTCCTCAATGTCTCTGCCTCTCATCAAAGAAGAGAAGAAATCCTGCAGCTCATAGATGAGAGTATAAGTGGTCAATGGTTCTAGAACCTTGACATAATGATGGTCCCAATGGACCCTGGTCAATAAAAAAACCTCAGCAATAGCCAGAGGATGGGAAATATAGTTTTCAGATATGTTGACTGTGTGATTTGAGTATGAAACTATGAGACCCAGGCTGGTATAGACTACTCATCATCTAATGTCCTAAGAGTAGACCCTCCATTCTTACACAATGGCAAGTAATGCAGTAGCCAACACCATTTCATTCCTTTCTTTTTTTTGCAATGTGTTTTATTGTAAGACAACTTATCTGACCATGTCTCTTCTACTTGATCAGTTCTCTGCTTCCAGGATGTACAAACTCAACAGACATGGAAGACTTCTTCCAAAACAATAAGCAATAGTGAGGGCACAAAGGCACTTTGTCTTGGCGACTCTGTCACATCTGTCCATAACCAACAACAGTGTAGTTTGTCTAAGCCTTATCTGTAGGGCATTCTATTGAAAGTGAGCTCTGGAGATATCATTGTCACCCAGGGCTGGTTAGAAATATAGACTCTCAGGCCCCACTCCAGACCTACTAAAAGAGAATCTGTATTTTAACAAGATCCCAAAGTAATTCATATGCACATTAAAATCTGAGAAGCACTGAATTCTAGGAGAATGATTTTCAGACTTTATCATACCTTAGAATCACCTAGATGCTTGTTAGACGGCAAATTCCTAGATCTTATAGTGCTTCTGCTCCTGTAGGTCTCAGCTAGTGTATTTCACATGCATCACATGAAATTAGGATATGTATGGTTTATTGACTTTACTTTCAGAAACAGCAGTCTAGCTGAACCAAAAGAAAGTGAGAGAGATAAAGCAATGACTTCTAGAGGTAAACCCTTCGTCTTATTTTAGGTGCCATGACATATCAGGAGTCCACAAAATCAACTTGTTGATGAATTGATTGAAAGGCAATTTCCTCTGTTAGGCAATCACAAGGAACTTGGAAAAGTAAGAGTAAACAGATGTGAATGCTATGAATCAAGCCATTATTTGAGCTCTCCAGAAAACCAAAAAAAGAGAACCAAGAGCTGAAAATAAAAAATGATAACTTAGGCACCATTTTGCTAGATTCATGCACTCTGTAGATGTGAGTAGTAAGTCTTTATGAATTCTACCGTTGCACTGCTCTAAAGTATTTCCTTTGTCATAATTGCTCAGCAAACATAACAGAGAGCTTTGATTACTGTTATAGCTTAAAAAAAGCAAGAGCATTGTGAGGTGCATATTTGAAAACAAAATTATCAAAAACAAGTTATTTATTCCAGGAGCAACTGAAGATAAATGAAAAAATCCTTAAAGAGGAAAACTCTTTAAGGGAGTTAAAATGCTCAAATGGTAGTATATTTGATAACATGAAGCCTCTAGGAGAAATCTTGTCAGGTTTTGAGCAGTGCCAAGTCAGAAAAACAACTGCCAAGTAATTAGTCAAAATGAGGTCTTCCTTGAATCACTCCTTGATTACCTAATCTATTCATTTTGCAATTATACAGTAGGCACAAATATGGCTTGTACTTCTCCTTATAAAATATATGAAATGGTATATGCTCACCTTGTGGTACAGTCCATTATAAGTTATATCCTAGCACAGAATCTCCAGGACATATAAGGTGTATGTATATTGTGCATTTTGGAGAGAAAAGGAAACCAGCACAGTGACAGTAGTGCTCGAGCAAAAGGAGGTGATAATACAGACTTATGGTAGTCTCACTAATAACTAAAGTAAGACTTCCACGTCATAGAAACTATTGCAATGGAATCTCGTATTGAACTGATCTTTTCTTCCCAAACACAACTCCACATCCCGTTTTAGACAAAAAGAAGTAAATTACAAGAACCGCAGTTACTGATGCTTCCACAACTTCAAAAGTCAGAATTAGAAATGATGATCTTTTATAACGAGGCACTAGTAATTTAAAGAGGGATAAAATAAAGAATAATTCTGGTCTCTTTGTCTTTGAAAAAATTCTTCCCAGTTATTTGATATTGACAGTGTAGATTAGTATGTATGTTCATTGATACAGAGTCCTGGAAGCATGTATTCTTAAACTTTGAAGGTAAGGTTTTATTATATCTAAAGCAGACCTGAACTTCTACTAGTTAAGTAATGCTAGAAAGAAAGCCTATAAATAATGTTTCCCATTTAAGTGATTATTCTTTGTAGACTCACCTGCAATTTTTAAATAGGGCCACAAGGCAAGCCTTCCAACTCAGTTGCTTTGGTATACTTTTTCCAAATATTTCATCTTGAACAGTATACAGATGGTCTCTGAATTGTCATGGTTTGACTTACTGATTTTTCGGCTTTACAATGGTGAGAAAGTGATATGCATTCAGTAGAAAACATACTTCAAATTTTGATTTTTGATCTTTTCCTGGGCTAGCAATATGTGCTACGATACTCTCTCGTGATGCCAGGCAGGGGCAACCTCAGTTCCCAGTAAACCCACCATCCCCTGATCCCGAGGGGAAACAACCACACACTAATAACCATTCTGTACTCACACAACTATTCTGTTTTTCACTTTCAGTACAGTATTCAATAAATTACATTAGGTATTCAACACTCTATTTAAAATAGGTTTCAGTTATCCATATACATATATCTATTATTTTTCAAATTCTTTTCCCACTTAGCTTATTACAGAATGTTGAGCTGAGTTCCCTGTGCTGTACAGTAGGTATATGTATAACTGAATCACTATGCTGTACACCTGAAACTAAAACATTGTAAATCAACTATAGTCCAATATAAAATAATTTTTTTAATTTAAAAAATAAATTAAAATAAGCTTTGTGTTAGATGATTTTGCCCAACTGTAAGCTATGGTCTAAGCACATTTAAGGTAAGCTATACTAAGCTATGATGTTCAGTAGGTTAGGTGGATTAATGAGTTTGCCACACAATATTTTCAACTTACGATGGTTTTATCAGGACTTAACCTCATTGTAAGTCAAGGAAGATCTGTTAACACCAAAAAGTAGATTTCCAAAATTAACCCTAAAACAGACATTCTGTGATTGGGTTTGAGGAATTTCTATGGCCAGCCAGTTATGACTATATTAAATTTCTATGAATAGCCAGTTATAACTATATCAAATTTTTTTCTAAGCTAAACTTTCTGTGGTTACAATTTACAGAGTGGATCAGTTGGGCCCTGGATGATCCATTCATCTTTAGATTAGAAGTGGTTCAAACTTATTTCCTAGCAAGAATCTCACTAGTGTCTATAAGCCAAGATGAAATAAGGTGGCCTTCTCGGGACTTCCCTGGTGGTGCAGTGGTTAAGAATGCCCGTGCTAATGCAGGGGAAATGGGTTCAAGCCCTGGTCCTGGAAGATCCCACATGCAGCAGAGCAACTAAGCCCATGAGCCACAACTACTGAGCTTGCACTCTAGAACCCGTGAGCCACAACTGCTGAGCCCGAGTGCCACAACTACTGAAGCCCTCACACCTAGACCCCGTGCTGCACAACAAAAGAAGCCACCACAATGAGAAGCCTGCATGCCGCAACGAAGAGTAGACCTCACTCGCTGCAACTAGAGAAAGCCCGTGTGCAGCAATGAAGACCCAACACAGCCAAAAATAAATATATAAGTTTATTAAAAAAAAAAGGTAGCCTTCTCCTTAAGCACTTGTTCTTCAGAAGAAACTCAATTTTCCTTATAGGATGTTAAACTAACATTTTCCACTCTCTATTAAGCCTGCTGTTTCATATTTAAGTAGCAGCATTAGGAGCTCAGTTTCTTGTAACCTCCAGGGAGTGTGGTCTAGATTTACTGTCATCCAAAAGCTTGTCTGAGAGAAACAACATTTAGTTTTGCTTGAAGGAAGTGCAGTCCACCTCTCTCTCCACCTATTATAATATCTCAACTTAAAACACATAAGCAAAGAGAGAAATGGTATTATCCTGGACACTGGTGCAAATGTTTCTACTGCCTTAGTGCAATATCACTTACTTCAATGGAGGATACTACCACAAAGGGTTTTAGAAAGCTCACTGTGTATACTCTAAAGTTATAGATAAGATAATCATTCTTCACATAATACTGAGAAATTTTTGAATGATTTTAGTACCAAGAATACTGGAACCTCTCCTTAGAAACGGGTTTGATTTTATTTCATGGACATTAAATTGTGTAATAAATAAATTATTCCTTTTTGCACTGACTTCAATAAAAAAAGCTTATCCCAAGTCTGTGGTCCCTATTATAAAGCATATGATTTAATGTTTATTATTACTGTGTTAGTCTCCATCTTTGCTCCTTATCTATACTTATAGTCATCTTTCTTTTTTTTTTTTAACATCTTTATTGGAGTATAATTGCTTTCCAATGGTGTGTTAGTTTCTGCTTTATAACAAAGTGAATCAGTTATACATATACATATGTTCCCATATCTCCTCCCTCTTGCATCTCCCTCCCTCCCACCCTCCCTATCCCATCCCTCTAGGTGGTCACAAAGCACAGAGCTGATCTCCCTGTGCTATGAGGTTAAATCACTTTCCTTTAAGGTATGTTAACCTTTCAGTATTTTATATATCCTTTAAAGTCTCCATAAATCTTTTATGGAAGGCAGTAAAATATATTCTGTCAATTGATATACCTTTTTTCCACACTTTTACATATGCAAAATGAGGATGAATCCCACAATCTGTGTCATCTAAAATATACATCTGATAAAATTTCATTTTTATCTTACAGGTACTTAAATATATATATCTTACAATTGATGACATGTTAGATTTGATAAAACATGGTAAACCAAACAAGCACAGGAAACAAACCTATTTAAAGGATCTAGTAACAACCTAGATTTTCCTACAATCTGTGTAACTTTCAACGTCTACACTTACAGCAATGAAAAATTACACTCAAAATTAACACACTACAGCAATATCAGAATTCACTGAAGGAGCAACTGTTTAGAATCAGGAATTTTAAGTGAGTGAGAAGGTGTTTCTGTTTTTAAAAATCCTAAATGTTGGGACTTCCCTGGTGGTCCAGTGGTAAAGAATCTGCCTTCCAATGCAGGCGACGCAGATTTGATCCTTGGTCAGGGAACTAAGATCCCACATGCTGCAGGGCAATTAAGCCCACACACCACAACTACTTAGCTCGCGGGCCTCAACTAGAGAGCCTTTATTCCGCAAACTACAGAGCCCACGAGTCCTAGAGCCTGCGCGCCACAACTAGAGAAGAGAAAACTCGCACGTCACAACTAAAGAAAAGCCCACGTGTGGCAGTGAAGAGCCCACGCGCCACAATGAATCCCGCATGCCTCAACAAAGATTCCGCATGCCACAACTAAGACCCGACACAGCCAAAAATAAGTAACTAACTAAATAAATATTCCAAAAAGAATCCTAAATGTTCTAACCATCAGCGCCCATCTGAGAAAATCCCATGCTGTTCTTAATGTCCCCCCAAATTGAAGAATGACTAAACTACGTTCACGATTCACTATTTTGGATTTAACTAAGATTAAAATAAAAGGAAACAAAATAAAACTAGACTGTTACAAGAAACATATACATAAATCTGAAACCATGATAAATAAAAACTATTTTCCAATCAACACTATGTTAGCTAAAGGATTCAGTTGACCAAAACTTCTATTCCCCCCAAATTCGCCAAGTCTTTTTACTATTACAATCATTGATTGACAACGCCACTTGCTTTGACATTTTCCTTCTTTAAAGTTAGTGGATTCCAACACAGAGTGCACACACTCTATGGGAAGTAATGGATAATCCATGGGACGCAGGAAAAGTACCATTGGCTTTTGTGTAAAAAAGGAAATTAAGAATTAAGCCATACTAATGTTTCATATAAGGACTTAAACTGGCACCACCACCCCATCTCTACATCAGATGGCCTTGAGCCACATATGACAAATGGGGTATCTGGAGAGAAAGGTAAGGTCCACAGATCCAAGGAATTGGCAATGGTGGCCTTAAACTTCAATTTATATACCTTGTTAAGTGGATTTAAGGATTAGATTAATTGATTTTTCAAACATATACAAAAACACCCTCACAAAATGGACCAGAAACTTAAAAGGACCACTGCGAATTGGAAACTGGGACTTGAAGATAGTACTAAAAATGCAACCACAATTTAACAATTTAAGAAAATGCAGGGCTGACCCTCCCCCTAGTCTTTTCTTTTTTCCTTGCAGATTTCTTTTATAAATAATCCTTTATTCACTGCAGCGAATACAAGCAGAATGTACCACAAACTGAATATGGGTTTAGGTACTTACAACTTCATTTTTATCATTCACATATGGGTGAGAAAAGAAGATGAAACACCGTCTCTAGAAGCAAAGGATGACTTCATATTTTTTTAATTTCTTTCCCTGAGGAGCTTTTAAACTGTAAAATATACACAATTGCATAGTGTCCCCAAGCTACTTTAACAATAAATTTTTTGGTTATCTTTTTTTTCTTTGGCCAACAGGACTAAATAAGATCAAGTACAGGTACAGTGAAGCAGGCGAGAGGAAATTATATGTTAAAACGGGACTCTGCAACAATGGCTTGTTGCTTAGGTATTTCCTCTGCCTACTTGTCCTTTGTTTAGATATCGAGTAGCTATCCAGGTTCTTTTCTGGGAATGAGACAATTTTAGCTAACTGTGACTTTCCTATGGTTAGTTTTGTTGTTGTTTATTTTTTAATTTTTTAATTTTATTTTATGTTTTTATACAGCAGGTTCTTATTAGTTATCCATTTTATACATATTAGTGTATATCTGTCAATCCCAATCTCCCAATTCATCACACACACACACCCCGCCACTTCCCCCCTTGGTGTCCATATGTTTGTTCTTTACATCTGTGTCTCTATTTCTGTCCTGCAAACCGGTTCACCTGTAGCATTTTTCTAGGTTCCACATATATGCCTTAATATACGATATTTGTTTTTCTCTTTCTGACTTACTTCACTCTGTATGGTGAAGTATGGTAATTATGGTTTTACCATAATTACCATTCTGTATGGTAATTATGGTTTTCTCTGAGTATATGCCCAGTAGTGGGATTGCTAGATCATATGGTAATTCTATTTTTAGTTTTTTAACGAACCTCCATAATGTTCTCCATAGTGGCTGTATCAATTTACATTCCCACTAACAGTGCAAAAGCGTTCCCTTTTCTCCACACCCTCTCCAGCATTTGTTGTTTTTAGATTTTCTGATGATGCCCATTCTAGCTGGTGGGAGCTGATATCTCATTGTACTTTCGATTTGCATTTCTCTAATAATTAGTGATATTGAGTAGCTTTTCATGTGCTTCTTGGCCATCTGCATGTCTTCTTTGGAGAAATGTCTATTTAGGTCCTCTGCCCAGTTTTTAATTGGGTTGTTTGTTTTTTTAATATTGAGCTGCATGAGCTGTTTATATATTTTGGAGATTAATCCTTTGTCCGTTGATTCATTGGCAAATATTTTCTCCCATTCTGAGGGTTGTCTTTTTGTCTTGTTTGTAGTTTCCTTTGCTTTGTAAAAGCTTTTAAGTTTCATTAGGTCCCATATCTTTATTTTTGTTTTTATTTCCATTACTCTGGGAGGTGGGTCAAAAAAGATCTTTCTGTGATTTATGTCAAAGAGGGTTCTTCCTATGTTTTCCTCTAAGAGTTTTATAGTGTCCAGTCTTACATTTAGGTCTTTAATCCATTCTGAGTTTATTTTTGTGTATGGTGTTAGGGAGTGTTCTAATTTCATTCTTTTACATGTAGCTGTCCAGTTTTCCCGGCACCACTTACTGAAGAGACTGTCTTTTCTCCATTGTATATCCTTGCCTCCTTTGTCATAGATTAGTTGACCATAGGTGCGTGGGTTTATCTCTGGGCTTTCTATCCTGTTCCATTAATCTACATTTCTGTTTTTGTGCCAGTACCATATTGTCCTGATTGCTGTAACTCTGTTGTACAGTCTGAAGTCAGGAAGTCTGATTCCTCCAGCTCCATTTTTTTCCCTCAAGACTGCTTTGACTATTTGGGGTCTTTTGTGTTTCCATACAAATTTTAAGATTTTTTGTTCTAGTTCTGTAAAAAATGCATTGGTAACTTGATAGGGATTGCACTGAATCTGTAGATTGCTTTGGGTAGTATAGTCATTTTCACAATATTGAGTCTTCCAATCCAAGAACATGGTGTATCTCTCCATTGGTTTGTATCATCTTTAATTTCTTTCATCAGTATCTTATAGTTTTCTGCATACAGGTTTTTTGTCTCCCTAGGTAGGTTTATTCCTAGTTATTTTATTCTTTTTGTTGCAATGGTAAATGGGAGTGTTTCCATAATTTCTCTTTCAGATTTTTCATCATTAGTGTATAGGAATGCAAGGGCTTTCTGGGCATAGATTTTGTATCCTGCAACTTTACCAAATTCATTGATTAGCTCTAGTAGTTTTCTGGTGGCATCTTTAGGATTCTCTATGTATAGTATCATGTCATCTGCAAACAGTGACAGTTTTATTTCTTCTTTTCCAATTTGTATTCCTTTTATTTTTTTTTCTTCTCTGATTGCCATGGCTAAGACTTCCAAAACTATGTTGAATAATAATGGCGAGAGTGGATATCCTTGTTTTGTTCCTGATCTTAGAGTAAATGTTTCAGTTTTTCACCACTGAGAACTATTGCTATGAGTTTGTTGTATATGGCCTTTATTATGATGAGGTAGGTTCCCTCTATGCTCACATTCTGTAGAGTTTTTTTATCATAAATGGGTGTTGAATTTTGTCAAAAGCTTTTTCTGCATCTGTTGAGATGACCATATGGTTTTTATTCTTCAATTTGTTAATATCATGTATCACATTGATTGATTTGCATATTTTGAAGAATCCTTGCATCCCTGGGATATATCCCACTTGATCATGGTGTATGATCCTTTTAATGTGTTGTTGGATTCTGTTTGCTAGTATTTTGTTGAGGATTTTTATACCTATATTCATCAGTGATATTCACCTGTAGTCTTCTTTCTTTGTGGCATCTTTGTCTGGTTTTGGTATGAGGGTGATGGTGGCCTCATAAAATGAGTTTGGGAGTGTTCCTCCCTCCCTTTGCTATGTTCCTCCCTCTGTCCTTCTCAGGACAGATGTTAGCTCTTCTCTAAATGTTTGATAGAATTCACCTGTGAAGCAATCTTGTCCTGGACTTTTGTTTGTTGGAAGATTTTTTTTTTTTTTTTTTTGTTGGAAGATTTTTAATCACAGTTTCAATTTCATTACTTGTGATTGGTCTGTTCATATTTTCTATTTTTTCCTTGTTCAGTCTTGGAAGGCTATACCTTTCTAAGACTTTGTCCATTCCTGCCAGGTTGTCCATTTCATTGGCATAGAGTTGCTTGTAGTAGTCTCTTAGGATGCTTTGTATTTCTGCGGTGTCTATTGTAACTTCTCCTTTTTCATTTCTAATTTTATTGATTTGAGTCCTCTCCCTCTTCTTGATGAGTCTGCCTAATGGTTTATCAATTTTGTTTATCTTCTCAAAGAACCAGCTTTTAGTTTTATTGATCTTTGCTATTGTTTACTTTGTTTCTATTTCATTTATTTCTGATCTGATCTTTATGATTTCTTTCTTTCTGCTAAATTCGGGTTTTGTTTGTTCTTATTTCTCTAGTTCCTTTAGGTGTAAGGTTAGATTGTTTATTTGAGATTTTTCTTGTTTCTTGAGGTAGGCTTGTATTTCTATAAACTTCCCTCTTAGAACTGCTTTTGTGGCATCACATAGGTTTTGGATCGTCGTATTTTCGTTGTCATTCGTCTCTAGGTATTTTTTGATTTCCTCTTCGATTTCTTCAGTGATCTCTCGGTTATTTAGTAACATATTGTTTAGCCTCCATGTGTTTGTGTTTTTTACGTTTTTTTCCCTGTAATTGATTTCTAATCTCATAACGTTGTGGTCAGAAAAGATGCTTGATATGATTTCAATTTTCTTAAACTTACTGAAGCTTGATCTGTGACCCAAGATGTGATCTATCTTGGAGAAGGTTCTGTGTGCACTTGAGAAGAAAGTGTAATCTGCTGTTTTTGGATGGAATGTCCTATAAATATCAATTAGAGATATCTGATCTATTGTGTCATTGAAAGCTTGTGTTTCCTTATTAATTTTCTGTTTGGATGATCTGTCCATTGGTGTATGTGAGGTGTTAAAGTCTCCTACTATTATTGTGTTGCTGTTGATTTCCTCGTTTATAGCTGTTAGCAGTTGCCTTATGTATTGAGGTTCTCCTATGTTAGATGCATATATATTTATAATTGTTATATCTTCTTCTTGGATTGATCCCTTGATCATTATGTAGTGTCCTTCCTTGTCTCTTGTAATATTCTTTATTTTAAAGTCTATTTTATCTGAGTATTGCTACTCCAGCTTTCTTTTGATTTCCATTTGCATGGAATATCTTTTTCCATCCCCTCACTTTCAGTCTGTATGTGTCCCTAGGTCTAAAGTGGGTCTCTTGTAGACAGCATATATATGGGTCTTCTTTTTGTATCCATTCCGTGAGCCTGTGTCTTTTGGTTGGAGAATTTAATCCATTCACATTTAAGGTAATTATCGATATGTATGTGCCTATGACCATTTTCTTAATTGTTTTGGGTTTGTTTTTGTAGGTCCTTTTCTTCACTTGTGTTTCCCACTTAGAGAAGTTCCTTTAGCATTTGTTGTAGAGCTGGTTTGGTGGTGCTGAATTCTCCTAGCTTTTGCTTGTCTGTAAAGCTTTTGATTTCTCCATCGAATCTGAATGAGATCCTTGCCAGGTAGAGTAATCTTTGTTGTAGGTTCTTCCATTTCATCACTTTAAGTATATCATGCCACTCCCTTCTGGCTTGTAGAGTTTCTGCTGAGAAATCAGCTGTTAACCTTATGGGAGTTCCCTGTATGTTATTTGTCGATTTTCCTTCGTTGCTTTCAATAATTTTTCTTTGTCTTTAATTTTTGTCAATTTGATTACTATGTGTCTTGGCGTGTTTCTCCTTGGGTTTATCCTGCCTGGGACTCTCTGCACTTCTTGGACTTGGATGGCTATTTCCTTTCCCATGTTAGGGAATTTTTTGACTATAATCTCTTCAAATATTTTCTCAGGTCCTTTCTCTCTCTATTCTCCTTCTGGGACCCCTATTATGCGAATCTTGTTGGCTTTAATGTTGTCCCAGAGGTCTCTTTGGCTGTCTTCATTTCTTTTCATTCTTTTTTCTTTATTTTGTTCCATGGCAGTGAATTCCACCATTCTGTCTTCCAGGTCACTTATCTGTTCTTCTCCCTCAGTTATTCTGTTATTGATTCCTTCTAGTGTATTTTTCATTTCAGTTATTGTATTGTTCATCTCTGTTTGTTTGTTCTTTAATTCTTCTAGGTTTTCATTCTTTAATACTTCTAGGTCTTTGTTCTTTAATTCTTCTAGGTCTTTGTTAAACATTTCTTGCATCTTCTCGATCTTTGCCTCCATTCTTTTTCTGAGGTCCTGGATCAACGTCACTATCATTATTCTGAATTCTATTTATGGAAGGTTGCCTATCTCCACCTCATTTAGTTGTTTTTCCAGGGTTTTATCTTGTTCCTTCCTCTGGTATATAGCCCTCTGCCTTTTCATCTTGTCTATCTTTCTGTGAATGTGGTTTTTGTTCCCCAGGCTGCAGGATTGTAGTTCTTCTTGCTTCTGCTGTCTGCCCTCTGGTCGATGAGGCTATCTAAGAGGCTTGTGCAAGTTTCCTGATGGGAGGGACTGTGGTGGGTAGAGCTGGGTATTGCTCTGGTGGGCAGAGCTCAGTAAAACTTTAATCTGTTTGTCTGCTGATGGGGGGCTGGGTTCCCTCCCTGTTGGTTGTTTGGCCTGAGGCGACCCAACACTGGAGCCTACCCCACTCTTTGGTGGGGCTAATGGCGGACTCTGGGAGGGCTCATGCCAAGGAGTAAGTCCCGGAACTTCTGCTGTCAGTGTCCTTGTCCTCACAGTGAGCCACAGCCACCCCCCGCCTCTGCAGGAGACCCTCCAATAATAGCAGCTAGGTCTGGTTCAGTCGCCTATGGGGTCACTGCTCCTTCCCCTGGGTCCCAATGCGCACACTACTTTGTGTGTGCCCTCCAAGAGTGGAGTATCTGTTTCCCCCAGTCCTGTCGAAGTCCTGCAATCAAATTCCACTAGCCTTCAAAGTCTGATTCTCTAGGAATTCCTTCTTCCATTGCCAGACCTCCAGGTTGGGTAGCCTGACGTGGGGCTCAGAACTTTCACTCCAGTGGGTGGACTTCTGTGGTATAAGTGTTCTCCAGTTTGTGAGTCACCCATTCAGCAGTTATGGGATTTGATTTTATGTGATTGCACCTCTCCTACCATCTCACTGTGGCTTCTCCTTTGTCTTTGGATGTGGGGTATCTTTTTTGGTGAGTTCCAGTGTCTTCTTGTCGATGATTGTTCAGCAGGTTATTGTGATTCCAGTGCTCTCACAAGAGGGAGTGAGCACACGTCCCTCTACTCTGCCATCTTCCCTATGGTTAGTTTTATCCATCACCTCCATGTGGTTTTGGTTCTGGTGGTGTGGCAATAGGATACAGCATTCCTCGACTCTCCCTGTATTCTTAGTACAAGCTCTTGTTAGCTACGTTATGAGGCTGAAAAAAAGACAAGCTAATCAGAGCTGAGAAGTTGAAATATATATTTACATCCATTATTTCTAACAATGAATCTCATTCCAGTTTCCTTGAGATATTAGCTAATGATGGCCTAAAGCAAGTATGATTTGCAAAACTTTAAAAAGGTTAAGTATACAGAAAATTTAACCATTTAAATTATATATCTTATATTTATTTTTAGTGAAAAGTAAGTTCATTGTTTTCATTATTGTTAATGGGGAAGACCACCTGGTGCTATTGAACACACTTCCTTTTCCTCTGTTCACAAGACAAGATTGCGTTTCCCAGCCTCCCTTGGAGTTTATGTGGTCAACTGACTGAATTCCAACCAACAGAATGTGTGCCTCAAGTGATATGTGCTCTTCTCAACCTGGGTCACTAACACCCTCCTCCACATTTCTTCCCCCAAACTGACAAATTTGGAAGCCAGGTGTTGAAGATGATGAAGCCACAGGCTGGAAAGAGCTGAAGCCCTTAAATTTTCCCTTGAAGGAGATCGACCCATGGATCAGAAAGACCCATTTGGATATTATGTAATGAGAAGAAAACTTCCACTATGTTAAGCCTTTGATATTTTGAGGTTTATCTGTTACAGCAGCTAACATTAACTACATCACTATATTATTTATAGATTATATATATATATATATATATACACATACAATGTATATACGTAAAATGATCACCACAATAAGTTTAGTTAACATCCATCACCATACATAGCTAGAAGTGTTTTTCTTTGATGAGAACTTTTAAGATCTACTCTCTTAGCAACTTCCAAATACACAATACAGTGTTATTAACTATAGTCACCATGCTATACATTACATCCCCAGGACTTATATCCATGAATGCATTTTTAGTTTGCTTGTTTAAGTTCCACATTTAAGTAAGATCATATGGTGTTTGTCTTTCTCTGTCTGACTTATTTCACTTAGCATAATGCCCTCAAGGTCCATTCATGTTGTCACAAATAGCAAGATTTCATTCTTTTTTATGGCTAAATAGTATTCCATTCTGTGTGTGTGTGTGTGTGTGTGTGTGTGTGTGTGTGTGTAATTTTCTTTATTCATTCATTCATCCATGGACACTTAGATTGTTTCCATGTCTTGGCTATCGTACATAATGCTGCCATGAACATCGGGTACAGATCTTTTCAAGACAGTATTTTCATAAGTGGAATTGCTGGGTCATATGATAGAACTATTTTCAATTTTTGAAGAACATCCATACTATTTTCCATTATGGCTCCACCAATTTACATTCCCAACAACAATGCACAATTCCCTTTTCTCTACAAAATGTATATATTTCATAATTGTATATAATACATTAGGTTCAGGAATGTACACTTATTTAGAAAAATAAATAACACGCACTAAATATGTATGTATACATACATACACAGACACATACAAACATTTTTTAAAACCGTGCTAGGTTACTATTATAACATTTGGTAGATAAAGCTTTGGGTGACAATTTTTCACTTTTTATGCAGCTCTGTACACACTTCCTTTCTGTGAATTGCTATGAAAGTTTCCATTTTCCATATGCGGAAGTTTGAAAGAGCCAAGCCCTTTTCTTATACAATTTTGAAAAGTCATTCTCTTCATACCATTTCAATGACCTAGGCATAACCTGCTTGTCAGTTAATGGTTTGTTTCTCATAACAAAAAACAAACAGAAAAATAACATTAAGTTTGTTTTTCAAGTCAGATTACAAATTTTCTGTCAAAGTTACAATACAACTACTGAATCTAAGAATTATTAAATATGAAAGTTCAAGGAGCCAGCTAATGCCTTTAGTAAAATGTGACATTCACATAGATATTGTTAAGTAAGCCCATAGATATGGGTACATAAAGTCATTACTTATATAGCCCAACATGTTACAAAGACTCTTTCAAAATTTTCCTTGTGGCCTTTACAACCTTTTACTCTTATTTGATTTAAGGAGGAGACTGGTACCTGCTACCTGCAAGAACGTCATGTGAATATTGTTTTACCTTTTTAAAAAATAAACTGCATCTGGTGGTAAATATGTGAAATCATAGTTGCAACATAGGTGATGTTTTAGTATAAATATTTTCCCTCCCCCTTTCAATTTGAAAGCACTTTAAGGAACTACTGTCAAATGCTTGGCGATATCTCACATGTCAGGATACTTCGCTCAATTCTTCCTGCCCCAATACACCTCACTGACCACCAGCCAGATTTTCCACCTACTAAAATGCTTACCAAAGCTTCTACCAACCATGCATCTTCTATTTCTGTCTACCCACAGGCATCTTAAATTATCCATTTTCTCTGGACCAAAATGGTAAGTAAAACCCAAGGTATAACTGAACACACGACACTCCTGCACAGACAGGTCTGGTGGTCAGACACAACCTACTACACCCCCCCTTATTACTGAGATCTGCACCACAGGTGTTTTGGAAAGTTATCAATCAACTTGAGTACTGGGTACAACAAAACATATTAATCAGTCTGAGGAATCAGAAAAAGTTATTTAGAAACAGATCAACACGTTCAGCAAACACTTGTGATAACAAAACAGACAGCAGGGCTCCTGGAAACAACAGGACCAAGTCTTCTAATAGCAAGTCTAAAAGCATCAATGAAATCATAGTTATAACACTGGTGATAAATACTTTATCACCATGCTCTGTATATTCTAATATCCCTTGCTAAAATTAACATTTGTTCCTATTAAGTATACCAGGTAGAGGTAACTTTCAAAAGTAACAGATGTCAAAACAAAGAAATCTTGCAAAAATCCTAAAAAAAAAAACCCAAAAAACCAAAAAAAAAAAAAACCCAAAAAACCCAAAAATCCAAATTCTAACATGGACCAGGAAATTTTAGTATAAATCCTGCTGATCTTAACAATAAAAAAGAGAATCAAATAATCAGGCTATTCAGAGCAATAATACATGGAGGTATTAATTTCTTTATTCTTCCCTAATATCTTAAATGTATTTAAAGAAATTTCTCCAGCAGGGAGGTAGGGATATAAACTTCTTCATCTTATTAAACAAAAACGATTTGTTCATTTTCTCAAACATTTTGCAGTAGCCATTAAATATATCCTTTCTCTCCCTCTCCCTCCCCTCCCCCTTGTCCTCTCCCCTTCCCCCTCCCCCCTTCTCTCTTCTGTGCATGTGCACACATGCACACTCTCACACACATACAGAAGAGAAAATACAGACTAGCATGCCCACCATGCTACTTTGGCTTTTATGGGTTTTCATATGACATATTTTAAAAATACTGTGTCAAATTCCAGATCCTGGTAACTAAGGTATATTTGAAATGTAAATTCCAAACCACATTTTGGAAGTACTGATAAGGAGGCTTTAGATTCTTTGTAAACTCAAAAATATAATAAGTGGAACTAATACTAAAATGAAAAAATATATAAGCCATTAGCACTTCTTGGAACAGAAGTTACTAGTCTCACACAAAGGGAATGATACTTGCAAGCCACAGGGGGATTCATTTAATGCAAAACCTCCTGAGTTCTGGGGAAAAAAAAAACAAAAAAACAACTATGTTTCCCCACTAGCATATTTTAAAACAGTTTCTTCCAAAAACAAAAAGCAAAATAATCCCACCAAAATCTCATCCTTTCTATTGTTGATTAGTCTTTAGAATCAAAATTAATCATGACTAATAATACCACCTTACTCTTTCCCTAATAGAACCCTAAACAGCAAGTGCCCTCTAGCTGTGCCCAGCTTATTACACACATAGCACGTGTATGTGAGAACGAGGAAATGAAAGTGTTATCTATGTTACTCCGATAACAACAACAAGCCCTGAGAAATTTGCTTGCCAGCGAAGGAGAAGAATTCAGTATTACACAGCTGGAGAAGGAGAAGCCACTGAAGGAGAAGAATTCAGGTTTTAATTTGTCAGACACTGGCAGTTTACTTCTCTAAGATAATGTTCAACACATATTTGCCTCATTTTACATACAGTACAAATTTCTAAAACCAAAACCAACTGTATTTTATAGCTAGAAAATGGATGTGGCTACACAATTTCATTAGGGTATGCATGACATACCTCTTTTTTAAAACATTCCCTTTTTTCCCAAAGATATAATTATATCATCTACTGACATTTTCTGATTTTGATATGTAAGTGTACATTATTATTCTCCCATTAAGCTACAAACCGCTGGTAAAATGCCAATGGCTGGAATAAAGACCACATTGACATTTTACTATAGGGTCATCTCGTTATGGACAGAATGCCAGCCTTCCACTTGAATGCACTGCATATTGTCTAGCTGCATTCCCTCAGCGTTACTTCTCAAAGGCTTCAAGGTTCTAGGGAACTGTTGATGAAATAAAGGGGAAAATGAGCAGACTGTAATTATCTTCTCAAGATTCTTCTTGTGAACATTTATTTGGACAACTCACGAAAAAGAAAGCATCTCATTTTCTACTTCAGAATATCGTTTCTCTTTAAATGTATTAGCATTTTTGAAATTGCAGAATGGGGTCTAGAGGATCAGTACTGAATACTGCAGAGTGAAATGTCAGTAAAAGGCAGTGGCATGAGTTAGTGGAGAGAAGGCAGGCTTTGGAGCTACCATGTCTTATCTGGGTGAGAAATTACTGAATCTGAGACCCATTTTCCTATTTTGAAAAATGAGGGTAATAATATACACCTCATAGGGATGTTCTGAAGTTTAAATATGAGAGCTTATTTAAATCACTTAGCTCTGTAACAAAAAAGGTATTCCAAAAATAATAGTGAACTCACACATTGTGAGGGGAAAGAGTCCTGGACATGAGATCAGAATACTTGCACTTGAGCCCCACCCACTTATTAGCTGTGTAATACTGAGGTCAATTAATCTGTTTGGGTCTCAATTCTTTTCAGCTCTAAATTAAAAATTCTCCCTAAGTTACTTCAAACTCCTACATTCTATATGCTAATAAAGTTCAATTCTTGACTTGTGGTTCATGATGGTGAATTTCGTATAAATATCTGAAATCTATTCTCTGTATCCTAAATAAATAAGTGGGAGGTAGACTAAATAAATGGGAGAATATTAATTTCACAATGAAGTTTCTGATGTCAAAATCTAGAGGGGTTAACAAAGGAGTCTCAGAAATCTCCTTTCTGGGGATCTTTCAAAGTAATTTGGGTGTCTTACCTGAAGCATTCTGGGGCTCATGGGGAGCCCTGCTGACCCCTGGAGGACCACTCCAGTCAGTTTCTTACCCAAGTATTTTATGAAGTTCCTCATAACTTTTTTTAGAAATGCACCTTATTTTTTTCCATTATATGTTTTTATAAACTTCTAAACTGAGTATACCTGTACAGAACCATTAAATGAACTTAACTGCAAAGTCTAAATTTTTTGTTACAAGCAATGCATAATTCATATGTATTTACTTTTTCATACAGAGTATGGAGAATAGTTCACCAATCTTTAAAATTAAATATTTACATTTTTAAAAATTATATTTTTAGCAATATGCTAGTGATTCTGAGGAGCTGGGGCTTTGCTGAGCCAGGAAATCTTAGTCAGGTGTTTAACTGGACTAATTAAGCAACACGTACATAGTCACTTCCGGTTTTCCATTTGCTCTTTGTAAATGCAGATGAGCAACACAACTGATTGCCTAATTAGAATATTTAAAACTCACTCATTTTGGGGCTTCCCTGGTGGAGCAGTGGTTGAGAATCTGCCTGCCAATGCAGGGGGCATGGGTTCGAGCCCTGGTCTGAGAAGATCCCACATGCCGCGGAGCAACTGGGCCCGTGAGCCACAACTACTGAGCCTGCGCGTCTGCAGCCTGTGCTCCGCAACAACAGAGGCCACGATAGTGAGAGGCCCGCGCACCGCGATGAAGAGTGGCCCCCGCTTGCCGCAACTAGAGAAAGCCCTCGCACAGAAACGAAGACCCAACACAGCCAAAAATAAATAAATAAATTTAAAAAAAAAACAAAACTCACTCACTTTTTACAGCCAAGGAATTTTCTGAACTCATGATTACAGACTCAGAACATAATATGTGGTCTCAAGTCTTACACATTTTTCCTCTTGTTCTAATCATCATTTTTCTAATTTGATTTTTTTCATGTTACTTTAACAATATTAGCATAAGGGATAAGAGTAATAAAATGTACTCCATATATAAAGGACATAAAAGCTACATGGTTTACTGCTCTCATAGTTTTTCTCAGCACAGATAATATGTATCTTCTCTTGCCTGACTCAGTTTCAAGAAAAATCAATATATTTAGTTGGCCTAGGGATCAAACCTGAAAGGCTGGCCTCATTAGCACTATAACCATTTAAATCAACTGGCTATAAACCTCTTGTGGTTATCAAACTTCAGATGGAGAAGGACAAAACATAATCTTCCTTTTCTCATGCTTCTTCTTCCCCTACCTGTAGACATTAAAGATGCCCTCAAAATTCAATTTTAAATCACCAGACTACACAACAAACCCAAGTCCATTTTGGGTACCGTTTATATGGTCTTGAGTAGTGTGTATATAAACTAGAAAGAATATATATATATATATATATTTTTTTCCAGCTTCAAGCTGCTGGCAAATTTATATGACCTATGACCTAAGCCCAAATAAGCACAATCTCACCCCTGTACTTGGAGTCATGCAGACCACAGGTCACCTGGCACATGGACAAATGCCCAAGTAGCCAAATCACATGCACTTTCTTAGCAACACCAATAGCCTCTCATCATTCACTCACTGTGTTTTAACTACTTCCTCCTGGGCTGACAGAGCATCTCCCAGGCAGCCCAGGAGAAAGAGGGCCCACACAAGATGTATACAGTGATTCTGTAGGAAAGAATAGGAGAAGCTCTCTAAGTCATTAAGGGGGGAAGGTGTTTCATAATACATAATGAGACAATTCCGTAATAAGGTAATCATATTCCATAACATTGACTATTAAAAAGGAAAAAAAAAAGTAAAGAAGGATGAAAATAAGAGATGACAGGAGACAGCCTTACAGTAATTAGATGATTAGATTTTCTTCAAGACCTTGATAAGTATAGTTATGAGATCCAAGGAGATGCTCTTAGACCTTACCCAATGCCAAGTTAATGTTATCTGTTTATTATTGATACTAACATTAGGAAATTAGAAAAATGTAAACCAATATTCACCAACTGGTCCTTCTGCCAGGATAGAAAAGAAAGTACATTCTTGGAGCATTTGTTCTGTAAAAGCTTTTTAGCTGAGTACTTATGATGCTTTCTCTCAATGAATCTTCACAACCATACTGAATAATGATATGAATCTTACGCCAAAGAGAAGTAACATCAGATGGACTCTTGTTTAAAGTCACATAGAAGTCAGCAGCACAGTCTAGGTTTGCAGCCACACCTGACTCTCTCTACTCATCATCCTCGCCTGATCATCCTTTGTTTCACGTTTGCATATCAAGATGGATTTTGACAGTTTAGACAGAGATGTTTTGTTTTATACCATAAGTTCAGATAAAATTCATATCAAGTGAGCATTATGGCATGCTAAATATGAAAGACATGTATCATTACGGAATTAGAATCATAACTTCTAATTACAGTGACAGCATATGCAGCTCACTTTCTGGGCCTAAATTCTGAAAAATGTACAATGTATGCAATGAGAGCATTGGACCAAGCCTCTTCCATGGTCCCTTCTAGCTATGATGTGCTATTAATCTGTGCCATACAGCAGGAGAAAGCCAGGCAGTCAGGGTAGCACAATGCCCAGGGAGTGGGTACCCCAGAGTATATGTGTTGTACAGACAAGCTACTTACTCGTGACTGACGCATTATTTCTTAAAATGATGCTAGCACTGAATATGAATAGATCCAGGAAACAACAGTGAATCCACTTCATCCCATTAACATCTGAGAAAAGCAGAGATGCCCATGTTCTCAGGAAGGCTTCTAAAGGAGCCACCAGCTAAAGCAGGAAAGCCAAGGGCACATCTCCTGGGATTCAGAGAGCACCAAAAGTTAGAGTCCCTAGCCTCCCCTTCCTGTGCCTTTTTCCCCTAAGAGGTGTCATCTGTCACAGTACAAGCAGGCACACCAGGCAGAACCCAGAGTGTACTGAGGAGAGAATGAGCAAGAGAACCAGAGAACCCAACTCGAGAAAGAGGCCAGGGCCGTCTGAATCCATTAGGTATTATGACGCTCCGTGCTGGGCTGGTGACACAGGTTTCACAAATACCCACATAGGGAACATCCAACAGGGCAGTCCAGGGCTGAGATGGTAGTGCAGGAATTCCTGGCTGCTGCTGCTGCTCTAAGCTAGGCAGTTGGTGCTTATGTCATGATGGGTCAGAACAATCTGTCCATTTGGGGCAAGATCTAGGCAGAAGCTGAGGGATCTGGTGACAGGATTCAGGCTTTTTAACTCAGGCATGAGCTATCAGTAACAGACCCAGGAGCTCACCAGAGATTCAGGCCCCACGCTCCTGGGCTTTGTTTACTACAGAGAAGGACCTCAGCACCAATAGAAAAGAGGCAAGAAAAATGAATGGAAAGATCAGCCCTAAAAATTGAACCAATATACAGGCATACCTCAGAGACGTTGTAGCTTTGGTTCCAGACCACCACAATAAATCAAATGTCACCAACAAATCAAGTCACACGAATTTGTTGGTTTCCCAGTGCATATAAAAGTTAGGCTTACACTACACTGTAGCCTATTAAGTGTGCAATAGTATGTCTAAAAAAACAATGTATATACCTTAATTTAAAAATTACATTTTATTATAACAATGCTAACCATCATCTGATAACATACGGTTGCCACAAAACTTCAATTTGTAAAAACCCCAGTATCTGTGAAGCACAATGGAACAAGGAATGCCTATAGTAGGGGCTGGGAATGCTAGAACTCACATGTGTCCATCTCCTGGACACAAAGTGCCATATATACTAGGAGTAAGACTCAGTTCCACAACCCATAAAGTAGGGATTATGCTTCAGGAAAGCTTCCTGTTCCTGTTATGACTGTCCTGGACACTGGACAGGCCTGCACTTCTCGAATGCATTTCCCTTTTAACCAGTCCAGGTATCTGCCTATGATAAATGCACCCAGACTTCTGCAGAAAACCAGAGTATATCCAGGTGTAGCTAATGAAAAAGTAGCCTCTTCCTGAGTGACACAGCAGTCTTCTGGGAACAATTTACACCTTCTGCCGATAATTAGCTGATGCTGGCATGGTATGTAAACAGACAATATTTACATATATTTGGACCACATTCAAACAATGAGTAAGATATTAAAATTCTAACCTGGTATATAACATATAAATTCTTGATCTTCTCCCCAGTTCATTTTCTCTTTTTAGAATACATCACCCCTGTTTTAACTCTCACTAGCTGCCCTGATGCCAGTGGGGGAAAGGCAGTCTATGTTTAGAAATAAATTTTGGTAAACAATGCAACTGAAAAGATTCTTTTCACAAGAGAGGAGAAAGTGTTGTCAAAGAAGGCAGCAGGGTTTCAAGAGAGCCCTACTCTAAATTGGGTTAGAAAAAAAGCCATCCAATCTTCACAAGACTAATAGGATTTGTAAAGGAATAGTGAGACGAAGAACCATTCCAGTCTTCAGGGTGTGGGGAAGGCATTCATCTAACTCTGCTTGTCTTTATGGCAGAAAATTTTTTTTATGGAAATACCAAAGCAAAAAAATTTTTTTTAAGGACCTATGTAAATGTTACAGTATCTCACTTGTCTATTCTTTCCCTTTCTTATTACTTCATCTTATTTACTTACCTTCATTTCCCTTTATACTAATATATAATCTCCTTCAAAATAAAAATAAAAGGCAGTTCCAATTTTGTAGAAAGGTTAAAATTCATAGAGGAAAAAACAGCACCACAATTCAAAATAACATTACCCTCAACTACATGATCATGATCAGCCACAAATTGGATGTTCAAACTTAGCAAATCATTTTTCAGTCTCAACAAATATTTATTGAGCAACTACTATGCCTACGTACCATTTGGGATACTGAGCAATGGGTACATCCAAGGGAACAAAACAGATACTGTCCCTATCCTCATGGCATTAGAATCTGGTAGTGGGGAAGAAACGTTAAAGAAATAAATGTATTATAATAAATATGTAATACAAAGCTTTATCAGTGAGATAAAGGAAATGGGCAGTGTGCTTTCAGATGTACTGAAAGGGGGGTGGGCTCATTTAGATGGATGGTCAGGAAAGACTGCAGGAGTGAGGTTAGATGATCTCAGAGAAATTCTGTGAGATCTGAAAGTACCGCTCCATGCTGATGCAGCTAGTTAGGATAATTGTGGGAAACTTCCATCTTCTAATTATTAACCACTCTAGACACTCAGTCAACACTTCAGCTAATCGCCTGTTTTTGTTAACTCCATGCACATTTTTGAGAGTATGATGATTCCTATTTCATACTCACACCCTCCAACAAAACAAATCCAACCAAGCCTTCCACCTTAGACAATAAAATCCAGCCCAGCCCACCCATTCACACATTTGGCTTGTCCATTTTAGTATTTGGCTTATTAAATGTGGTAAATATATTCTGCCTTCTTATTGGTGCCTATGTTGCTCATCATTATATGCCCAGGGTGCCCATAGAGCATGGCTCATAGTGGGTGCTCAAAAATGTATTGAATGAATGAATAAAGGACTACATGTACTCCTACTAAATATTTATGTAATTTACATTTTAGAAAAGTGAATCAAATTCAAATATAAAAGACTGTGGCAGAAAATCCATTTGAAAAGTGATGAAATATTTATTATGGTAAACACTCTATTTCCACTTTTTCCTGATTATCTTTTTCTGATTTAGTTAAATTTGGGCCCATCTTCAGTGTATTTATAGTGTTATTGTAAAAACAGAAAACATTTTTTATTATATTACATAATACCTCCTCAACAGAGTTGGTGTTGCTTCACATCCTCGCCCAAATATATTAATTTGAAAACTAGAACATACAACAGTGACAGCATATATTTCTAATAATGAGAATTCTCTGTGATTTGAATACCAAACTTGAATGTATTCAATAGAAGAGCTACTATATTAAAAGTTTTTGATATTCTCTGTTAGCATTCAAAATTATTTAGTACCTATTATTACAAAGAAAGTTATTTTACTAGGTAATATTTAGGGAGTAAATACTTGTGTTTGTATATAGATAATACCATTCCTACCCACAAGAATTTATTAAGCAGTAAGGCAAAGCAAGCACAACGTAAGATCTCACATGTAGAGCACAAGTCTACAGACACAGAACAGAGAAATTATCAGACTGCAAAATACTTGAACTGAGCTTAATGACTGAGATCTTAGGTCCAGTTAGAAGCATGATGTGGTATAAATCATACTTTCCTGGGCCAATGAGAGGTTAAATTATATATTTTGTCTCTTAAATCCCATGTTAGTTTACAGATGATTTTCTCATTATAAAACACATGTAAGTATGCTACTCTATTTGGCATTTCCTTCCCTAGGTTTTGCACAGTTAAAAGAAGTGTGGTAAAGCTGCCCTAAAAATATGTTGCCATTTATTAGTTTTACCATTGAAAGCCTCAGATGTTTCAGACAAAAACCCATGCAAGACGTTGGTGTACTCAAAGTACAATAATCATAGCTACCTTTAGATGTGTATGCACTACCTTATCCATTTTTTTTTAATAAGCCAACAAAGAAAGCAATGAAAGTAATTTCCAAGGAGAAAGAGATATGTCTTTTGAAAAAGTGAGGTCTAATTTTTAGGTGAGATGCATTCCCAGAGGTATCATCTTTTAAGTCACAGCCTGAATTACATGTACTCTCTTTTTACATCAAACTAATGGATAAAGGCAGCAAGAATTCTAAAGTAGGATAAAGTGGGGACTGATCTTTTTTATCCCTGTTAACTACCTGACTAGGGGAAATCTGAAATTTTCAGAATTAATGAACCAATTTCACTGATAATTTATTAATAGTGTCAAAATTTATGGTAGGCATATTATAAGCCTCTCATATACCCACAGTATACTGAATATGATTTCCCTAATCTCTATTGGGTTTCATTATTAAGAAAAGAAATAATTCTTCTATCATGAAGCTGGGTCAGATACCTCAATAAATGTACTTGCTAATGTCATCTGAGAAGTCATAAACATTGTGTCAGTGAATAAACAAGCCCATATAGTTATCTGCAAGGGAGATACAATTACTACAAGCAGATACTACAACCCCTGTTTTTTCCCCTTTTATGGAGACAAAATTATTCCCCAAGCATCAAACCTGACCCAAGAGATTATTCAAAAGTTCTAAAGCCAAATGGCTCGCAGGAGATTCCAGATGACCTCAGTCCTGGGAGAGCAAATGCACCTAATAGAGATGCACCCATCCACCCTGGACTTCATGCATGTACCAAAACCCCATTCCAACCTGGAGGGCTTTGGTCTCAGGCCAGACAGTGAATGTCTTCTGACTCAGGTCCACCAGTGCATGTATTCTAGGATGGAAGGCAGGTTCTAGTTTAGGTCCATGTAGCAATATTTACTCTCTAGGCTGTGCCACTTCTATGTCCCACACAATCTCTTAGGTTGGTCCTATCCTCCTGGACTGTTCTCCCTAGACAGACCTGCCTGGCCACGAATTTTGACACTTCAACTGATTCACCAACTGTCACTTGTACTTCAACCTTATAGTCACCTTGACAACATTTACTCCTAATTTTCTCCTACCATGTGACCAACAGTGGTCAGTTCAGTCCTGGAGTCAGTCATATCTATAAATACACATTATAAAATATGAGACACTTCTGTTTATATATCCTAGAGCCAAGGAATCTTAGTAATGGTCTGGTCAAGCTGCCAGCCATCTGGGAATCCCTCTAGTAGCTTCTCTTGCCCGCTGTTATGGCAGCCTCCTCCTTGGCCTGGTGCAGCCATGCCTTCATCATGCAGCCTGAACCACATTTCTCTTAGGAACCCCTATGCAGAGGTCATGGCACCATGAGCTGGCTGGAAAGGCAGCACCAAGAGAAATGCCACATCATCCCCTTTCTCTTCATACTGACAAAAGTTGAAGGAAGCATAACAGAACTGAGCAAAAGATTTGGAAGGCAAGCTTCACTTGGATTTTTCTAAATCGGGAAGCTCACTCAATTCCCAAGGCAGCCTGTAGGTTTTTTCCTCCTCCAATGAATGTTTACTTTCATCAAAATAAGATGCTAACATATTTAAAATTTTTAAATAGTGCCAAAAGGCTTAAATCACAAAGAGTAGTCTTTTGGGTAACTCTCCCGTCCACTATGCAGTGCTCATACACAAATTGAAATGACGTTTACTTTGTAAAAAGTGTTTCTTCTGCTATCCCCAACCATATTGCCATCTTATGTGTATATTTCTATTCACTGGTCTTAGATCTACCATCTAAAGGAAGACAGGACAATTCTACACTGCTTTCCCATGATAGTCCTTCAAATATCTGTAGATACCAGCAAGGCTCCCCTTTATCTTTCTTCAGGCTAAATATCTCCCCCTCCTCAACTCTTCCTCTGTGGTCTTTAAGATCTTTCCCTAAACACTTGTCCTCCTAAGGATACATGCTAGTTGATCAATGTCCCTTTCAATTTATATAAAAAAAAAATAATTGTAAGTTATGTTCTACAAGTGTACTAACTAGTAGAAAATTCAATGAGTTTATTAATTGTCCCATTAATTCCTCCATGACTGGAATAATGAAAACTTTCTCTTCACCTTACTCCATTCCCCCACAGAGATATCTTGGAAGATGATAATCAGTGTCTACATATATAATTAGACCCCTAAGGATGGTGGTTTTAAAGTTCAGTTGGGTGAAAGAGTATGTGTTGAGAGACACATGAAATGCATACTTGTCTGCACATTGATGAGGAAGGGGAAAGTTAGAAAGTTATTTCTCTTTTCCGTTATGCGTTGAGCCAGCACCATCTGTGATAGTCATAGTTTGTCGTGGAGAAGTCAGCATATGTCTAATACAATTGATACCAGCAAAACAGCTGAGAGAATAAAGAATGCCTGCAGTTCTCCAGTGAGGACACATCATCTTATATCCACACTTGCCCTGGACAGGTTTTTCTAAATTATAGTAAAAAACACATAACCTAAAATTTACCATGTTAACCATCTTTAAATGTACAGTACAATAGCATTAGCTATGTGAACATTTTGATGCTTCAGTTCTCTAGAAATGCCCTGGACAGCTTTTTAAGTGTGTCTGGCCAAAGGTTACCATGGACTGTCCTTCTGGAAGCCTGGAGCACTATCTCAGATTGCATGACTCATATTTGGAAACAGGCACTGTGGCAGAAAGGGCAAGTCTGCTATCTAGGGTGGATCAGGTTGTGCCCTACACCAAGGCACTGGATTGAGGGGCAAGCAGGGTCAAATTCAGCCTTCACTCTGCTTCCTAAACCACACTCCAATTAGCACACGGAGAAAAGGGCAGGATTTTTTGCTCATACACAGGCCATATGAGTAAGCACTGGTCCCCCTGGAGGGTCAAGGCAGGGGAGCAAGGCTAATAAGTAAGGAAATCAATGAGGGGCCCCTAGAGAAGAGTTTAAATCCTTGGGCACTTCTTATTTCAATGTAGATAGAAGTCATAGTTACTACACTGTTTCAAAGTTTTCCTATCTTATACACTAATTTTCTTCAGTTAAGCCAGCCCTTCTGTGAAACCTAATAAGCCTGTCCATGGTGATGGCAACATATCTAAATAAACAGAGCGCAAAATGGAAATATTCTCTGCCTCCCTATTCACCTTTGTCTCCGTGCCATGTGCAATGTCCTGTCAAGAGCATCGTGTCCCCAGTAGTACCTAGCAACAAAGGCAGTGGGATCTCCCGGCAGAGCTGGGAGCCAGGGGATTCACCACAGACAGGATGTAAGCCCCACAAGGGCAGGGATCTTGGTCAGTTTTGTTTATCAGTATATTCTGAGCAATTAGAACAGTTCTCAGGACTGAGTAGGTTCTTAACAAAGATTTACAGAATGAATCAATGATTCAGGGGAGATTTTTTAAAATACAATTTATTATTATTTTTTAATTGGGTCATTTTAAATTTTTTAAATTGAATGACAGATTCTTTAAATTCTATAGTGCTTTACAATTTTCAAAAGGTTCACACACATGATTTCATATAATCCCATAATAACCCATTTTTCCCCCCACCCATATATTAACCCTTGCTCCCTCCTCCCTCCACTGGTAACAATTAGTTTGTTCTCTACATCTGTGACAAATAACAAATGTTGGTGAGGATGTGGAGAAAAGGGAATCCCCCTACACTATTGCTGAGAATGTAAATTGGTGCAGCCACTGTGGCAAACAGTATGGAGGTTTCTCAAAAAACTAAAAAGAGAAGAACTACCATATGACCCAGCAATTCCACTCCTGCGTATATATCTGAAAGAAACAAAAACACTAATTTGAAAAGATACATTCACCCCAATGTTCACAGCAACATTATTTACAATTGCCAAGATAGGGAAGCAACTTAAGTGTCCATCAACAGATGAATGGTCAAAGAAGATGTGGTTTTTCTCCAGATATATGCCCAGGAGTGGGATTTCTGGATTACATGGTAGCTCTATTTTTAGCTTTTAAGGAACCTCCATACTGTTCTCCATATTGGCTGCACCAATTTACATTCCCACCAACAGAGTAGGAGGGTTCCCTTTTCTCCACACCCTCTCCAGCATTAATTGTTTGTAGATTTTTTGATGATGCCCATTCTGACTGGTGAGGTGATAGATATCTCATTGTAGTTTTGATTTGCATTTCTCTAATGAATGATTAGTGATGTTGAACATCTTTTCATGTGCCTCTTGGACATCTGTATGTTTTCTTTGGAGAAAAGTCCATTTTTTGATTGGATTGTTTGTTTTTTGATATTGAGCCTCATGAGCTGTTTGTAAATTTTGGAGATTAATCCCTTGTTGGTCACATTGTTTGCAAGTATTTTCTCCCATTCTGTGGATTGTCTTTTTGTTTTGTTTATGGTTTCCTTTGCTGTGCAAAAGCTGTTTAGTTTAATTACGTCCCATTTGTTTATTTTTGTTTTTAGTTCCATTACTCTAGGAGACAGATCAAAAAAGATATTGCTGCAAATTTATGTCAAAGTGTGTTCTGCCTATGTTTTCCTCTAAGAGTTTTATAGTATCTGGTCTTACATTTAAGTTTTTAATCCATTTTGAGTTTATTTTTGTGTATGGTGTTGAAGAATGTTCCAATTTCGTTTTTTTACATGTAGCTGTCCAATTTTCCCACCACCACTTATTGAAGAGACTGTCTTTCCTCCACTGTATAGTCTCGCCTCCCTTGTCGTAGATTAACTGACCATAGGTGCGTGGGTTTACTTCTGGGCTTTCTATCCTGTTCCATTGATCTATATTTCTGTTTTTGTGCCAGTACCATACTGTTTTTTTGTTTGTTTGTTTTTTTAAACCATACTGTTTTGATGACTGTAGCTTTGTAGTATAGTCTGAAGTCAGGGAGCCTGATCCTCCAGCTCTGTTTTTCTTCTTCAAGATTACTTTGGCATGGAAGCAATCTAAATGTCCATTGACAGATGAATAGATAAAGACGATGGGGTACATAAATACAATGGAATACTACTCAGCCATAAAAAAGAATGAAATTTTGCTATTTGCAGCAACATGGATGGACGTGGAGGTCATTATGCTAAGTGAAATAAGTCAGACAGAGAAAGATAAATACAATATGATATCACTTATATGTGGAATCTAAAAAAAACTATAGCAAACTACTGAATAAAACAAAAAAGCAGACACAGATAAAAGTCCAATTTAAAAATGAAATTTATTTTGACATGAATTGATTGGCTGACTTTCTTTCTTCCTTCCTTCCTTCCTCTCTCTCTCTCTTTCTTTCTCTTCCTCCCTCCCTCCTTCCTTCTTTTGTTCCTTCCTTCCTTTCTTTCTCTCTTTCTTTCAAAACCTTGGCAGGATACCAATATTTTCTTTTCAAAGGACTCACCTGCTGCTTAAAAATCAGTTCTTGAATATTGCTAGGCATCTTAATTCAGTTTACCCATCCGAGTTTCTAGAATCAACTTACTCCTCCTTTGAAAATTGTGGCAAAACTAGAGGTTTTTTGTTTATGCATAATTTATCTATGATTTCTTAAACATTATCTTTGAGATTTCTTTCACAAATTCTTTTAAATTTCAAAAATTGTACATTGAATTAATAACTCAATCACACATGTCAATGATAGAAATTGGCATTGATGAATATTTGGAATTCTAGAATATATATTAATACCCCTTGGCCAAATCTAGTCTATGTTATTCTTTAAAAACTAGTTCATATCTTACCTGTCTTCCCTAATTTGTGCCATTCTCTACTGTTTCTCTTTTACTGTGTCTCCCTTTACCAACTGTATCATCAGTTTAAATTAGACTCTTTCATCTGTTGACATATTGCCTTATAACTAATCCTGTGAGATGAGGGGAATGCTTTTTTCTTTCCAATTATATTATACTGCTAATGGATGTAGGTAGGATTCTAGAGGTAGAGAAAAAAAGCAAGTTAATAAATACTTTAGTCCAATAGTCTTAATACTAATTTTCTAAAGTTGCACAGCTCTTCAGAGCTTTCAGAACTGCATGAGCCTCACAACCACACGGCAATGAGAGTAAGAGTAACATCTAGGGCTTCCCTGGTGGTGCAGTGGTTGAGAATCCGCCTGCCAATGCAGGGCACACGGGTTCGAGCGCTGGTCTGGGAAGATCCCACATGCCACGGAACAACTGGGCTCGTGAGCCACAACTACTGAGCCTGCGCGTCTGGAGCCTGTGCTCCGCAACAAGAGAGGCCGCGATAGTGAGAGGCCCGCACACCGCGATGAAGAGTGGCCCCCTCTTGCCGCAACTAGAGAAAGCTCTTGCACAGAAACGAAGACCCAACACAGCCAAAAATAAACAAACAAACAAATAAATAAATAAATACAAAAATAATATCTTATTAAAAAAAAAAAAAAAGAGTAACATCTAGATTCTACAAATGAGGAGATGAAAATCGAAAGAAGTGAAGTCTTTCCAAGGGTTGCACTGCCTGCTAAGAGCCAAACACAAGACTCTGACTTAGCAACGGGATGACACTGGAAAAGTTTCCTAACTTCTCTGAACTTAATTGGTTCTAAGGATTGAACTAATAATGTCCAACACAGAATTCCTTATGCATTAAATGAGATGACACATAAAGTATTTGGCACAATGCCTTGTATATAGTAAGTGCTCAGTAAATGGGGGATACTGTCATTGTTATCAATGCCTCATGAACAGCACATGTTCTTCTTTTTATCCTGGGGCTGGGAGACTATGGTTCATGAGTCAAATCTGACCCACCACTTGTTTCTTAGGGCCTGCAAACTGAGAATGATATTTACATTTTAAAGTGTTTTTTAAAAATCTAAAAAATAATGATTCATGATACATGAAAATATATAAAATTCTAATTTAATTTTCCATAAATATCTTTTATGGGAACACAGACACACCATTTGTTTACATATTGTCTATAGCTGCTTTCTCACTTCAAAGGCATAGTTGAGCAGCCATTATGAATATGAATAGCATATGGCTCACAATACCTAAAATACTTACTCTCTAGTCCTTTAAAGAAAAAGTTTCCCAACCTTTATTCCTAACTATCAAGCTAAAGTTTCTGGATGAGCTCTCCATGAGTCAGGATTTCTTTTCCTTTCTGCCTTAGGTATGTATCTATTCATTTTACCTCTTATTTATAAGAAAATAAGGAGAAACGATGCCAAAGGGAAGACTAAACAATTTGCTCTTATTAGGGAAAGTTTTGAAGGCCTGTGATATCCTCTTTGTCATTTGTTTTTATCCCAACTCCTCCCTCCTTTTGTCTCAGAGAGGAGGGTGGGGGCAGAAAGAAAGAAATTAGGCCAGCTGAAGTTCCAGTTAATCAGCTGATAACACAGGGGCCCGATAGACTTTCCTCCTGCGGCCAATCTGGAATCCAAGAAAGGTAACAGCAGAAGCAACACAATGCAGCTAAATGCAGTGTCAACAACAGTCTTCGAACCACTTCATCTTCAGTCAATTCTCATTGCCCACTAAACAAAGAAATAAAGAATAAATCAAATAATATCAGTTAAGAGCCTGCCATAGGTTTTGCCATTTGAAAGAAATGCTAGAGTTATCATTCCACTTTACAGCCAGACACAGTCCAAAGCAGATATCTTGAGAGTCTACTTGTGCTTAACACTGTTTTAGAAACTCTGTCTAGGCTTTAAAATAAGGAAAAAATGAGAGCATTTTACTAATAACCCATGAACTTCTTTTCCCCTCCTGTTTGGCTGGAAGCTGTGTATATGATTGTGTTTGATGCAAAAGGTATCCTTTGCTAAAAATGCCTCAAGGTACATCTAGCCTATAAAGGCTGTGGATAAGTGATGGCTCAAACAGAAAAGGGAAACAAAAACTAATGGAACTACTGAAGTGGGGTTTTAAGTCTCCCTAGCCTTTTCTCTGAAAATAAAGGATGTGGACGTTACTAAGTGGGACTATGTATATTCAGACAGACTCAACATGTGCACACAACACAAACACATGAATATTGTATTCTCTTAACGTTATCATATTTAAAAGCTGATTGGCTGTGGCTGAAATTAATTTACAAGCACTGCAAACACCTCTGTGGTATCTCTTAGAAAAAGGAATTGAGACAATAAAAATAGGATGTTTAAACTCAATGTTCTTGCTACATTTAATGTGTCTCCCACAACTCAAACCATGCTCCACTGACAACTTCATCCATTCACATCTTCTAATGACTAACACATATAGAAGGATCTGTCCTTCATACGTGTTCCTAGATAGGTTATCAAACTAGGTTTTGAACATTTTCTCAAAATGGTTTGAGCCCTTAACTCAGTGAAAGCACATTAGAAATACAGTACTTCAAGATAAGAAATAAGATAATCAGTAGCTATAATACTGTGCATAAAAGCAACAGCACTTAAGGAAGTTTGTATTTTGTTTTTTCTTGGGATAAACCAACTGTGAGGTCTCATTCACTGTAAGAAACACAATTTCTCACTTAGGCAGAAGCTGCCAAACTCAAAGATAGTCAGAGTTCCTACTGTCTTCATCTTTCTAACTCTGCAAAGTGACTCAAAAAACATTGTCTCTCTTATTGTGTATAGGTTTACTGAATTCATGAGAGACAAATATACAAATTCTTTCCCAATAAAGCTATTCCCAGGAGAGGGACTTCCCTGGCAGTACAGGGGTTAAGACTCTGTGCTCCCAATGCAGCGGGCACAGGTTTGATCCCTGGTCAGTGAACTAAGATCCTGCATGCCACATGGTGCAGCCAAAAGAAAAGAAAAAAAAAAGCGCTCTTCCCAGGAGAAAATGACCCATCTGGTGTTTACAGCACCCGAATGGGTGCCATTATTGAGCTTCAAGCCTGATGTTTCCAAAGCAGAACTTATTCTGTTTTCTCCTTTGACCTGGATATCCACTCCTGACTTCACATTTTCCATTCCTGTTAATGCCTTTATCATCCTCCCAATCATCCCCTTGGCCCTGCAAAAGTGGCTGCAATACCTTTGATTCCATGACCTTAATATCTCTTCCATCCTTCCCCTCTTTAGTTCAACTCCAGAATTCCACCTCCCTGCTTCCTAGTTCAAGTTTCCATGATCACTTCTGGCCAGGAATATTGCAATCACCTTCTAACTTGTCTTCCCACTTCTTGTTTCTGCCCCTGTAAGCCACTCCCAAAGCAGCTGAGCTTTGGCAATAGTGCAGCAGTGACTCCTGATCAAAACCTTCAGTGAATCCCCAGTGCCTACAAAGAAGTGCAAACTCCTTAGCTATGTTCATTATTCTTTTTTATTATTATTATTATTTCCACTCCTGTTCATGTTTATTAATCTGCATGGTGACTTAGATGATCTAAACACTGGGGGAACATCTCAAAAAGACACCTTTTTTTGGGAGTGCCAAGTATATTTAATGTATTACTCCTAATCTGTAGAGTTACCCTATAAGACATGCATCTCATCCCCATTTTATGGACAGAAAGAATAAGCTCAGAAAAATATGCTGACTTTCCCATTGCCCTTAGCCCCTGGTATAATACCTTCTATATACTCAATATTATTTACATAGTTATTAAATAAGTAATTGTTTCCTCTTCTCCTCTGTATCTTTTGATAATAATCTTAAAGCACATGACACTATAGCTTTTTTGTTAAATTCTTCATCCACAGATAAAATGGCTTTTGATTAACTATTAGAACTCATCTTGTGCCAGGTTCACATGGAAGAGGTGCCACCTTCGCTGGGGTCCAAACCCTCTTGATTCAAGACAAAGATGGCACTTCATTAGCCTATATGGTAATTACAGGCCCCTTTTCTAATGTACAAGAACCAGTGAAGGAAATATAATTTGTTTTACTTTTCAGTTTTATTCTACTCTAGCTGCCTGATTGAAATGGAAATCCTCAGAATAAACATTTAAAACTATAATAGGTCAGAATATCAAGGACTCTCTCACCATCTTCACTCAATTTGAAAAAGGAAAAGATCATTTTGTACAATGTTAAGTAGTATATTATTACCTCTGGCCAGGAAGACTGCAATAATTTCTAAATCTGTCCTGCCGTCTCTTATAGAAGGAGTACTGATGTCATGCAACAGTCTTTCTTTGTAAGGATATTTTGATCAAGATGAATTCCATAAATATTAATTTACAGAAGATACCACTGAAATTACAGGTAGATGGTAACTATTTACAAAATCAGTATGATTTTCTGAAGATTTATTTTTTTATTCCTTGCTAAATTATTCATATTGTCCTTAAAATACCTATATGTGTAAAATTACACTTAAATCATATATTTTGAATTTAGTAGAGTACATAAAGTTATATAAAAATGTATTAATTTGTTTACTTCTTAAAGCATTTTATATTCTCTGATTTTTTAATCTTTTTGAATGTTTATGTGAGCAAAGATTTAAAATTTTAAGACATTTAAAATGGCTGAACAGGGTGTAAAAACTGAGAAACCAGAACACAGATCTTATAAAACATTAATGGAAAAATTGAATAACATAAAAACAGAAATAAAGTTCTTCCCCAACATCAAAGAAAGAAAAGAATGAATATAAATCAGATGAAGAGAAAAAGAATCACACAGAAGTTCCTACCTACCTACTGGGTGTGACTAATCAACATGTTGTAATCAAGGAGGTAAAGCTCAGCATAGGAAATATTTATTACAGCTTTCAGAAGAGCAATGCAAACTACTGGGACAAGCATGGGACACTGAAATAAGCAGAATACATTATACAAACACATAGTAAGAGACAGAATGGCATAATGTAACTCCCTGTACAGCCTCTTGATCTAAAAATGGTCCGTGAGCATTACTGCAATGCCTGAGTGTTTAAATTTAAGGTTGTAGTAGTACAAAGTTGCACAAAAGAGAAAGTTCATAAATTATTTGTTAACCTTGAGATCAAGACAGATCTAGTGATATGATTTCTTTATTTTAAATGTAATTTCTTACCTTTGTTCTATTTGTTCTGAGGAACTACACAAGATACGCAGGAAAAGTGAGACACTAGGGACACCAGCTCAGGACTTGGTACATGGTAATGTTCATTGACATAGAAAGCTCCCGAATGGTCTGAGGAATAACAGTGTGTTTAGAGCAGACACTCAGGAGCAGGGTCTAGAGTTCAATGCCATTGGAACAATGTGAGAAGCTATCTTCAGAGCCCACTCAAGCTGGAAACTCTCTTTACCAGTCAAAAGGAGTTGGATGCACTATACCTATTCCCACAACCCCAGTGGATGATACTGGGATGGTCTGACATGGAGGAGAACCACGCAGACATAAAAGGTGAATGTGTGGACAAAGCATGAGCTTCTTAGAATCCTGAGGGAGAAGAATGGATCTAAGTGCCGAGGTTAAGCCCAGATTTGTAACTGATAAAGACACTACATAGATAAGATGACTGCAGAGCCAGAGGAATTCCTCTGGGTAGTGATAAAGGCCCCAGTTCAAGCAACAGAGTGTGCCAACCCAGGTGGTATACACTGAGGAATTTACCGGAACTACACCTTCCATCTTCTTAATGAGGGGGGGTAAGAGGTTAATAGCAGACACAGCTCTACAGACACACGTGGACACAAACAAACACACCCACAGACATACACACATCTGATCTTTCAGTTATGTGTAATTACACTAAGTGTGTATTACTAATCTGCAATATGGATTATGGCTCTTGGTTCATCCTTTTCAGGGTCCCCACATACAGCAATACAATTTATGGTCTGCACAAAGGCATGTGGTAGAACGGGTGACAGTGAGTCTGAAATCCAACTTTCCTTCCTTTCACCAAGCCAGTGGTCATAGCCAGTTGTCCTGGCCTGGGTTACCAGAGCAAAGGAGAAAGGCGTGTCTTTCTAAATAGCCTTCTAGCCCTTTGTGTGATTTATAAAAATACTACCAATGGGCTAATGGCAGCTATGATCCTTTCTGAATTTTATAAGGCTCAAATTAGGGAATGCCTCCAGGGCATATATTAAATGTATATTCGAACCAAGTTGCCATTGACTGACAGACTCTGTGCAGCCAGGATTCTGTCTGTGGCTGAGGTACCAGACCAGCTAAGCAACATGTCTCATCATATTGTAAAAGGTGCTTATGTCTATCTAGGCAACTAACATGGGAGTAGTAGTAATAATAATAATAATAATAATAAAATTATAATATGAAACTCTAAAATTACAAGAAATTGTAATTTTGTATGCTCCTGACAATATCATATGAGTGCCCACTCGGAGCCTGTGTGAAACTAGGAACTAGGCATGCTATGATCTGGGTGTGCACCCACCACCCCAAATGTTCTTATTTTGTCAAGTCCCTGATGGTGCCATTCTTACCTCCTCAAATATCTGGAACCCTTATCACCAAGTGAGTCAGTTTTATTTTTATAAAGAGAAGCAGCTGGATATACTTTGTCCCCTGAAGGTCCTTTGGAGACATAATATGTCTGGACACATATTTTCTCTTTAAGGATGATGGCAGGGAAAGTGCAGTTTTTAAACCAAATGGAGAGGACTTCTTACAATGAAACTTCAAGCACTATGGCACATGAGTGGGAATCTTTGTGGGTAAAAGGTTTATTCTCTCCCACCCTCACTGGTCCTTTGCCCTTACAAAACCCTAAGTAGACAAATTGCTAATTTCCTCATGCTGATTTTTAATCAGAATACACTAAGGCACTTTGACCTCTCCAAGCCTTTCGGAATTCTGTTATTTCTACCCAGAATGCCCTTCTCTCCCTCCTCTTTCCCGCCTGAAAAACTGCTTACATGTTACCTGCTTACATGTTACCTCTTTTCTAGCTTATTCTGCTTCTCCTCAGACCACCTCCAGGCTTAATGGCTTCTCCCTCCCTCACCCTCTTCCCTCACCTTCCTCACCTGTATTCACATAGCACTTTATAAATATGTTAGTATACTACTTATTGATTTATAACTCTTTATCTCTCGGTCAATCCTCCCAGCTGGATAGCTCTTTGCAAACTGGGATACTATCTTTTTAATCTTTGTTACAGACAGTGTGCTAGATAGTAGAGAAATATTTATTGCAATGAAACATATACACTATTAAAATGTTATTCTTTTATATTTATATTTTGGTGATATTTTTCTTTGCATATTGCCATTTCACCTGGATCCTCAGGTAAAGACCCAAAAAAATAAAGAAAATTAAGACTTGGACCCAGGCATGAAATAAACTGTGTGACTCTGAACAAATCTCCCACTTCTCTGTCTGCAGTTTCCTTATCAGTAAAGTCAGGGATTGGTCTAGAACGGGGTTTCTCAACCTTGGCATTCTTGACATTGTGGGAGAGATCATTCTGTTTGTGGAAAGGAGTGAGAGGCAACTGTTCAGTGCCCTAAGAATGTTTAGCACATTCCTGGCCAATATTCACCAGATGTTAGTAGCACTCACCCAGATGTATCCGTCAAAACATATATACACTACTATATATAAAATAATCAACAAGGCCCTACTGTATAGCACAAAGAACTCTACTCAATATTCCATAATAACCTATGGGGGAAAAGAATTTGAAAAAGAATGGGTATATGTATAACTGAATCACTTTGCTGTACACCTGAAACACAACATTGTTAATCAAATATGCTCCCATATAAAATAAAAATTAAAAAAAAAGAAGCTTTCCAGAAAGGCCAGGGCTCTCAAGTGCCCTCCAATGTAAAATAAAAATTAAATTAAAAAAATGTCTCTAGACATTGACAAATGTCCCCTTCCCCCCCCCATGGTGGGGGGGGGGGCATTAAGACCACCCCAGGTTGAAAACCACTGGTCTAGACTAGAGGTTTTCCATACTTTTGAGCATGAGACTCCTTTTTCCTAAAGAAATATCACCCATTGTATAAAGAAATAACATAAACTGTAGGGCTCTGCTTGAAAGGGGTAGAGAGAGCACTGTTGAAAATCCTCTAATTTCTATGATTTTCTGATTTTAAAGAAGCACAAGTGAATACACCCAAAACATATTCCAGATGCTGCTTTCCATTTACTCCAAGATATTTACCATTAAACACTGAGATTTGGAAAAATCAAGTTGAATTTATGCACCAAAGTTAAACATCAGCCATAAATGGTAGATGTTGGTATCAAAATATTTTTTCTTTAATCCACAGAAGGGATTCCCCTGCTACGGTCACAGTACAGTAAGAAAAGCAGTCAAATGTCTTTGGTATTAAGAAAATGTTACTAATTCATACAAATAACATACATTAGGCAATGAACTTTTTAAAGACAGACCCAAATAAGGGTTACACATCTCCACTTAAGAACTGTTTTTTATGTGTGTGACAAATATTGAAATGATTCCTATTACATAATAGTTGCTTGATGTTAAGGGTACAATGATGAACACACATGTATACATGTATACGTGTGTGTATGTATATTCCTACGTATATATTTGTGTGCCCATATGTCGCATATAACTTATTTTACCGAGTATGTATCAACTTTCTATTAACTATGAACTTAATTAAAATGTGACCTAAAGTTGATGACTTATTAATTTTAAAACAAAATTATATATATAAACATACAATGGAATTATTACCAGGTACACATATATCCATTCATTCACTAGAATATAAAATACCTTGTATAAAATATTAGAAGGTTTAAACATTGATTCTTTCTCTGTGTCACCAGAATATGAGAGATTTTACTGAAAAGTTTTTTAAAATGTTTGCTAATACTTAAAAGTAGGTTCTAAATTTAAAAATTAGCCCACATTCAAATCAATACAAATATTCAGTTCAAACTTACCCCCGTGTTTAATAATTCTGAAGAACAAGAATTAAAGATTAACATAAAACAGCAGGACTGTCAGATGTACCTAATCTGTAGGCAGTAGATAAAAAATTCTGAAAGGAGAGTTCAATTTAAAATTCTAACAGTAAAAAAAGCAAAGGAAATACTAACACTGGGACCCACATTAAATTTCTCTCTATTCTATGGTGACCCAGAGCAAATAAGTAGTTATTAGGAGGAAGGATTTCATTTTCCAAAGGTAAGCAATAAGGCAAAATTCAGAAATGTTAACACAAAAGATGAAACTGCATGACCCATCTCTTTAACTGACTGTCACCACCTTATTCCAATTTTGAAAACAACTAATAATCAGTTATGCTCTTTTAAGCTACTCATAGCAAGTAACAGTTTTTTGAACCACTGCCTTTCTGTGTTTTCAACCTGATGTTTAATCCTTGGGTAAGCAATGTTTCAAAATAGACAGGCAGATTAGAACTCACTCACCTGTCAAATGTAGCAGAAAATAGCCTCTCTGCTGAGTTGGAGAAACATGCATTGTCCCCACAGAGCTATAACAAGCTCTCCAGATTTCTCTTCAATGTTTAGAATCCAGATGTCTGGTCACAGCTGTTCTCAGTCTGTTACACTGCTTTTATTTCACCAATGCTTCCTCTGAATGGAGTGTTTCCTCTAAAGGTAACCACTTGACCAGTGATACCCACTGACCTCTGCTGTGTGTGTGTGTGTGTGTGTGTGTGTGTGTGTGTGTGTGCATGTGCACAGGGTTGGGTAACACAAAGAGGACCCCATTTCTTTAGGACTCACCATTTAACATCACAATTGAATGAATAATTTAAGACTCAGAAGCAGAGGTAAAGTGAGGGTCTAAAATAGGTAACACTGGTAATTCCCTGGCAGTCTAGTGGTTAGGCCTCAGAGCTTTCACTGCTGGGGCCCGGCTTCGATTGCTGATTGGGGAAATAAGATCCTGCAAGCCGCATGGCACAGCCAATAAGTAAATAAGTAAGTAAAATGGGTAACACGGATTCCTAGCCCCACTTTCAAATGGGAAACCACTCATTTTTGATAAGTCCTATATTATGAAAGGGGCAATCTATGAATGCTATAATTAGACTACTAACTTACAAAACTCCAGAAACAGTCTAAGAGATAACAAAATTACTGTAGATAAAAGTGCTTCCCCAGAAAGCTAAGGCAAGAAAACATGAAAGGAAGAGAATTAGCTAAGATTCAAATTAAAAAAAAAAAAACAAAAAAAAACTGAGGCACTTACAACCCTTTGGTTACTTCCCATTCTTTCGAATAAAAATTGAAAACCCTTCATGTGAAATTCATGATCTGACTCCATACCAACCATCTCATCACTCATCTCCCCTCTCATCCTTTACAGCAGGAGTCAGAAAACTTGTTCTGTGAAGGCCAGGTAGTAAATATTTTAGGCTCTGTAGACCATATTTCCTTCCATATGCAACTACTCAGCTCTGCTGTTTTAGCATGAGTGCAGTCTTAGGCAATATGGTAAAAATAAGAATATGGCTGTGTTCTAATACAACTATATTTATGGGCACTAAAATGTGAATGTCATATAATTTTCATGTGTCATAGAATATAGTTCATCTTTAAATTTTTTTTAACCATTCAAAAATGTAAAAACAGGGGAGCCATAAAGAAATAGATAGTGGTCTGCATTTGGTCCACAGCCATAGTTTGCCCACCTAGGCATCTCTACAGCCTCCAGTTCGCTAAGTCAGTAGTCTATCATTCCATAGATTAAAATACTTTGAGGACTCCACACATGCTATGCTCTTTTGGGCATCAAAGGCATTGTACTTGTTCCTTCTCTTGCAATACTCTCACCACATCCTTCTTTGACAAACTAATTTCTGCATACCCTTCACTTTTCAATTTCTCTGACATGTCTTCCTGAGTCCCTCATGTCTGGGCTTGATCCCCCTTCTATATGCCCTGTGACACACTAGACTTTTACATCACAGGACTAGTGACATTGTGCCTGGTCCTAGACCCAATACAAGTTGATCTGAATTGCTATCCAGTATATCTCCTGTGCCCAGGCACTAAATGGGTGCTCAGTAAATACCGATTGAATAAATGGCTGAAGGTAAGATCTGAAGAACATTAGGATGACAAGTTGACCTAGGTTAGACTAGCCATTGGGGTGTTGGAAGACTTTCTGTAAAGACAAGTTTGGATGAATAAATAGCTATTTGGATGCAGTAGTATGGCACAGTGATTAAGAGAATAGGTCCTGACATCAAACCTGCTTGAGCTCTGTGTGACCCTTGGCAAGTGGTCAGAGTGTTCTATAACGCAATTTTCTCATTTGGGGGATGCAAATGGTACAATTTCATAAAAATGGAATGTGCTCACACTAGTGGAACATAGTGCTTGACACACAACAGGCTATCAATAAAACATATCTATCATTAGTACTGGTATCAGGCAGAAAGGAATCTAACCTCAAGGACTCTAAGGACTAAAAATGAGAGCCTGTATTTTATTTTTCATCAATAAATTTATTGCCTCGCTGCACACACAAAAAAAGTGTCCAGTAGAACCAATCTGATTTGAAAGATTGGAATAAATAATAGAAAACGGATTTATCCTTAGAGCTAGAGTCCACAGATACCCAATACATCTAGAATTACATCTCTATATGTAGAGAGATAAGGAGGCAGAGTCAGGTTTCTCACATGCACTAATATATTGCAAGTGGCTGACTGAAGGTGCAGGGCTCATGACTGAGTTGGACAGCTTTGCCAACTGCCAAGAGATAAGAAGGAAGGCGACCTTCTCCTTAACACAGCCTAAACCTCCCGCCACCAAATCTGTTACCTCCATTCCATAGGAGGTGGCAGTAGACAAGGGCAGTGACAAACACAGGGTGCTTTGGATGGAAAGTGTCCTTAATATTTTACCATGGTGTTTCACAGGCCTTGCCACCTTTTACTCATTTCTGTAGCATCTCAATCTTTCTGCCCTTATTTTCCATTCTAAGGAGGGCATACAGCAAGGTTGTCCATAGGTCACTTACTCCCAGAAGTTCAGGTGAAGCCCCCATTGCTGATTTTGGGCAAGAAGTGACTGGAGATGGCCAGCTCTGTATGATGACTGACTACTGACACCTGGCTCCCCTGGCAGCCCCACTGTCTTATAAGCCCCATCCCTCTCTCCTTCTTGGGCTGAACAGAACAGAATGGTATCAGCATCAGAAGTGCTATGGGGTTAAATCATAGTATTCCTGTAGGCCATAGGGAATAAAAAATGCAATTCTTATTGTGAAAATTTTAAAATAGTTTTTATGATGAGTATAATACTATCTATAATACTATGATAATTACTGCACAGATGTTACATACATAACCAGCTACACTGAAATTCTTGCTAGCAAGATTCCTTGTTACCACTGTAAAGAGATATAAGTTGATTACTGAATACATGTGAATAAAAAAAGAATTTTGTAAAGTTGGCTCAGTATGGAAATATCCCTAGGATTTTCTAGGTTCGGTAGGTGGAAAGATTTATTTTTCTCTGAAGGAAGTAACTTTTTTTTGAAGGATGAGTCCTGTGGTGTGTATTGGAGGGGTTTGGCTTTTTAAAAAATCTTGTATTTGTTGTAACTGTTCATATCTTTTCTGTGTTGAATTCATTATTCCCATGGTACTGGCCTTTTAAACTACGTGCCTCTGAGTCTTTCAATTTATAAATATGTTATCTTCATAAATATTGTAAAAACAACAAAAAAGTAAAAACTACTAGTATGCTATGAATGTGGATTATTGTATAGATTTTTGTATATAGATGTTTGGTCTTGAATTAAAAATATATTTCAATATAATGTTGTTTACAATTATAAGCTAACATTTATTGAACCCTTACTTTCTCTGTCTCTCTTTCTCTCTCCAATTTATTTCTTAGAATAAAAACAATGAGTTATGTGATTTTATTATCCTCATCTTACACATGAAGCAATAGGAACAGAAAAGGGAAATAACTAACCCAAAGTCATAGACAAGGTAAATGGCAGATCTCATTAATGATCAAGTATATCAAATTTCTAAGATTTACTAATTTTATTCACTATTTATTATGATTTTAATCAGGAAAACTTATAAACATTACCTTGTCACTATGTCCTACAGGTATATTAGAAAGGTGGTTTTTGTAGGTTTTTGGTATATTAGTATACTAATTTTTTAGTATATTTAGTATGTTAGTATAGTTAGTAGTATATTTTTCAGTATGAATTTTATTTAAGGTACAGAGTCAAATCACAGTCAAATGAGTGCAGAAAATGTATCTGTTCACTTAAAATTCTATTCACTACTCAATTTATAACATAGGAGGATCAAATAGAATATTTTCTACTAATTTTTGATAAATCTTGACAAATGCACACTCAAAAATGTGACAGCCTACTGGAAAATTGCCCTTTACCACAGTATTGCTGAGAAAAATATCCTCAGAGTGTCTTTTTAGCCAGTCTGTTCTCAGCTTCTTTCTCCAAAAAGAAGATTGTGTTTATCAGGACCAAAGCGTAAAATAAGCTACATTTATCTGAAGACCACATACACATGATGCATGAGCACACACACTCACATATGCACATACAGGTACACACATGCACACACACATGCACATGTCCCCTATTAGTATCTTGCTCTTTGCTTCTTGCTTCCTACCTCATTCCCAAAGAACTATGTACTCAGTAAACTATAAAATAATCCTTACTAATACATTGGGAGTGAATTACTCAAACATTTTTCTTCCAAAAAGGGGCAAATTTAGCTTGACCTATGAAATGGACACTACCTCTATACCAAACAATTATATTTCATTTATGATCATTTGAAAATTCACTTTTACCCAATGAAAATATTACGTCTTGCAGTTCACACTTTGTGTTGCTATTTAAAATTTTAAACAGAGATGAAACTCCAAATGGTACCATACAATGAAATCACTGAAGTAACTGAAATTCTATTTCTGCATCTTATTTATTGCTATACTTCCAATTTACTTTTTAAATGCAAGAATATATAGTACTACAGGTTCTAGAGACACAAACTACATCTTAAGACAACTTGAAAAATTCCAAACTGGTAAGAACTTAAAAATTACTCTTGAATTGAACACATAGTCTACAAACCAAGTGTATAGTAGGGAGTTATCCAGATTAGCTCCTATATGATACATTATACCTAAAATATAAAAGATACTAATTTGAAGTTAATATATGTATTATTATAACTCAACTGTAACCACAGAATCTTTTCAGAACTTCCACCAAAAAAAAGTTTCTTGGGGAGGAATATTTTATCACTTAAGACTGTTGAGAATTGATATAACATGGTAATAACAAAAAGTCAACAATTTTGTATGGTTTTATCATTGTTTTTAAATTCTCTAGATTACACTCCCTTCTTGCTGGTAGCTGGGGTACTCCAACCACCATCCTCTTGATGCACCACTGAGTCAAGAGAAAATCTGTTTGGTGAGTTTCAACTGAAATATCATGTGAATGTGATGTATAACTTGTAAATTAGTATACCTAGGCAAGGTACTAATTTGTTTTAACAATGTGCTCTGGAAGACTGAAAGGGCCTGTTCACAAAAGAATGCTTCACTATTGACAACGTTTCAGATGACTTCAAGGAGGAGGAGATGTGCTTGAGAATGAGGTCTAGTCTGGCACTCTTGGCTTTATACCAAAAAGAGATACATCCATAAAGTCAGGCAAGGGGGTCTGCAATGTGATCAAACACAAGTTACACATGAGAAAATTATCCTAGTATATTCTTTGCAACACTTTTGAAAAGGCAACTCAAAGATGTAGTTTCTAGTTACATATGCTAGATATCCAGGAAACTGTAAGGAACTGAACTTGACTGGTTGTGTTGACAGAGTGTCAGAACTGCAGGCAGTTGCCAGAAGAAAATGTGGGAGTATAATATGCAAGAAATGGAGGTGCATCACTGATTCTTTTTAATGCATGGAAGTTTACAGTAGCAGTGATTGACTTCAGACTCTAGTTCTACAAAGTTTGTCAGGAGGGGCACTGCATAACTGTTGGGAAACTATTTTCACACTCCAATTAAGCTAACATCTTGGTGAGTCTAGATTTTTAAAATTAGGTTTCAGATGAAACTCGCTAAATTCTATTTAAATTGTTCAGACATATTGATATATCACTCTGCTCTAAAAATGACTAAGAATTCACCAAAGGCTATGTGGCCTTGGGCAAACCAGTTCTCTCTGGCCCTAAATTTCCTCCTGTGTAAAATGAGAGTTTAGACTTGATCATCTCTGACCTTTCAACTCTATAATTTTAGATCTATGATCTGATATATAAAACAGCTTAGGAAAGATAGCAATTAACTTCTCTTGAGTGCTTGTCTCACCTGAAAGAAATCTGAGCTCTGTTAAAACCTGCTTTTCTTAGTTCAAAGACCATATTGACTTGCCAAAATTAAGTTATATAAGAATAAAGTCTTCCTACAAAAGGCAATTCCAAGGATTTAAGTTTGATTCCAGGATTATTTCAAATTATTCAGGTCAGTATACTAAAGTGTGGTCAAGATGACAACTCTGCCCTAACCGCAAATACTTGTAAATGAGTGTGAAAGAATCCATGACCTTCAAAACCTAACAGAATTGAGCTTAGCAGTTGTTAAAATTCTAAATGTATTCAATGTTTTTCCAAAGGCAGTATTTCCTTTAAAAAAGGCAATGTAGAAAAAGCTTTTCTTATTTTGCCTAAATTACCAAACAAAGAAGTAAGGCATGGTTTAATACAGCACTGGAGATCCTACCATATGATGCTGCTTTAGGCAGATATAAAATGGGTAATTTTTCTTAAACAACAACAGACGGCTTGTGTTTTATTTCTTGAGTTTACCATGAATCACTATAGAATTCACAGCAAAGTAAATGAGAATGTGTTCCTTTCTTGACTCCCTGCCATTGTTAATTCCCTATTTCTTAAAGGTAGAATGAGTTTTAAGAAAGCCATGTGTTGTCAACAGTACTTCCTATTAAAATTCCCTTTAGTTCTTTATGTGGCGACATGATAGAATTCAGAACAATGACTGATTTAAATTGATACAGCAGAAAAACAGTCTTCCCAAAAAAGTCCTCACTAACATCCAGCACTCATATAATCACTAGATATGCTTTGAGGTTTATAATTACTTCTCTGACACCCTCTATTCACATGTGAAATCATTTCTCAATGTAAGAGAACAGAAATGAGGCTTAAATACTAGTCTTTATAGAATACAGAGTTATTCTAAGGGTTGACCAAAAAAGTGCAATACACTCCTCACCCTATCTCAGTTAAAAATAAATTCTTCTAAAACATAGAGCTGGAAATTTGTTGCAATGATAATGCTGTCCAAACAACCAACAACAGAAAATTAAATGGTTGAATATTTTCTTTCATAATATATTTTTTTCTTTGTTTTATAGTCTAAACATTTTTTCTTTGTGTACCTTAGTTAGCGTAAAATACTTCATGAATAGCTTTCCTGACTCACAGCCACTTAATGTCTTCCTTAAAACTGAATCTATAGAATTGAAGTTTTAAGTGTAATATTTCTAAGTGAGGCGATTTGACAGCATTATAAAAAACATTAAGTTTGTGGTTGCTGTGAGGTTGTCTGATTTCTGATTTCTGTCGTCTAATTTCTCCCAACAGGTAGAGGAAGCCTGTCCATATTTTTGAATAATGTTCTCCAAAATTTATTACTATTTAGGTTATTCATATTGGTACATGAAAACTTTATATGAATGATATTATAATATCTAGAAAAACCACTGCCCTCAATTTTTCCTAAGCTCGCCACATTGATCCCATCAGAAAATATCCATAACCACAAACCTCAAATGGTCCCTTAGGGATGCCCTAAAATCCCACTCTCATTATCACAATGATTACTTCATATCTTTTCCTCAAACCAGTTCTATCTTCTCCTACTTCATTCTCAGTTGATAACCACCTCGTCTCTTCTTTAATATTTCTGGGAAAAACAGAAGTGATGAGAAGATGACATACATACCCCACCATCACCTCTACCCACCACTTGCCCCTATACCTTGGACTCTGACTTTCCTCCTGTGGAACTACCCTCCTGATAAAGTTCCCATGTTTCCACCGAATGCTAATAAACAGCTTTGTTTTCTCACTTGAACCAACCCATCTTGACTATTCAAAGACATTGTCCCTGCAATTGTATCACTCTCTCTTGGAATCATCAATTTTTTTCTCTCTTCCGAATCATCCCCATTGGTGTAAAAACATAGTGTGTTCACTGACATTGGCAGCTTAATTTTAAATTAATTTTTAAAAAGCAGATGAAATGAATGGGTAAATGAATAGGTGTACAATAAAGCAAATGCAGCAAAATACATAGAATCTAGGTAGTATGGTTATGAACACTGAACTGTTACATTCTTTCAACTCTTCTGTATGTTGGAAAAATTCCACAATAAAATATTATAAAAAATCATAGTCTAATTTCTCACAACGTAAAAAAAAAAATTCTCATCTACTTCTAGTACCACTTATTTCTTTGTTTCCCCCACTCCTACAAAGTATTGCCTAAATGTTTTGACTTTGATTTCACTTCATTGTAAAAGGTTTATATAAGGGGATAGCATGGGATGTCTTTCCATTGCTAATGTCCAAACATTCTGTATCTTTATAATCAAATCATATCTCATAGATATCTTACTGGCTTCTTTTTGGATCCAGCCTGAAAATATTTGTCTTTTAATTGGAGTACTTAGTCTGTTTACATTAAATGACTACTGTTATACCATTACTAATATATATCTTAGTATTTCTCTATGTAGTAGACTGCATGTGATCATCTCCATGGTACACACTAAGAGGGTAGTGAAATAACATATAGCTAACAAGCTGACAGCAATAATTGACTAAAAATAGTTAAATAATATAAAAGAAAGCAAGGGGGAAAAAACATAGGACAAATCGCTACTTTTACCACAATCTGGACAATGCAACAATCTTAGACTAGTTAACTTCTATTTACTGCTGATTCTATCCTCACGCATGTGTATGTGTATGTGTATGTGTGTATGTTATGTGTGTGTGTCTATGTGTCATATATTTAATTATTTTCATGTTTCACCTCAAAAGACATTATTATTATAGTTTTACATAGTCAACATTCATTTGGATTTACCCACATATTTACTCTTTGTTCCACATTCTTTTCTTTACCTCTATGCTTCCATCCAAGCTCATTTTCCTGCACGAAGAACGCTCAAGTAATTTCCTTAAATGTGGATCTGCTGGTGATAAATTCTCAATTTTTGTTTACATGAAAATGCATTTATTTCAACTTTATTTTTGAATAATGTCTTGCCTGGATAAAAATTATAGGATAGCAGTTTCTTTCAGTACTCTGATTAGTTCATTCCATTAATTTTGGCTATCATTGTCACTAGCTAAAAGTCAGTTGTCTCTTATTTTGAGGTAAAAGTTATCTCTCTTTTTAAGGTAACATGTCTTTTTCCTCTGAGTGCTCTGAAAATTTCCTCTTTGATTTTTGATGTTTTCTTAGGAAATAACTACGTGCAATTTTCTTGAAGTGCATGGCACTTTTGAATCTGAGCAGTAATGTCTTTCATCAGTCTTGGAAAACTCTTAATTATATATCAGCTTTCATGTTTTTCAACCTCTTGTCTCTGTATATTTTATTCTGGATATTAATTCTGACTTATCTTTCAGTTCACAAATTCTTTCTTCAGGTTTGTCGAATCTGCCTGCTACTAAAGCTATTAACTAAAGCTACTGAATTCATTTCAGTTATTGTAGCTTTCAATTATAAAATTTCTATTTTATTATTTTTTATAGCTCCCTCTATCTTGCCATTTAATTTCCTGAACACATTAACTTACAGAACTTTAATATCCCTGTTTGATAATTCTAATATTTGCATCTTTTGTGGGCTAATTTTAAATTATATTTTCTCTTTTTTTAGCCAATATTGTTTTTTCATGCCTTGTTATTTTTAATTTAATATCACAACTTGTACTCTATGTACTATATACTTAAATATCAATACTATATTCTTATACACTGTAAAGTAAATAAGAAGTTAGAGATGATGATATCTTCTTCCAGAGAGAAATTAGTTTGGTTGTGGGCAAAATATTATGGTAAAGATAGATCATCTTAATCGAATGAGAGACTGAGCAGATTTAAAACTGGGCTTTAGTCTTTGTAAGATCTGATCCCCACACTTCACCCATTCCAGAGTCCCAGGTAAAAATGTGGGGTACTGTGGCAGATCATAATTTCCAAAGATGGTTCTAACAATCTATGTCCATTTATCTTGATCCTGAGCATGCCTCTGTAACAACCTTATCAATATATTAGAATAGAAATCCTAGCCTGTGACTTTTGACTATAGATCACAAAAATGCCCTGTACTTGTGCCTCTTTTTCTTTGAGATTCTCATTCTTGAAACCCAGCCACAAGGCTACGAGGAAGCCCAAACTAGAAAATTTGGAGATAATAAATGCACAGGCCACATCTTGTGTTTGGGATGACATCCTCAGCCAAGGTTCCAGCTGACAGCCAGCATCAAGTCCTACATATATGTGTGAAGGCTCCTCCTCCTCCAGGCTGTGATTCCAGTCCCCAGACATCACGCTACCCCCAGCCTTTGACTCTTCCCAGCTGAAGCTTCAAACACTATGGAACAAAGACAAGGCACTCTGCTCTAACCTCACAGAATTCATGAACCACAGAATCTCTTAGCATAATAAAATAGTTGTTATGTAGCACTACATCTCAGGTGATTTGCATGCAGCAATAGTAACTGGAACAGGTCCCTTCTAGACCTTTTGTTCCTGAACTTCAATTTCTGTCCCCCGAGACTAGTGAAACTACCAAAAGCTCTTCTCAACCCCTCCTTGCCTTATTCACTGCTTTGTAATTGGCAGATATTCACATTTCTGGATTTTCCCTCTTTCCAAAATCTTGACCCTTCAAGAGCTTGCTCACTTAGTACTTTTCTAGTGGTTTTAATATTTTAGTTATTCTTTTTTGGGAGGGTTCATCTGAAACAATTTAATTCTTCCTTTTTGGGAGCATATGTCAACTCAACCCACGGAATTTTTAATTTAAATCATTATACACACACACTCCCACCTATATTTTTAATTTCTAAAAGGCCTATTTAGGTCACTTTAAATTGTGTTGTTTTTAAAATCTTTTTATTGTTAACATTTTTAAGCCTCTCTTAATTCTTAAAACATATTACAAAAAATTATTTTTTATATTTATGTCTGATAATTCCATTATCTGTAGCTTTTATGAATGTGATTCTCCTGTGCTTTTTGTTTATTCTACTGGCTCTTACTTATGGTATATATTAATAACTTCTTGCCTTAAATACATTATTTCTTGAAATACATCTTAAAAACGTCTTGGAAATTATTTATGCCTTATGTGAAATTTTATATTTCCAGAAAATCTGTTTCTGCCAATTACTTAGTTCACTATCATCCTGGGATCAACTTATATTAAATTCTTCATTTGGGGTTTGACCACACAGATAGCATGAATTCTGGCTGCAAAACTTGTTGAAGGCCAACTCAAGTTTTCAAAGGGAACATTTTTTTTTCCTCCACTCAGTCCCAGGTTAATAAAGACAAGATGGTTTCACTCTTTGTGGATTGAGTTTACTGATAGTTTGCTGTTGTCCTTTGGTATTCCCACTCTAAGAGGGGAGTTCATATTTACCTCTCCATCTCTACCACAAAACAGACTTTATATCATATCTACTCTGGGCTATGCATCCTTCAACAGAAAACGGAAACAAGCCTTGCCACATAACCTAAGGTTGAAATCTAGTTCGGTCACTTATCTTTCAAGCTTGCCATTTTCTCTTCTTTTATTTTTTTTAGCATTTTGGGATTTGTTATTGTTTTCCCAGGTCACAATACGTTTGAAGGATGCTTGTACATTTTGTCTAGCTTTTTAGTTCTATTCATTAAAAGAATCACTCAGATACCCAGCGAACTTTGTACACTCCTTCAAGATGGCAGCCAGGAATCCAGATATATATGTGATTTTTATGTGATAGACTCAGCTAAAAAAGGTATCACACAATGCAAACAAAACAAGGTGGGTTCAGCCATGAGAGATGCCAGTCTGTTCCCTCTGGCCAGTGAAAATGAAAGTGAAAGCTCATTAAGAAAGCATCTGGAAGTGCAAAATATGGGCCCAAATTACGTGTTATGGCGTCTTGCTGCAGCTTAACACTATAAGATCTAAACTATTTTTGTTCTTAACTCAAATTCTCTTTTGTATGCTAATAAACATTGGAGGGCTACTGTGCCCCTAAGACCTTGAAAATGAGGGATACGAGATGACTTTTTGAAAGTTAAACTGAAATTTACCATTTGGATCTGAAGTGAGCCAGGGGCATCACACTGTCCCAGCAGGTTGTCCTTACATTTTATGCACCTAAACCTCTTGATTCCATGCTCACCGAGCAACCTCCTGATTTCCATGTAAGCCTATCTGTGAGCAGAGAATATGTTGATCGTGCTGACAGGACTATTTCTGGTCTGGGTTACAGTAATTTCTCTTGGTAAATCAATAAAGTGATGTCTGGGTCTGATTTGGCTTCCCTTATAGCTTAACTAAAGAGCGACATAAGCTGATTATGTTGACAGGAACATTTCTGCTGGGTGTAACCACTCCGTTTCTCACTTTAAACTAATGGAGTGGCATTTTAGGTGTCTCCCTAGTTCATTCATGAATTTTAATTAGCTCTCAGTCCTGTCTCACTCTAGATGTTGACCAAGTCAGTATTTTTCAAATCCAGATTTCCATGTCATCAGGAACACAATGTACAGTTCCAGGGTATGTGAAAACGGAATAGTACAGGACATTCTCCTGGAACAATATTTAACAGAAACAGTAGGGGAAAAGACAGAGTTTCCTTTTTTATTAAAAGAGCAGATATATTCTACAAAATTTATATTCATCTTAAAACTAAAATTGAGATTCTAAGAAACTTGCCACTTGCTACCAACCATGTGTGCCTCAATCACCAGATGCCCAGGGCTACTTCAGTGGCAAAGTTGGTGAGTCAATGCTTGGAGGACACCATCGAGCACCACTTCACATTCATGTCTTCCACTGGTTGGCTGGTTGGTTGTTTGTTCTTTTTAAATGACTACTATACTTCCTTTTCTGGTTCCTCCTTCTCCTTCCCATTCTGCTGATCAATCTGCTTATAATGTGGAGAAATTCTATTTTGTGTTAATGGTAGACTGAGTTTTTTTTGTTTCTCAGAGTATAACCATTACCCAGTTCAATTAATGAGTAAGAAATAGACTAGAAACTCAATTATCATTACCTACATAAAGTATTTTGTAGCTAGTCTATATGAAAGCCACACTAAGCTATCTTGGAAACATTTATACTTGATTTACTCTCAAGGACTGAGCAAAAAGTTTTCATGTTTCACATGTTCCTCCTTTGGCTCTGGGAATTAGCATGGTAGCTATAAATAAGTCTGGGTTTAGAATAAGGAATAGCATTCAACTATCTCCTTACCCAAACTCTTCAATGATTTCCTCTTGCCTTTAGGATAAAGTTCAATGCCCTCAGCATGGAGTAAAGCATGATCTGTCTCCAGCTCACTTCTCAGAGGCTCATTTCTTGCCCCACCTTGCCCTCAATGTACCTACCTGCCAGATTGAAATTCTTTCAGTTTCCTAATCACTCCATGCTCATTCTCACATCAGGGCCTTGGAATTCCATGTTTCCTCTGCCCTGAACACCCCATCCAGCTATCATCTGATAGTTAACTTCACTCTTCAGATCTCCACCTAGATAGGAAGCCCCTTCCATTCTGCCTTCCATGCTTGGCTTGCATGCCCCTCACTGTAGGACTTCAGTGGTCAGTGCTCTGTGCATGCCCTCTCATTGCATTTTCAATATTTCATTACAAAATCTCTTGTTTGCTTCTCCATATCATTTTATGGACTGCAAGTTAACTACAACACTAATTCCTCTGCATCCTTCAGCTACTTACTCCTTTAGAGCTTTTGGCAGAGGATGCTAACTTCCATCCTTTATCCATTCTTCCTTTCTTCCTTGTTGCACCCACAGTTTAGCTGCGTGTCTGGTTGTCCAATACAGAGTCTATTTCTCAATATCCCCTGTAACTAAATGTGGCCAGGGAATGTGAGTAGAGGGCTTATGTGCAGTTTTCAGGTCATCTCCACAAGGACGCTTATCCTGGATTCTCTGTCCATCTTCTTGATGGCTAGGAAAGGGTGATTGTTTGGAGCTAAACTTGGAAGGCACATGTTGAAGTTGGTATAAATACCCTGCTAAGCCTATACTCCTCAGTTCACATTACTGTGCAGGAGAGAAATAAAATTGTATCTCTTATTTGAGTCATTTAAGACAATCAAATCTCTGTGTTACAGCAGCCAAGAACACAGAGGTCAATTTAGATGTCATTTCTTCAAGGATACTTTCATGTATCTATTACCAGACTATAAATTCCATTAAGACCAGATACTGGATTCATACTTGTTTAATGACACATAAATTAATAAATGAACGAATGACTCCAAGGATCTAGTTATATACCAACCTAATTTATGGATATAATTTCAAAACTTTACAATAAATGGTAGCATAAGTAATTAAGTAGTATCTGTAAAAAATAAATTAGCAGGAATAATATATTTAATTACAGAGTATGAGAACATTTAACATCAGTATATCTATTAATATTATCCCACAAATCAAAGTATAAGGAAAATACAATCACCATAAGGTGAAATCTTGGAGCAAAGGGAGAAAGCAATCCTCTCTCATGAAGTAATGTACTCTCTCCACCATCAACATTAATTGAAGCATCCTCCAGCTCATGAGGAACTGGGCAGGAGAGCTGAGCTCACAGAGCCCAGAAGAAGGACTAGGAAAGAGGTCAGCTCAGGAGGGACAAAGAAAGTAAAACATTTAAAGGAAACTCTGATAAACCTTCAGTCTCACCTATTGACATAAAGTAAAGGAAATGTGTATCTTCATTTCATGGCAAACAAAGCAACATGCACTAATCAATCAGTCATGGACCAAATTCCCTCATGCAATTTATCCAAAACAATTATTGTACTTGTCACTTGTTGCTGTTGTTATTTTTGTTTCTGTTTTCAAATAATTCAATAAAGTGTTGGAAACCTTTATGCAAATAACTCTCATCTTACACACAAAAATAATAGCCAATGATAAATGACTTTGTACTGTATGTCAGAGTATTTGCTAAAAGCAATTTACATATATCATCTCTGAAATCTGTTTAAAAACAATCTAGTAGACCCCTATCATCAGTGTTGATTCATATTATTTTTATTTAACTATTATATATACATGTTAAAATGTAATTACAGTTTTTTAAACTACAATTCATGACCCATTATTGGGTTGCAAAATCAATTTAATGATTTGAGGTCAAACACTTTAAAAAAAATTTTATAGAATAAATTATACTACAATAGGGCAGGGCAGCGGAAAAGAGAGAAAATACCAGAAAGCAGTGCCTGAAGTATGCACAAATGATGTTCCATGGAAAGTTTTATTTTGGTTAAATACACACACACACACACATACACACACACACATATCTCCACCCAAAAACTATATGCCAAAAAGGTTGGAACTGCGTCATTCTTAGGTCCCCTTACTCTTAGTTGCACAGCCAAAAGCCTATTGACCTCACAGTTGTAGCATGCTCTCACTTGCTCTTTATCCTGGCTCCACTATCTCACTCCAACTGTCCAGTCTTGAGCCCCATTGGCTTGTTACACCCTGGATTCAGATTGCCTTCTGTTCTTCAGTGGTTTGAAGTAGGAAAGATTAGCTTTGGGGCAGAGTGCTATGAGGGAGACTTTCCTTCAGTGACACCAAGTTCCATTTCTCTGGGGCGACCTACTGTTCCTCCCCCATATATAAATAGGGATTCAGGCTGTGCATCTGGGACCACAAAGACCCAAATGATTTTTAAATCTTGATTCTAGTTCTCCCACCCACCACACCACGTAAGTTGTTACCTTTGACTGTATGCGTTGGGGGTGTAGGTGCATTTCCCCAAGCACCTGCAGTATCTGCAACCAATGAGGAATCTATCCAGGTGTGTTAATTTCAATTTTAAATTGTCAAAATAATCTTGAGAATGAAGAACACAGCTGGAAGAATCACGTTCCCTGGCTTCAGATTATACTACAAAACTACATCATCAAACCAGCATAGTACTGGCCCAAAAACAGATACATAGATCAAGGGAACAGGATAGAGAGCCCAGAAATAAACCAATGTACTTATGGTCAGATAATCTATGACAACGGAGGCAAGAATATACAATGGAGAAAAGACAGCCTATTCAATAAGTGGTGCTGGGAAAACTTCTACATGTAAAAGAATGAAATTAGAACATTCTCTAACACCATACACAAAAATAAACTCAAAATGGATTAAAGACCAGAATGTAAGATGGGATATTCTAGAGGAAAACATAGGCAGAACACTCTTTGACATAAATCGCAGCAATGTTTTTTTTTTTGGATCCCTCCCCTAAAGTAAAGGAAATAAAAGCAAAAATAACCAAATGGGACTTAAGTAAACTTAAAAACTTTTACACATCAAAGAAAACCATCGACAAAATGAAGACAACCTACTGAATGGGAGAAAACATTTGCAAAGGATATGACTGATAAGGAATTAATATCCAATATATATAAACAGCTCATACAACTCAACATCAAAAAATCAAACAACCCAACTGAAAAATGAGCAGAAGAACTGAATAGATATTTTTCCAAAGAGGAAATGCAGATGGCCAGCAGGCACATGAGAAGATGCTCAACATTGCTAATCATCAGGGAAATGCAAATCAAAACCACAATGAGATATCACCTCACATCTATCAGAATGGCTGTAATCAAAAAGAACACAAATAGCAAATGTTAGCAAGGATGTAGAGAAAAAAGAACCCTCATACACTGTTGGTGGGAATGTAAATTGGTGCAGACACTTTGGAAAACAATATGGAGGTTTCTCAAAAGAGTAAAAATAGAACTACCCTTTGACCCAGCAATTCCACTCCTGGATGTACATCCGAAAGAAACAAAAACACTAATTTGAAAGACACAGGCACCCCAATGTTCATAGTGACATTATTTACAATTGCCAAGATATGGAAGCAACCTGTCAGTCAACAGATGAATGGATAAAAAGATGCCATATATATATATATATGACAGCCATAAAAAAATGAATTTTTATTTATGGCAGCAACATGGTTGGACCGGAGGGCATTATGCTAAGTGAAATAAGTAAGATAGAGAAGGACAAATACTGTATGATATCACTTATAGGTGGAATCTAAAAGATACAACAAACTAGTGAATATAACAAAGAATGAAGCATACTCACAGATATAAAGAATAAAATAGTGATTACCAGTGGGGGGGGAGGGGCAATATATATGTGGAGGAATTGGAGGTGCAAACTACTGGGAGTAAGACAGGCCACAACAGTGTACTGTACAACACGTGGAATATAACCAATATTTTGTAATAACTCTAAATGGAGTGTACCTTTAAAAACTGTATAAAAAATTAAAAATAAATTAAAAATAAATTTTAAAAGCCAGTCCTAGATGGGAGTGACAGAGGTGAATGACAGAAACTGGCATGGCAACATAAGGGTCTCTGGTGAGTGGAGACACATAGCAATTTGGGAGGGAGTCTTCTTGAGAGTAATATGTACCAATGATCTACTTAGCATTATAAAGAGGGAAACTCCTCACATAATCTCCCCAGAGGATGGCTGGAGAACAGTCATATTTGTTACAAACACTACTTCTAAACCAAAGGGGCCAGTAGACATTTTGGTGCTTACAACAACTTGGCATCACAAATTATTTTATCTTTGGCTCCTAAAGACTGATTGCTTGGGCTTCCCTGGTGGCGCAGTGGTTGAGAATCTGCCTGCTAACGCAGGGAACACGGGTTCAAGCCCTGGTCTGGGAAGATCCCACATGCTGCGGAGCAACTGGGCCCGTGAGCCACAACTGCTGAGCCTGCGCGTCTGGAGCCTGTGCCCCGCAACGGGAGGGGCCGCGATAGTGAGAGGCCCGCGCACCGCGATGAAGAGTGGCCCCCACTTGCCGCAACTAGAGAAAGCCATCGCACGAAACGAAGACCCAACACAGCTAAAAATAAATAAATAAATAAATAAATAAAGTAGCTATTAATTAAAAAAAAAAAAAAGACTGATTGCTTTAGAAAAACTGAAGCAGGACAAAGTATATTGTTATTGTTTTTGTATATATAAGTCATATAACTTTAATTCTAAGTAACCAAGTGCCAGAAGAAGGAAGACCAAGAACTTAAGGAGATGAGTGGATCTAACCTCTGAACTAGAGTTGCTCAAAGAGGGGACCTGACCACTAGTACCGGAGGTACCTGGGCTGTGGGGATGGACCTAGTCGTAGGCAGGCAGTGAGTCTGACTCCTACTGTGGATCCTTTGTGTCAGGGCTGCAGATTTTCCACCAAAACTCAGTTAAATAATGACACAATCATTGAATTGTGAAGAGCCGACCAAGTCATTCCAAAAATCACCAACCTATACATGTAGACTTTAGTTTAACGCTTCCATGCTAATGAATGTCATTTATATTCTTCAAAATTTCTAGAGCAGCTTCTTCTGAAATCATATAGTTATAAAAAGTAATATAATCTTTGTATTTTGACAGGTAAGAAAAGTAATATTTCTCCTACTATTGAATCCAAAGCTTGTTTTTCCTTGAATATAAGGTTTCGGCACATATCCACAGACAGTTTATGACAATTTATGGTGATGTAAATGAACAATCAAAAATCACAAAATGCATATACATATCTATTTTTTCCTACACAAAGACCAAACAAAAAACATAGAAGCACAAACTCTATAAGCTCTGTTTTAAATTATTTAACTCATCTCTGGTATAACCTTAAGAAGGCTCAGGTACAACTTCATGATTCGTTTACACTGGAACATTTTTAAGTGTTTTATTTATGTTATAAGGTGTTGTGAGCATTTTATAAATTGTGAAAGCAGCAGCGCCTTTTGTTCAGGCTTTAAATCTGAGTCTTGCCAAAAGAAGGGAACCAGATTACTTCAATTCAATTTAGGTTCAGATTTTTTATGCAAATTCTTAGCTTACAAACATTTAGTCTAAAAATTTTAAGGAAAAATAATTTCACTCGACAAAAAGAAAGTAGATGTTAATCCAGAGAAATCCAGTCCTCAAACATTTTTGCTCATCTGCATTTATTAATCTGAATCACGTAAAACAGAGAAGCAATGCCACTTCCTAGGAAGAAATCAAATTTCAAGTGTAATTTCTTACCAACAAAGACCTCCTATTTTACCTCAAAGATACCTTTTGGAATCCACTGAGGGGGATTTTAAGAATTTTCTCTTGGTACTGTCACAGTCAACACCATTTGCCATCTCTAGGACAAGCAGTCCAAATAAATAGCCAGAGAAGTACCCAGTGAGTACGTAGTCAAGCTAGATAGGATTCCCAACAAAATCTTTTTCTCTTTGAAATAGTTAAATTTTCATACTGTATTCCATGTTACTTGTACACACTGGACCTACTCATTTGCATGCAAACCATATTTATATTAATGAATTTAAGTAGAAAATGAAATTTCTATTTAATTAGAATTTAAGTAGAAAATGGAATTCCCCAGCGGTCCAGTGGCAAAGACTTGGCGCTTTCACTGCGGTGGCCTGGGTTCAATTCCTGGTTGGGGAACTAAGATCCTACAAGCTGTGTGGCACAGCCAAAAAGTAATAATAGTAAAAAAAATTAAATTAAAAGAAAAGAAAAGAAAATGAAGGTTCAGAACTGTGTAATTATGTCCTAAAAGATGCTTTTGTTCAAAGTAACAGGAAATTTGAGGCGAATGATTTTGATTCGTGTGTGAAGCTGACTTGTGTAAAGGGGTCAGTTCAAGGTTTCATTTTGCTCGTTCTTCACTAAAAATGTTTGTGGACATTTATGGATAGCAGCTCTTTTTGCTTATCTCATTTTTTTTTTTATTGGACTATAATTGCTTTACAATGTTGTATTAGTTTCTGCTTATCTCATTTAACTCTCCTAAAACCCACTGACATCTGTACTGTTACTACCATCACCTCCACATTACAGAAAAGGAAATAAAGACTTAGGAAGATTAAGTAATAGGTGCAGAGATCCAGGGCTTGGAAGTGGCAGAGCTTGGATTTGAACACATGTCCGTGTGATGCCAAAAGCTGTACATTTAACAGCTATGCTGATGTGGTCTAGTCAGAGGTCCCTTTATTAACAGAAAGGAAGGTTTTACAGAAGGTGGGAAATCTTCAGAAAAAAATGCCTCCAAGGACTGCATTTTGGGGCAGGGGGCAGGAGAGAATAATATCATATAAAAAACTGACAGAAAAGTGTTAGATGGGATGATACAGTTAAATTTTTTTTAACTTCTCCAGTTAATTTCCTGTCTCCTATTGCTGTCCTGAAGTTCTGTGGAGCCGAAGGTCTCAACACTGCGCTGCAGCAGCCATTTAGAACAGGTGACGAGTGTAATTACACATGCAAAGCTTTTGCCCTGATCAAAAAGTCACTTCCCCTCTTTCCAGAATTTTACAACAATCCCCTGGTGACAGCAGCAATAATAGTTCACATTTATGTTGACTTTTCCCCATACTGAAAACACCTGGAGATGAATTACACCAAGAATGTCCTAATATTAAGTTTTCCTGGAAGTCTTCTGAATCAGTAACACATATTTGATGAAACTCTCTATCAGTGGCCTGCCTGATGCCTAATGGCGTTCCTGGTACTATAAGTCTTCAAAAGCCTCTGGAGACAAGGTCCTGCCTCCCAGTAGCTTAGAATTCCAGTGTAATACACTCAAGGACAAGTCTTCATTTTATGTACACAGTCCATTTTCTTTTTTTTTGTCTTTTACATTTTTTTTTTTTTTTTACTTCTGTGAACTATTTTTAAAGTAGGAAATAAGATAAAAAATGCAAGTACATCAGTAAGACTGTCCCTTCCCCTCCTGTGAGGCCACTGGCAGAGCAGGAGCATGTACAGTACGAAGTATCCTTTGTTGATTGGCCTCAAACTAAAAATAACATTCAAATACCCTATCTCTTCAGTATAAAGGAATTAGCTGGATCCACAGTGTACATATTCATGAAAGGAAAGAGATCCTAAGGGAAGGTAAATCTCTAAATCCCTGAGACTTTCTGTTTCCTTCATTTGCTGCCTAGTTTAAAACACCACCAAAACCAAGAACTTTCATGGTAAACGTTGCTGCCAAATGTCAATGAGAATGAGTCCAAAAATAAGAATCAGAACAAAAATTTCAAAATAGGAATGTTTAAACATTGCTTTCTCTTCTACTTGTGCTGCTCATGTCCCTTTCCCAATTAGTTATAAAACATTTCTGGTTCCTCAAGGAGGGGCGGGAGGGATAAATAAGGAATTTGGATTAACATATACACTACTATGTATCAAATAGATACCCAACAAGGAGCTACGGTATAGCACAGGGAACTATACTCAATGTTCTCTGATAACCTCTAAGGGAAAAGAATCTGAAAAAATAGATATATATGTATGTGTAACTGAATCACTGTGCTGTGCACCTGAAACTATCACAACATTGTAAATCAACTATACTCCAATTAAAATTTTTTTTTAAATAAATAAAAAAATCTCTTCTGGTTCCTCAAATGAAACCTGGAGGAACCTCCAAGTCCTAACAGTTAGTGTAGAAAGATGAATGGATAAAGAAGATGTGGCACATATATACAATGGAATATTACTCAGCTATAAAAAGAAACGAAATTGAGTTATTTGTAGTGAGGTGGATGGGGTTAGAGTCTGTCATACAGAGTGAAGTAAGTCAGAAAGAGAAAAACAAATACAGTATGCTAACACATATATATGGAATCTAAGGGGGAAAAAAAAAAAGTCATGAAGAACCTAGTGGTAAGACGGGAATAAAGACACAGACCTACTAGAGAATGGACTTGAGGATACGGGGAGGGGGAAGGGTAAGCTGTGACAAAGTGAGAGAGTGGCATGGACATATATACACTACCAAACGTAAAATAGATAGCTAGTGGGAAGCAGCCGCATAGCACAGGGCGGTCAGCTCGGTGCTTTGTGATCACCTAGAGGGGTGGGATAGGGAGGGTGGTAGGGAGGGAGATGCAAGAGGGAAGAGATATGGGAACATATGTATATGTATAACTGATTCACTTTGTTATAAAGCAGAAACTAACACACCATTGTAAAGCAATTATACTCCAATAAAGATGTTTAAAAAAAAAAAAAGAGCCTAATTCGGATGCAAAAGCTGCAAAGTGGGTCTAGGAGGGCCCCCGTGGAGATGACCTCTGTGTTCTGAAAGGGGTGGGGGTGGAGACAGAGGGGACAGCTCTTCACACTGTATCACCTGACTGAGAAGAGGATAAACACTCCGCAGCCTCCCCCTTTCCCTCCACACACCTCAAAGGGGAGCTTCTGCACATCTGCAGTGGAGCAGGAGGGAGAGGCTGCAGGACCTTGAAAGAGTGAAAGCACCTGGAAAATCAGAACACATTAAGAAAGCAAATACCTGGACAGGCCTGGGAAGTGCTGAAATGGAAACAAAACCCACTAGCCGGTACAGCACAAGGCGGGGCTGGCTGAGGACCCCAGAGGCGGGAAAGGGGCTCTGGTGCAGTGAGGTTCACAGCTTCACGTGAGGGGAAGGAAGAATGGGATGGAGCAGAGGCCCCAGAGCAGGATGCCTTTTTTTTTTTTTTTTGGTCTTCAAACATGATTTTTTTTTTTTTTTTTTCAGATTGGAAAGGAAAAGTTAAACTCTATTTGCAGATATCACCTTACAGATTGAAAATCCTAGGAATCCACATTTTTTTTGCACATTTGATAAACCCATTTTATGTATTTATTTGTTTTTACATTTGTTTTTAAAATATTCTTTTCCATTATGTTTTATCAGAAGATATCGAGTATAGTTTTCTGTGCTATACAGTAGGACCTTGTTGTTTATCCATTCTATATATAAAAGCTTATGTCTGCTCACCCCAACCTCCTTCTCCATCTCTCCCCCAACACCCTCCCCTCTTGGCAACCACCAGTCTGTTCTCTATGTCCATGATTCTGTTTCTGATTCATAAATAGGTTAATTTGTGTGCACCCCTATGTTCATAGCAGCACTATTCACAATAGCCAAAACATGGAAACAACTTAAGTGTCCACTGACAGATGAATGGATAAAGAAGATGTGGTACATATATACAACAGAGCAGGATGTCTTTAATGACTGCCACTGTGGACATGTGAGTCATCTCAGATCTGCCAGAAAAGGGCTTAGGGATGTGGTAGGGAAGAGGGGTGGAGTGAGGAGCAAGGCAGGTCCCCAGCTCACCCAGGTGGGGGGCTTTATTATTAATACACACCTTGAATTCTCTTTCTCAGGCTGTTACCGTCTATGTGCCCATCGGAAAAAAAATTCATTCTATTCATTCAACATATTATTTTCTAGGTGTAAAACCAATCAGTTAAAGAAAGTTAAACTATATTTTAAATATTCCAGAGAAACACACTGTTAAAAATAAATGACAACAAAAGAGCTGGGAAGCAAAGAACTGTCTTTTATAATGTTGATAATCACTTCCTAAATTAGCTATTTTGTAAGCATGCATTTTGGGGTCTTAATTTTCTATATAGTAGGCCACACAGGTATAGGTTATTTTATACATGCACACACACACAAATACAACTGAAGTAAAAATAAATAAAAACCTGAACAGCAGAGGGAGAGCTGTGAAGGCAGTGGTGACAGAAGCAGCTGTCCACAGAATCAGAGAGTGTTGAGGAACATATGTAGATTTTAATGAGTGTTGTGATTTAGATGTTGTCTTCAAGAGAGAGGCTTTCACATTGTTAGTGAAGGAGAGAGCAAGTCTGTATTTTTAAGAGGACTCAAAAGTCTAAGAAAAATATGAAATTTGGAAAGTTGGGAACACGACTCCCAAGACAATTGAGGCCACAATTCTACGTTGAAAGATGCAAAGAGCCCAGGACGTGAAGGTCGATGACTCCCTCAATGGACCCAGTCAGTGAGGGGTCGGCAGCTGGAGCAAGGTGCATACAGGAACACAAGGATTTGGGGACTCAGACGGGGACACAGCTTATCACCAAGGCCTTGAGAGGCTTTCTACTTTAAAGTATGATGATGTTTGAAATTGTAGCATTAAAATTGGGCATTGATCAGCTGGGAACTGTTGTCTCATAACCAGGCGATCCAGGGGAGAGCTCTGGGCATAATGTAGTAGATTCTGAAAATAACTTTCTGCCTCCTCTACTTAATTTGCTTTCTGTAGACAGTTTCCTTCCCGGATACTCAAGAACCAGCACAGCCATTACCACCACAGCCAAAATAAAAACAAGCTGTCATTTACTATGAGCTTACTATAAGCCAAGTACTGCATCAAGCTTTTTGTTTTTTTTTAAAATTTTATCTATTCCTCAATGAGCTGCAACAAATCTTAACCGTCTTTCCTGAGGACAGGGTGCCCATGTTAGACATGTCCAAAAAGTGTGGTTACTTACCAGTACTTTGTCATTTTCCACAGCATTTACGGGCCTCTGAATTCATTTCTTTTCTTTTCTGTCAAACACACCTTTTAAACTTAATTTTTAGAAATTAATGTTATTCTTATCTCCTCTATTCCGTTATTTAAAGTACTCTTATGGTGGTTGCATAATCAAATTGCAAAAATATATGGAAAGAAGGTCTACATGGGGTGAAGGGTTGGGCTAATTGATGTCCAAAGTTCCTGCAAACACTAAGCTCGATGATTTTATAATGAGAGTTAGGAGAAACCTCAAAGGTCTTATAGCTTTCAGATTAGGACACAAAGGCTCAGAGTATTTAAGTAATGTTCCCAAAGACCACGGGGTACTTAGCGATGTTGTAGGACAGTGTTTAGAATATTAACCTGTGTGTGTGTGTGTGTGTGTGTGTGTGTGTGTGTCTTATTAGCACTCTTCCTTTTACCTATTTACTCTTCCCCATTTGGACTACCTAAGCCATTTGGATTTATTGCTTAAGATTAAGGAAGTTTTAGCAGAAAAGAGAGGGGAAAAAAGAGCCCCGGGAGAGGACTCAGCAAACAGATAGCAGACTTGGCAGATTACCTGATGAAGAAGAACTAAGTTACCTATCACAAGCCTAACCAAGGATTCTACAATCTGGAGGAAGGCAGATTGTCTGATGAGGAAGCAGTGGGTATTTAGACAGTCACAGGCAGCTGAGGAAAGAGACCCTAGATCCTGTTCCCTGTTCCCCAGATAATCCTTGAGTAAATAATCATATGTTTTATTATCAAAGGGACACTATAGATAATTACCTAAAAACACATGTAAACTCAGACTGTACTAAGCAAACCTCAAGGAGGATCACCCTAGATTTGATGAGATGAGATGAGAAGGTAACAGAACCTCCCACAAAAGGCAGAAGGAACCTGTGCTCTTTTCTCAGCAAAGCCCAACAGACAGAGCAAGATCATTAAGAATCAATGAGTCTAGGTAGCTGATGTATTTATAAAGCTTTTCAGAGTTCCTCACATCTTAGGATGAATTCTTTCCACCCCAGAGTGGCTCTGAGTTTGCTATTTTAAACTTTATAGTTTGTATTTATTTATATTTTATAATGTAGGTTTTCCTCAAATGTCTGCTGAGTCTTGATTGCATGCTCACATTTATAGTTGAAATCCCCTTTTGCACCGTGTGCTGTACCTGTTTGTGGGGCAGAGACCCACACCAGTATCTGGACAGAATATTCAGTGACGGTGGTGAAGCACTGCTGCGGGTAGGTGCTCCTAAAACTTTTCACCTGGGCCTGGATCACCCTGGAGGCACACCTGGCTCCCTGAAACCAAGATCCCAGACTTGTTGCTCTCAACTAGATTCAGAAACCACAGTTGGCACGTGGGGCCCAGGGAGGGGCGTGAGGTCTAGAGAATGATCTGGCTTCCTTCCCACGAATCAGCACCTTGTCACCCCTGTCCTAAGCTGACCACCCCTGATCTCAGTTTCATCCACTTCTGGACGTGAATTTAGTACCACATCCATGTTCTCCATCAGGAGGTACCCACGGAAGTCCTGAGCTGTAGTTTCCTTCTTCAATCAGTCTGACTTTTTGTGGATTCTTCATAATTCTTGTTCTACCAAAAGTTTTCAAACATGTTTTTGAGCTCAGCTATTTAATTATCTGTTGCTTATTTAGTTAAGTATATTTTCTATCATTTCCTGGATTTTGATACAGGAGAGAGAGGCTACAGCATGTGCTCAACCTGCCATTGTGAAATGAAAGCCAAGGGACAACCCAGCAGGGACCTGGGTGCACCAAGAGCTGGGGACCAGCTGCTCAATGGGCCTCTCTCAGGGACCCTCATGTACAGGTGCAGGTGACCCAGAGGGTTAGATAGCTGACCCAGTATCCTGACATTACACTACATAAACCCCCCAGAACTTAGGTCCAGTGAAACATAGGAGGAACCTAGAAATTGACTGAGAATGCATTTCTTCCTCCCCAACAGAATAAGGGCTTAAAATAGAAGTTAAATTTATTATAGAGAGATGAAGTTGCATTTTTTATAGCCTTGTAAATGTTCCTTGTAAAGGAATCAGAAATATTCATTCATCTTAGAAATTTTTATTGAGTAACTACTATTTGTCAAACACTGTTCTAGACCCTAAATATAGCATAATGAAATCGGTAACACCTCCAAGACTCCTGACTTCCATTCAGTTTCTTTATTAATGAACTCCCAGAAGTACCTTGTCCTTCATAATGTAATTGAATATGTTTATAAATAAGAGATACTCAATGCTTAAAAATGATTTGAAAATAAAACTGTACCTAGTTAAAGTTGCATTCTATGCATATGTTTTAGCAATCAGATAAAGCCACATATTTGTTTTTTATAAGCTACAAAACAATGGTATAATTCCTAAGTCCCAAACAGCTTTTCCAAGTCATATACAGAATATGCCTTTTCTTAATAGAAGACTAAATGCCTTATTTCAACTTTACCTAGATGATTTCTCTACCCTCTTCATAAGAATCCTAAGTCTTTTTAATATTCCAAGAAAAAAATATGCCTTATCCACAGCCATAAAATTAGATGCTATTGGTTTCTTAAAGTTTGAATCAATACCAATTACACACCCACAGGTCTCTTCTTTATTACAATGGCTTCTATTCAAGCATTAGGTAACTATTTCTCCCATTTTTCTTCAGCTAAAAGTAAATTGTGAAGAAATCAGTTCAGTTTGGATACTTACATTCATGACATTTGTTGTATTCCCACATTTTACATCACAGAATAGGTGCTCATTATTTCAGCTAATCCAAAAGACATACAACTAAAACAATTCACTAATAATATCCTAGCTTGTTATTTTTAAAATATACAACTACTGTCACAAACAATAGTGACAGTAAAAAATAAGAACACTAATGTCAATATATCAACCACTATTAACCACTAGAATTATCCAAAATAACATTAGCAAAGGGTACCTAATAAATATTTCCTGTGGTAATTCTAGATGGAACTTAAATCCAACTGGCAATAACATACAGAAACTTTAGAAAACAGCTCTCAGAACCAAGTGCTTTTAGAGACTGGGGATTTTTCTTGAATATCAGTTGAAGTTGCCAATAATAAAAAAAAATGTCTACGTGAAATCAGCTTAGTGTACTTAACAAGTATTTTGATGGCATTAACCACCTTCATGTCATCTCTCATTGGCTGTTTCCCATTTATTTATATATATATATATATATATGTATGTGTATATATATATGTATGTGTGTACATATATATTTCATCTGTCCTATTAAAAGTAAACATATAGCTGATTCACTTTGTTGTACAGCAGAAACTAACACAACATTGTTAAGCAATTATACACCAATAAAAAAAAAGTAAATAAGAGATGATGATAAGTCAGAAATCAGTACAATCATAGGCTACAGAGCCTAGAGAACTTTTTAAAAAAGTTCTCTGTTTATCTGATATGGTATTCTCATTGTTATGATGATTTACTATGGGGCCACGCCACTTAGCAATTTCTTATCCATTCTTTTCTATCCTGTGAGGTTTTTTTGAAGAATGGCACATTCTTGGACTAGACAACAGCAGACAAGGGCAGATAACATGATGCACATAAATTGCAGTTTCAGAGGTGGCACCAAGCAGTGAAGATGGAAGATGAGAGGGGTCTGGAACACAATCTGTGTTTCTCCTTGAAATTAGCTGTTGCCTTTCCAACAAACCAAATTCTCCAGACCCTGCTCAATATTGACTTCCTTCAAGAAGCTTTCTCCAAAACAGAGCATTGACTTTTCTAACAGCTATATGGAAGCCAAGGTGTCGTATTCATTTGAATATACAGACAGTCCCTGTCTTATGATGGTTCAACTTGTAAGTTTTCAACTTCACAATGGTGCAAAAGGGATACACATTCAGTAGAAACTATACTTCTATTTTGAAATTTGATCTTTTCTCCGGCAAGCTATATGTGGTATGATGGTCTCTCCTGCTGCTGGGCAGCTGCAGCCACAACTCTCAGTCACCCACGAGCCCAAGAAGACAAGAGGAAATAACCAATTCACTTACAACCATTCTGTTTTCCACTTTCAGTACAGTATTCAAAATTACATGAGATGGTCAACGCTTTATTACAAAAGAGGCTTTGTGTTAGATGATTTTGCCTACCTGTAGGCACATGTAAGGCAATGTCGGCTAAGCTATGCTGTTGGGTAGGTTAGGTGTATTCAATGCATTTTCAATGTACAGTGTGTTTATTGAGACATAACTCCACAGTAGAATGAGGAAGATCTGTACCGTTCATCAGGGTGTGATTCAAGAATCATATGCATCAGATCATACAGGGTAAGTTTTAAAAACATAAATTCCCAGGTATCACACCAGACCTACCAAATCTGAAACTCAAGAAATGGTGCTCTGCAACCTGCATTTAAATAAGCTCCCAGAGTGACTCCCTTGCATACTAAAGTTTAAGAACCACTGCCCCACAGCTTCCAACACAGGTCTATGCATAGCTCAGTAAATACGTGACTGTATTAGAATTTGGGGCCACAGGAGAGAAGAATATAATCAGAAGGGAAAAACATGAACATAAAGTTTGAATGTGGCTTACTAGGAAATGAAACACTGAACAGAGTTAGAGGCAGTCTAAGGGAACAGAGAAAGTAAACATATAAAAATGAAAGTGATCACAAGCTCACTAAAAAAAGACCACAGAAGAAATCAGATACTGAAAAAAATGCTGCAACACACACACACACACACACACACACACACACACAGAAATTAAGATAAAAGATGAATGTCTTCTATTTTAAAAGGCAAATGGCCATTCCTTTATTTTTACAAAGTCACAAACACTCTGCCTAAAAATGCTGGAAAAGGTGAGTGAAGAAAAGGTTTTCTTACTTTGTATTCACAAAGGAAAACAAACAAAATAGTTCTTTCTAGCCAAGGTCAACTTTTTAAAAAACAAAATCACTAGAATTTTTTTCCCTGACATCCTTTATTTTATGTTTTTCTAATAAAAATTATATATATTTAATTATATATATTATACAAAATGATGTTTGGATATACATATACATACATCTATATAATGATTACTATAGCCAAGTTAATCCAATTAACACATCTATGGCCCCACATAGTTACTCTGTGTGTGTGTGTGTGTGTGTGTTGAAAGCACCTGAAATCTACTCTCCTAGCAAATTTGCAATATAAAATACAATATTTTTAAATATAGCCATCATACTCTACATTCAATCCCTAGAATTTATTCATCTAACATAACTGCAACTTTGTAACCTTTGACCAACACCCTCATTTCCCCACTTCCCTGCCCCTGGTGAGCACCATTTTAAGTTTTACTTCTATGTATTCATCTTTTTTAGGTTCCACCTATTAAGTGAGATCATGTAGCATTTTTCCTCATGCCTGGCTTATTTCACTTAGTATAATGTCCTCCAGGTTCATACAGGCTGAATACATTCATACATACAGTCTTCTTTTTAAGGCTGAATAATATTTCATATACACACACACACACACACACCACACCTTTATACATTCATCCATTAACACTTAGGTTGCTTCCATATCTTGGCTATTGTGAATAATCTTACAATGAACATGGGACGGGAGATATTTCTTTGAGGTACTGATTTCATTTCCTTTGGATATATACCCATAAGAGAGATTGCTGGATCATATGGTAATTCTATTTTTAAGTTTTTGAGGAACTCCATACTGTTTGCCATAGTTGCCACACAAGTTTACAGTCCCACCAACAGTGTAAAGGGTTCCCTTTTCTCCACATCCTGGCCAACACTTGTTTTATATATATATATATATATATATATATATATATATATATATATATATATATATATATATTTTTTTTTTTTTTTTTTTTTTTTTTTTTTTTGATAACAGCCATCCTAACACGTGTGAGGTGATATCTCATTGTTGGTTTGATTTGCATTTCCCTGACATCCTTTATACTCTTGATACAAACATTTAACTTGATCCCCCCCCCAAAGAGCTATAATTTATTTTTGTACTTTAAACCATACAAATACATGGAAATCCAGGTTTATACTAAGAAAAAAAAGATAAAGGTAACCCTTTACTTTAAAAGTTAATTTTTAAGTATTGGTATTTTTCCTTCAAAAAGGAACAAATAACTTTTCAGTGAGACAAAGAATAAAAAGGTGCATCATTGTGTTGTAAAGTCAACCAACCATGACACAAAACAATATGTTGCTAAAATAATATAACAATTTGTAGTAGAGAAAGACTAGGAAAAACCTAAATACCCAAACAATGAAAAACTGTCTAGGCAAAATCTTCAAAGACCAAACCAGTATAATAACATGAGGCCATAAAAAGTCACACAGAAGAATATTTAATATCATGGGTAAATATGAATGATATAAGGCAAATTATTTTTTTTCCTCAATCATGTTAAAGTTTTACATAGGCAAATATTAGGATGAATCAACATTTCAGTTAGTTACCTTATTTTCCATTATCTTCTCAGTGAATTTTTCTAGATTTTCAACTTTTCTAAAATGTACATTAACTTATAATGATGAAAATAAATATATAAAAATATAGGATGGTAATATTTTGTTTATATTTTTCAAAAAGTTCATTTTCCACTGTGAGATCTTTTTCTTTTTTCATGATATTTCTACAAAAATTGTAGTTTTCTTAGAACAAATTAAAGAGACTTTTTCTATTCATGTTCTGTTCTTTTCTATTTAACTTGACTAAATTTGCTTTAATTTTGGTAATTATTGTTAATGATCATGAGAGAGTGATTTCTAAAACTGTGGTTTGGGTTTTTTCTACAGAAATTTATTTCCTATTAACTTTTCATGGTGCCAAGGCTAATGGATATATTAAAATGATGGCTGATTAACTGCATACTTCAAGAACCCGACTAGGGCAGGGATTTCATTAATCTTCAAAGAATACAATCTTGGCCAGAGGCTTTTGATGCCCATCAACTTGTAAAACATATTTTTTCTTTTGTTGTAGAAAATAAGTATTTGTTAGCTTATAAAATGTATATGTGGAGAAAACTTAATTTGCTCTTTGAAGCTATAAATTAACTCAGCAGCCTTTTGCTCATTTATTGTCCACTATACATGCATTCATGGTTAGTTGGACCACAAAAAAGAAAGCATTTTATCTTCATATGATAGATTCTCCTATGGCACATGTGATCCACACACAATGAGAAGTTGCATCTCTCAGTGGCTAAAAAGACAGTAATCCAGGAATCAGGTGTGTGAAAACTTGGTGACTCTCATGTTGCCTTTGGATCTCATTTATCCTAAATGTATACTACAAATCACATGGCATTTCTTCTCCTAATAGCAGCAAAAATGCAGTACACATTTCTACATGCCAAGTGCTAAGAGGTTCCAAGGCATTATTGCATTTGTTTCTCACTGCTTCTTCTGGCACTTAAAAAAGCTGAAAATCCATTCCTTTTTTAAAGATGAATTTTAAAATTTAACCTTGATTTCCTGCTTTCTTCAGAATGCTGTTTCTTCTTTCTTCTCCATGAAGATATCTAACTCAAAACTATATGCTTTGTTGATCAGAGTTTCTTGTCATCTTCTTAGACCTTTTACAAGATAGACAAGTGGGTAGAAAGGAGGTAATAGGCAGTCTCCACTGACAGGGTGTATGTGAAAAAAGTACTCAGTAACTTGAACATGGGACTAGTGAGAAAGCACAGAATGCTTTCCATGCTATCACTTATCTGAGCTATACTGAGTTCAATCTAACAAAAATGTTGACTGTGTAATCTAGCCTTGGCTACAGTGGGGACCTCACTCCATTCTGCTTCTTGCTCCTTTTGGCTCTAGGGGAGCAAAATTTGCCACCCTAAAATATCTCTTTGGCAGTGTGGATTATTTTGCAGTAAAAATAATCAAGGCCCAAAAGACTCAGGAAGAAACTTTGACCTTTTCCCTTAACTGCCTAAAGGAATTTAGATAGAGGGCCTGTTCCTGGAATAGAGATATCTGCAAAGTATATGGGCTGGGTGTGCTGGGGGAACTCTAGGCAGCACCTGAAGATCTGTACCCTCTCTGTGTCCCAATGTCTCTTCCTGGCCCAGCAAACATTTGTTTATCACACATCTGCTTTTTCATCTCCAAGTGAATTGCCTTCCTCCCCTTTGAAGTCCCAAACCACTACCCCCAACATCTTCTTTTGTCTTTAGCTGAAGCCGGTATTTAAGTTAAGGGTTTCTGACATTTTGGTGAGTCACTCAAGTTTTCCTGGGTCTCTCCCATGTATACATGTTATTAAACTTTTGTTTGATTTTCCTCTGTTAATCTGTCTCATGTTATTTTAATTCCTGGACCAGCAAAAGGAACTTAAAAGGATAGAGGAAAATCTCTTTCTTCCTGACACGGCATTTTAACACAGTAAACATTGTAAAATTAATAAACAGAAATCTCAATTTAATAGATTTGGAGGACCAGAAGGGGGAGCTCTTGTGTCCTGTGATGAAACTAGAGCCCAGCAGGAAGAAGAAACACCCCTCTGCTTTCCCAGCAAAGACTCAGCCAATGAAAAGCCATGGCCTGTTTGTTTACTACAGCCCTCCCAACTTGCTTTTCTCCTCTAGAGAAGAGTTCTCCTTCCCTTGCCATGGGGGGACTTTCACATGGCTTGCCGTGCATGGTTGCAGATCTCAAACGGCGATTCTCTATTGATCCTGAATAAACTCGTCTTTGCTGGAGAAATATCTGGCAGTTTATTTATTTCAGATCAACATTATAAAGAAGAGGATATCAGCCAGGCAACAACATCCAATCCTGAAGGCTAGACCTCACAGGGCAGCATCTCTTAAGGCATCATCTCACCCACAGGATCAGAGTAGCCCTGTGCATTCACTATCTCAGTCTGTGTTGTGAGCAGTTAGCAGTGGAATTATTATTTCTTAGGGGTATGAGCAGATTTCACTTACACATATTTCCATTTTCAGCTTTATTTATTGATATGTCTTTTAAAGTGCTGGCAAAAAGTATGAAAAAAATTGTTTACAGTCTTGATTTTGGTATAGAAAAGAAAATATGAATTACAAACTAAGGCAGGAAGGAAAAATGAAGCATCAGGAAATCAAATTAACCTACAAAATGTAAGCAAACAGAACATGATGAAGTCAAAAATAAATATATGATTCAAAGCCAAAAGCATTAACCACAAATCTTGGCTTCAATTAACCAAACTCAATTTGTAAAAAAACCATTGTGTCAAAGTATCATTTTTACAAAAAATATAGATATTGCTGTTTTAAAAAGTAAGATTATATAGATACTGAGAATTTTAAAAAATACTTACTAAAGAACTCACAAGTGGAAAAAGTAAGGCACCAAAATTGGCAACCCATAATTATTGTAAAGGGGGTCCATTTATTTACACATTTATACAGGTCATTAAGAGATCAGACTAACTCAAAAGATCACATTTTATTTTCTTTCAACATGCTATTTTAGACTAGAAGGTGGCAGTGGCAGGAAACTTAAAATATTTGCGTTTGATGGTTTCAACTACTAGATATTTTCTTACCCTGTGTTACCAAATATTCTTCTGTTATTCTTTATTTAATATGCTTAAGAATTACTATCATACTGGTCTCATCATGCCATGCTACACAATATTCCGCAAGTGGGGCAATATCTAAGATAAGATGAAATTCTTAAGTATTTCAAAACATAATAATACTTCCAAATGGAATCAGGATCTGTCTGTAGATCTCAGGGTCTTACTTGCAAGATCCTAATGTCAGATACCACCTACACACCTCATCTGGTATGCTGAGATTACCGGATAGGGGGTAAAGGCAGGAGCTGCAAACAGCTATATTCCCATTTCCCAATCTGTATGTGATGATCTAGTCCTCATGGTTAGAGCTTTTGCAACTCTTCCTCCACTTCACTGGGGACTTCTGGCTTAAATGATCATATAGTCATATTTATACATCTAGACTATCACAGCAAGTAATGATACCAAGCTGCCACGTCTTAGGCTCCAAAAACAAATCCACAATCTACAGATTGTGGCTGTATCTATATTCTGCAACAGCAGGTATTTTTTCATCAGTGTTTCTGCCACTTAGTAATATTGTGTTTAGTTTCAATGGCAAAAGTTTTTATTTATTTACTTTTTAAAAGAAGGTAAAGAAGTCATGGGAAGCATAATATGGTAAATAATGGGAAGAATCACTAGTTCTAAAAGGTGCATGTCCTTCATGAAAAAAGCAAGTGGAACTTTTTAATGAGAAAATAAAGGAATATTCAAGAAGCTGGCTCTTATTCCCTAAGACCTGGATTCAAAGTCATGCTGAATGCTAATGAGAAACTTAATACTAATACTCACTGATGTAGATGCATACACAGAAAAGTTAGGAAGTGTTCAAAAAATTAACAGAGAGTTTAAAAATATGTGAGGGATATAAATTAACTAATGCACTCATTTGAAATGGCTTAAATCACTAAACTATTAAAAGTCCACCTAGCAAGAAACAAACAAGGGAAAGAAATTCCATGTTTTTCTAAACTGACAAAAAAGAGAAAGACGTTCAAGTTTTTGATATTATGAATTATAGTTGGTGAAAAATTTCAGAATAATGTATGGTTAATTGAAATATTACAAATCATGCATAAATTTTAATCACTCCTTTCTACAGTTTTCATGGATATGCTTAATTTGCTGTGTAAATCTGAGTACATTAATATATGTCTTCTGGAAATAACTCTATATCCAGTAACCACTCACTATGCTAAGATTGATTACGCTTCCACATGAATAGCTCATAATAAAATAACTTGCTGTTAGCATATAAAGGTGTAATTTAAGTTACAGAATAATATGGTAAGGATGGTAAAATGTAAATCATTTTGAGAATTTACCTTTTGGATGCCTTCCCATCATAAAAGTTTTGGACTTAACCAATTTCTGTCAGATTTTATTAGGAATAGAACTACAGATTCTCACATACAATTCAACAAGCTCCCAAAGTTTTATTTGGAGGATGATTTATTCAAAGGAACTCCAAATAGAAAGGACCTTCAAGATGGCAGAGGAATAAGACATGGAGATCAACTTCCTCCCCAAAAATACATCTACATGTGGAACAACTCCTACAGAACACCTACTGAACACTGGCAGAAGACCTCAGACTTCCACAAAGGCGAGAAACTCCCAACGTACCTGGGTAGGGCAAAAGAAAAAAGAAACAACAGAGACAAAAGAATAGGAATGGGACCAGCACCTCTGGGAGGGAGCTATGAAGGAGCAAAAGTTTCCACACACTAGGAAGCCCCTTCACTGGCAGAGACGGGGGCGGGGGGTGGGGTGGGGGGAAGCTTCAGAGCCACGGAGGAGAGCACAGCAACATGGGTGCAGAGGGCAAAGCGGAGAGATTCCCGCACAGAGGATCGGTGCTGACCAGCACTCACCAGCCTGAGAGGCTTCTTTGCTCACCTGCCGGAGCCGGTGGGGGCTAGGAGCTGAGGCTCCAGCATCGGAGGTCAGATCCCAGGGAGAGGACTGGGGTTGGCTGTGTGAACACAGACTGAAGGGGGCTAGTATGCCACAGCTAGCCAGGAGGGAGTCCAGGAAAAAGTCTGGAACTGCATAAGAGTCAAGAGACCATTGTTGCAGGGTGCACGAGGAGAGGAGATTCAGAGCACCACCTAACCAAGCTCCAGAGACAGGCACGAGCTGCAGCTATCAGCACAGACACCAGAGACGGGCATGAAAAGCTAAGGCTTCTGCTGCAAACACCAAGAATCCTGTGTGCAAGCACAGGTCACTATCCACACCTCCCCTCCCAGGAGCCTGTGATGCCCAGCACTGCCAGGGTCCCGTGATCCAGGGACAACTTCCCAGGGGAAATCACGGCATGCCTCAGACTGTTGCAACGTCATGGTGGCCTCTGCTGCTGCAGGCTCGCCATGCATTCCATACCCATCCCTCCCCCCAGACTGAGTAAGTCACAGCCCCCTAATCAGCGGCTCCTTTAACCCCATTCTGTCCTGTCGGGGTGGGGAACAGACGCCCCCAGCCAACCTACATGCAAAGGCGGGGTCAAATCCAAAGCTGAACCCCAGGAGCTGTGCGAACAAAGAAGAGAAATGGAAATCACTCCCAGCAGCCTCAGGAGCCACGGATTAAATCTCCATAATCAACTTGATGTACCCTGCATTGGTGGAATACCTGAATAGACAATGAATGACCCCAAAATTGAGGTGGTGGACTTTGGGAGCAACTGTAGACTTAGGGTTTGCTGTATGTGACTGACTAGTTTCTGATTTATATGTTGATCTTAGTTAAGTTTTTAGTGCTTGTTATCATTGGTGGATTTGTTTACGGTTTTGTTGCTCTCTTCTTTTCTTTTTATTATTAATTTATTTTAATAATATATTTTTAATTTTTTTTTATTTTAATAACTTTATTTTATTTTATTTTTTTTCTTTCTTTTTTTTCTCCCTTTTCTTTTGAGCTGTGTGGCTGATAGGGTCATGGTCCTCTGGCCAGGTGTGAGGCCTGAGCCTCTGAGGTAGGAGAACCAAGTTCATGACATTGGACCACCAGAGACCTCCTGGCCCCATGTAATTTCAATCGGCAAGAGGTCTCCCAGTTATCTCCGTCTCAACACTAAGACCCAGCTCCACTCAATGACGAGCAAGCTCCAGTGCTGGACATCACATGCCAAACAACTACCAAGACAGGAACTCAACCCCACTCATTAGCAGAGAGGCTGCCTAAAATCATACTAAGTTCACAGACACCACAAAACACACCACCGGACACAGTCCTGCCCACCAGAAAGACAAGATCCAGCCCCATCCACCAGAACACAGGCACCAGTCCCCTCCACCAGGAAGCCTACACAATCCACTGAACCAACCTTACCCACTGTGGTCAGACACCAAAAACAACAGGAGCATGAACCTGCAGCCTGCGAAAAGGAGACCCCAAACACAGAAAGTTAAGCAAAATGAGAAGACAGAGAAATACGCAGCAGATGAAGGAGCAAGGTAAAAACCCACGAGACCAAACAAATGAAGAGGAAATAGGCAGCCTACCTGAAAAAGAATTCACAGTAATGATCATAAAGATGATCCAAAACCTTGGAAATAGACTGGAGAAAATACAAGAAATGTTTAACAAGGACCTAGAAGAATTAAACAGCAAACAAACAATGATGAACAACACAATAAATGAAATTAAAAATTCTCTAGAAGGAATCAATAGCAGAATAACCGAGGCAGAAGAACGGATAAGTGACTTGGAAGATAAAATAGTGGAAATAACTACCGCAGAGCAGAATAAAGAAAAAAGAATGAAAAGAATTGAGGACAGTCTCAGAGACCTCTGGGACAACATTAAAGGCACCAATATTCGAATTATAGAGGTCCCAGAAGAAGAAGAGAAAAAGAAAGGGATTGAGAAAATATTTGAAGAGATTATAGTTAAAAACTTCCCTAATGTGGGAAAGGAAACAGTCAATCAAGTCCAGGAAGCGCAGAAAGTCACATACAGAATATATCCAAGGAGAAACACACCAAGACACGTATTAATCAAACTATCAAAAATTAAATACAAGGAAAAAATATTAAAAGCAGCAAGGGAAAAGCAACAAATAACATACAAGGGAATCCACATAAGGTTAACAACTTATCTTTCAGCGGAAACTCTGCAAGCCAGAAGGGAGTGGCAGGGCAGATTTAAAGGGATGAAAGGGAAAAACATACAACCAAGATTACACTACCCAGCAAGGATCTCATTCAGATTCAACAGAGAAATTAAAACCTTTACAGACAAGCAAAAGCTAAGAGAATTCAGCATCGCCAAACAAGCTTTACAACAAAGGCTAAAGGAACTTCTCTAGGCAGGAATCACAAGAGAAGGAAAAGACCTACAAAAACAGGCACAAAACAATTTAGAAAATGGTAATAGGAACATACATATTGATAATTACCTTAAATGTAAATGGATTAAATGCTCCAACCAAAAGACATGGACTGGCTGAATGGATACAAAAACAAGACCCATATATATGCTGTCTACAAGAGACCCACTTCAGACCTAGGGACACATACAGACTGAAAGTGAGGGGATGGAAAAAGATAGATATTCCATGCAAATGGAAATCAAAAGAAAGCTGGAGTAGCAATTCTCATATCAGATAAACAGACTTCAAAATAAAGACTATTATAAGAGACAAAGAAGGACACTACATAATGTTCAAGGCATCAATCCAACAAGAACATATATCAATTGTAAATATTTATGCACCCAATATAGGAGCACCTCAAAACATAAGGCAAATGCTAACAGCCATAAAAGGGGAAACTGAGAGTAACACAATCATGGTAGGGGGCTTTCACACCCCACTTTCACCAATGGACAGATCAACTTACATGGAAATAAATAATGGAACAAAAGCTTCAAGTGACACATTAAAGAAGCTGGACTTAATTGATATTTATAGGATATTCGATCCAAAAAAAACAGAATACACTTTCTTCTCAAGTGCTCATGGAGCATTCTCCTGGATAGATCACATCTTGGGTCACAAATCAAGCCTTGGTAAATTTAAAAAAATTGAAATCGTATCAAGTATCTCTTCCAACCACAACGCTATGAGACTAGATATCAATGAGAGGGAAAAAAACTGTAAAAAATACAAGCACATGGAGGCTAAACTATACACTACTAAATAACCAAGAGATCACTGAAGAAATCAAAGAGGAAATCAAGAAATACCTAGAAACAAAGGACAATGAAAGCACAACATCACAAAACCTATGGGATGCAGCAAAAGCAGTTCTAAGAGGGAAGTCTATAGCAATACAATCCTACCTCAAGAAACAAGAAACATCTCAAATAAACAACCTAACCTTACACCTAAAGCAATTAGAGAAAGAAGAAAAAAGAAACCCCAAGGTTACCAGAAGGAAAGACATCATAAAGATCAGATCAGAAATCAATGAAAAAGAAATGAAGAAAACAATAGCAAAGATCAATAAAACTAAAAGCTGGTTCTTTGTGAAGATAAACAAAATTGATAAACCATTAGCCAGACTGATCAAGAAAAAAAGGGAGAAGACTCAAAGCAACAGAATTAGAAATGAAAAAGGAGAAGTAACAACTGAAACTTCAGAAAAACAAAGGATCATGAGAGATTACTACAAGCAACTATATGCCAGTAAAATGGACAATCTGGAAGAAATGAAAAACATCTTAGAAAGGCACAACCTTACGAGACTGAACCAGGAAGAAGTAGAAAATATAAACAGGCCTATCACAAAGACTGAAATTGAAACTGTGATTAAAAATCTTCCAACAAACAAAAGCCCAGGACCAGATGGCTTCACAGGCGAATTCTATCAAACATTTAGAGAAGAGCTAACACCTATCCTTCTCAAACTCTTCCAAAATATAGCAGAGGGAGGAACACTCCCAAACTCATTCTACGAGGGCTCCATCACCCTGATACCAAAAAGGGAAAAAGATGTCACGAAAAAGGAAAACTACAGGCCAGTACCACTGATGAACATGGATGTAAAAATCCTCAACAAAATGCTAGCAAACAGAATCCAACAGCACATTAAAAGGATCATACACCATGATCAAGTGGAGTTTATCCCAGGAATGCAAGGATTCTTCAATATATGCAAATCAGTCAATGTGATACACCATTGACAAATTGAAAGATAAAAACCATATGATCATCTCAATAGATGCAGAAAAAGCTTTCAACAAAATTCAACACCGATTTATGATAAACTCTCCAGAAAGTAGGCATAGAGGGAACTTACCTCAACATAATAAAGGCCATATATGACAAACCCACAGCCAACATCATTCTCAATGGTGAAAGACTGAAACCATTTCTTCTAAGATCAGGAAGAAGACAAAGTCACCCACTCTCACCACTATTATTCAACATAGTTTTGGAAGTTTTAGCCACAGCAGTCAAAGAAAAAGAAATAAAAGGAATCCAAATCAGAAAAGAAGAAGTAAAACTGTCACTGTTTGCAGATGACATGATACTATACATAGAGAATCCTAAAGATGCTACCAGAAAACTACTAGAGCTAATCAATGAATTTGGGAAAGTAGCAGGATACAAAATTAATGCACAGAAATCTCTTGCATTCCTATACACTAATGATGAAAAACCCAAAAGAG